>NW_027526275.1:0-516943 GCF_048455015.1 Haemaphysalis longicornis
TCTTGGTGATTGCAGGCGGTAGCAAGCCACTCCTTAGTGGTGTGTTCTGAGTGCTGATGTGTTTCTGCATTTCCACAACATATGTACTTGGTTAAGCATTGGTTTGCAGTAGCTGTAAGGTGGAGGGGGTCTCGCTGTCCCATGCCTAAGGCGGTGTAACCATGCCGGTATTTTTAGTGTGTTTGTTTGTACTTGTCTGAGTAGTGTTAGTTCTTCTCTGTCCAACAAAGGATGTAGGGTGGATACTCGATACTGTCGTGACGGTACTGTCTCAATTTGATATTACGTGGGGGGAGAGATTTCCGGGTACATCCATGGTCAGCCGGAACCCGGTAGAGGGCTTCACGGGCGAGTTGATCTGCTCGCTCGTTCCCTGCTAATCCCATGTGCCCAGGTACCCACTAAATTCTGTCCTGTCCTTTTACTGTTTTGCATTCGTCGTTCGGTGATATCCCATTTCCAAGAGGGCGCGATCCCTAGGAGAGACGAGACATGCAGCACCTTGTCCTGAACTTTTGAAGGACTCAAACCTTTGCGGTTCTTGGTGATTTGCCGCGAATAGTTCTAAAAGGTGTCACTCAGACGCAGAAATTGCCGGCCCATCTCGCAAGGCTAGGTCTGCTCGCTCGCTCGCTCGCTCACTCACTCACTCACTCACTCACTCACTCACTCACTCACTCACTCACTCACTCACTCACTCACTCACTCACTCACTCACTCACTCACTCACTCACTCACTCACTCTCACTCACTCACTCACTCACTCACTCACTCACTCACTCACTCACTCACTCACTCACTCACTCACTCACTCACTCACTCACTCACTCACTCACTCACTCACTCTCACTCACTCACTCACTCACTCACTCACTCACTCACTCACTCACTCACTCACTCACTCACTCACTCACTCATTGTTCAGTCTCGTATTTTGTTACAGGAGCCGTTAGGCATAAACTAAGAGCAATGGAATCTATATCTTCTGCTCTACCATATGAGCAGACTACTCACGATTGCGCCTCGCAAACTGCCGCACTCCAGGAAGTGCAAGAAAAACTACCACTTCAGCGAGAAATGTCGACTTTATATCACCCTTATGCTATTCCACTAATCCGATAGCTTTATGGACGACGTCGTCATCGCAATTAACTTCATTAAGGGTCAAACGCTCTAAACAAAAATTTCTGGCAGAAACTGAGTAAGCAGATTTCTGAGCGTGTTGGGCAGTGCTTAAGTTGTCAATAATTACATTTATGGTCCCTCAGGTATAAACAGTTCATAATGTTCTTCAATAATTCGTTCATTACTTGCATTCGTGAACTTCTCTTACTACCGAAACGTGCATGCGCCATCGGAACGTCCGTGTACCCAGAGTTTCGTCTACCGAAAAGACTGTGCCGAAACGACCTGTATACCGAAAAAGACCGGGCCGCGCTTGGGGCTTTTTATGTGCTTTCTTTGGCCCCGTCAAGCTGAGTACACAGATTGTAAAACAGAAAATTTTCTCAAAATCCTCGGAAACACAAGGAGGAGCAGAAATAACTAAATTGAATTGAAATGCACTCGGAGTTAGTCAACCATAAGGTGCGGGGCTGCCCGCTCCTCCCAACCTGTCAAGGATTAGTCGGCTTCAGTGTTTCAGCTTCAAATTTCGATGCGGGCAGCAAGCCCACCGAAACATTTTTTTTCGAATGGTCGAGCGGGGCCCCTGAAATCTGGGGGCCCGGGGCTGCACCACCCAAAGTCCCCTCCCCCCTCCCTCTCCCCTAACCTCCCGTAATCTGGCCCTGAATCAGGGGTGCGCATACGCATATGCCCCTTGTGCTCACATTTGAGCAGGCGCGAAAGCAGGCTTCATTGTTATAATACCCTATCTGCGGTGGTGCACCCTTTACAGGCGAAGCAATTTTTCTGGTTATCATTTTTTTGCTAACGCCACCGGACCAAGCTTACGATTAAACAGCTGCACTGTTAAAATACACCCATTTAACAAGTCAAGATGGAAGGTACAACTGAGCGTACGTGTACTCGAAGGTGGACTAGTTTGTGCCCCATTAGTGCGTGTTGTAGTTTGTACGCACACCTGTGAGCATTAAAAATATTCCCTTATATATTTTGGTACACTATACAGCCGTTTATCATGACTGCGCAAGGACTAAACACAAGAAGTGACTGACTTTTTATTAGACACAAGTTCATACTGTCACGAAGCCAAAGACGACGAAGTAATCTTAAAGGAAAAAACAATTTTATTGCAGAAAACTTCTGCTCCCCTAACAAATCAAAGAATACTCAGGCAGCGCAGCAGCAGTCAACAAAGTGACGTGCGCAGGCGAGTGTCGGCGAATAGAATGCTGCGGCGTCTGCTCTGCGGGCATTTATCTTTCGGCGCGGGTGTTTCTCGAACCGCCGAATTACATCCAGAACACTGTAGATGAAAGAAGACTATTCTAAGCTAGTGACGTTAGGGCGAAACATTCTACCTATCAAATGAGATAACCCGTGCGGCATAAGACAGGAAGAATGCAGCACGCGCTTCACTTGGGACACAGATAACACAACCCGGCGCAGCCCGGCGGTAAAAACAAAACATAAACAAACCCAATGCATGTTTCGCGGCAATACACCACTCACCAGCACGACAGTGACAAGGCATCGTTCAAATAAAAGAATCCTAAAACTGAAATTGAAGCTGTGCAGGTATGTCCTTGCGCAGGTATTATATTAAGCCACACCAATACGCCTCACTCTCCGTATTGCTGCCACAACGCTGGTAGTGTGCAAAACTGGCTAGAACAAATTCGTAAGGCGCACAACCTCACCTCCCGCGTTCGCAGCTGCATAATGGGGATGTTACGCCAGAGCATACGCACGTTCGCAACCAGTGATGCTGTTGGTACCATCAAGTTTTGGTACAATTACATAGTCATGCCGTCGATCCATTATTGCAGACAGAACGGACCATTTAGTGCTGGCAAGCTAAAAAATAGGACTGGCGCAAGGACAGGCATTCATTAATCAGGGGAGTGGTGGTTAGACCTAAAATCATTGACTAAACAGCTACTCAAAGCTTTGATGTGGCGATTGGAGGACATTGTGACGTTTGAGGTGAGAGATATGCAACATGGATAATGAAAAAGCTGACATCTCTCTCTCTCTCTCTCTCTCTCTCTCTCTCTCTCTCACACACACACACACACACACACACACACACACACACACACACACACACACACACACACACACACACACACACACACACACACAGACGTACACACACGTACACGCGCACACACGCGCACGCACGCTCACACACACATGCACACGCGCACACACGCACGCACACACACGCGCGCACAGACACACAAACACGCACATGCACGCACGCGAACACAGACGCACGCACACACACGCGCACACACACGCACGCACATGCACTCACGCACACACACGCAGACGCGCGCACACACACGCACACACACGCACGCACATGCACTCACGCAATCACGTGCACACACACACGCACACACGCACGAACACACACGCACACACGCCTACACGCGCACGCGCGCGCACACACACACGCACGCACACCCATGCACACGCACACACACGCACGCACGCACGCACGCACCAGGAAATAATTCGCCCAAGAAAGGTATAAAAATGTCAGTGTTTGTGGCATATAAACAAAAGCGACCAAAATTCAAAATACAACGCTTCCCGCTCCGCTATCTCAAAGTCAACACGCCTACTTCTTTGTTACTACCGAGCCTCAATGACATTCGGGATGAGAGAGGACAACAACAAGCGCCTGAATGCACACAAAGTAAAAATCAACGAGCGAAAAAGACTATAAGGCCTTTTTACCGCCACCTTTCCGTCTTTCGAAGAAAAGGGAAGAGAAGAGGGGAAGGAGGAGGGTAGACAACCGAAGTATTCGATTTAATTCAAATGCAAATCTGTTCGCGACAAACGCACGGAGCGCGACGCCGCTCGTATACGCGACTCACGGCGCGAACTCCATTTTCCCGACGAAGGAGCGTGGAACGAGAAAAAGGCGAAAAAAAAGAGCGGGATGCTGAAAGCAGCGCGGCCAAGGAGTAGGAGCACGGCCGTATAGGTCGAGGGAGCATCACCGGAGCGGTTGAGTGTCTTTATCCGCCATCAAAAGCGGCGCGCGGGCCCGCACTAAGCCGACCGAGCGCGCCACCTTTCCGTGTTATAGCCGGCGGGATAAGGCGGCGACGGCAGCGACGCATACCATCCATCATCGGCCAAGATCCGCGCCGTGGCGCACTCCTCGGAGAGCAGCGGGAGAGCGAGGGAGTCCTCTCCGAGAACGCGTCGCGATGAACGAAGCAGGGGAGAACGGAAGGATGCGGAAGGGAGAGGCGGAGACGGAGGAAGTGGCCGTAGGAAGTGTCTTTAGTAGAGGAAGTTCAGGTGGAAGTAGGCAGTTTGGCCTTCGGAAACTTGCACTTAGTAAGTGGAAATCCGCCGGCGACCGCCGACGAGATAACGCCGCCGGGCGCGAACGGTGGAGAGAGAGAGAGAGGGGGTGGGGGGTGGGAGAGATTGGGATGAAAGAAAAAAGGAAGAGCAAAATGAAAGAGGCGAGAAGAAAAAGAATCGAGGGTTCAGAGAGGCATGGTAATAAGAAGGAAAAGATCATCGACGGCTCACTTCTTTCCTATTTCGCCATCTTTCTTCCTTTCATTCCCGGTTACAAGCGTGTTATTCTCTCTTCTTTCTCATCCTCTCCTCCTCCACCCTATTTCCCCTCTCACGCTAATCCGCCCCCTCCTTGGTCTACTCCACACGCAGCACGGTCTCTCTGTCACGGCGTCGCGTATAAAACGGCCATGAAAGACAATTTATGAACGCTTGTTTCTACCCAGTTGCCGGGATATTCTTTTCGGCCTGCCCCTGTTTCTTTCGCAAGCGTATAGCGCAATCCCGACGCTTCTTTCTCTTTGTTTTTTTTCTATTGTGTCCACGGCGTAGCACGTACGCTCTTGTTGCTTCACCAAGTAGCACGCCTTTCCTTCTCTTCGTCTTTTTCCGAGACCAAAGCGATAGGAGGAAACAGAAGGCCGTGTTGGAAAGAAGAGCGCGACATAAAGTAAATATATTCGGGAGAAAATAAGCAATGGGAGAAGGGGAGAGCGGGGTAAGGCCGCCCTCGCCGGCGCCACCTCATGGAAATCACTTCCGTCCTGGGCTGTCCGAAAATACAGCGAGCGGAAAGACGCGCGTCCGGTCCTACGACGAGCGCCATGGCCCGAGACTCCGATGGCGGCGGTGGTGGTCGCTTTGTATGGTAGCGCCGTGCAGCACGTAGGCGGCTCGTTTCTCTGAAAGTTTCTTGGAACAAGGTGCTTTTCACCCGGGCAACGGTTTTTGTTTCGCATTTAGCAACTTTTATTCCTCGCACGAAAAAGAGATATAGAAATGATGATGATGATAGTGTGGTTTAATGGCGCAAGGGCTGCCAAGGAGCGCTAAGGGTATATCGGTTAGACGTGCTTGGCTAAACTTGGGGTATAGGGCCAATGGTTAGTCATGAAATGTGGCTATAAAACAGTTCGGGAAGCGCGAGTAAGTGGGGTCTTTAAAGCAGGGTGCCTCGGGCAGATCGTTTTGCCAAGGCAAAAAAGGCGAGGCCCCTAAGTATCACACACGAAGCCTGCAGCACTGCCCTCATCACCGAGCAGCAGGCTGCGGTTACACACAGTACGAAATTTCCTTTGAGCAATCGACATCCGCAAGGTAGGTTGACACTCTTTTGAGACTGACGATTGCTCAGTCTGCTGGGTGTTGTGATATGTGTTTTGCGTATAGATCTGCAAAATGTCTGCGTCTTTCTGCTTCTAGTTCTCTACATTTAATTAGCACACGGAGTACAGAAAGAGACCCTCCACATCTAGCACAATTTGGACGTGGTGTACCACTTAAAAGATGTCCGTGTGCGCCATATGTGTGCCCAATCCTCAGACGACAAAGTGCGACCTCAACAGATCTGTGTAGTTTTCCTGGTGTACGTCTGCTTATTGTTGGTTGAACTGCATGGAGCTTTTTTTCTGTTTGCGTATACCAATGTTTCTGCCAGGTTTTACGAAGTTTTTTTTTTTGACGAGTAGTTTGAGGTCCAAGTACGGCACAGATGTAGAAGAACTGCAGCAGCTGCTCCCCTGTCAGCAGCCTCATTTCCAGCTATTCCGCAATGTCCAGGTACCCAACCGATTGTTATTTCTAGACCCATAGCGTAGGCTGACATGATGACGTTCAAGAGCAAGTTCAACACTGCATTATTGTTAGGCTTCGCAGAGTACAGGGTTGTCACTACACTCAAGGTATCTGTATATATGACTGAACAGTGTGTTTGGTGTTGTACGATGTGTTCTACAGCCATTAAAATAACATGGGACTCATCTGTAAATGTGCTGGTGTTAGGATAGCGTGCTTTAGAGGCAGAGTAATGGGGTCCACAAACAGCACAAGATACAGCCGAGTTGGGTTTAGATGCGTCTGTGTAAAATTCCGTGCGTTGGTATTTGTGCTGAAGGCTCAAAAAGTGTTGGCGTATTAAGGCTCAAGGAGCTTTGTTCTTGTCTAGGTTTGCAAATGACATGTTACATGCAACTGACAACCGTTTCCACGGTGCAATGACGTCAGTAAAGTTGGTTTTGTAAGTGTCTTTAAACGAAATTTCCATGTTAGATGCCAAAGTATTTACGGACATTGCATAGGGCTGCGCAAGAGAGGGTCGTTTTAGGAACAAACCTGCAGTGGATGTATCATGTATTAGGATGTCTGATTGGTGCTTTACGAGTGAAGTTGTTTTGATTGCATATAACAAGGCTGTGTAGGCACGCTGATGTTCGAGTGACCACATATCAGATTTTTCTGTAGGGCTTGTACGAAAAGCACCCGTCGCCATTCGAAGGCCGAGGTGGTACAGTGGGTAAAGGAGTTTAAGAGCGGCCTTTGAGGCTGATTGATAAATAATACTGCGATAGTCAAGCCTAGATCTGACAAGACAATTGAAAAATTTCAGTAAGCAAGCTCTGTCAGTCCCGTATGACTGGCGTGAGAGAACCTTTGAAATGTTAAGTGCCTTCATGCATGTTAAGTGCCTCTACTTTTCATCCAGCGGAATGCTCAAGAACTTCTGCTCCTTTCTCACTGGAATTTGTTTTCCATCCAGAGTGACAAATGGACCTGACCGCATGCCTCGTAGTTTTGAAAGCAGGACGCAGGAAGTTTTGCCTCCATTGAGTTTAAAACCGTTTTGATCCGCCCACCTCCAGAGACTATTCACTTCCAGTTGGACCAGTCTCTCGCAAATGGACCTATTGCAAGACTTAAAAGTTATCTGCACGTCGTTCACATGGACAGAATAAAAAGTGTGCGTGGTAAAATATTTTTGAAACTATTTATTTTAACAATAAAAAGTGTGCAACTCAGAACACCCGCCTGTGGCACACCATTTTCTTAGGTGAAGGCTCGTGATAAAACCGTGCCAAGCTGCACTCGAAATGTCCTGTGAGTAAGGTAATCCTCCAGTATATTAAACATATTGCCACAAATGTTAAACGCAGTGAGGTCAAGTAAAATGCCATAATGCCATGCGGGATCATAGGCTTTTTCTAGGCCAAAAAATATAGAAACGCAGTGCTGTTTATGTGCAAATACATCTCTTCAATGCTACGAGACTGCCATCTGTGGACCTTCCCGCACGGAAGCCAGACTGACGGCTATCTAAAATTTCGTTGTATCCTAAAAAATAAATTAAGCGTCTGTTTATCATTTTTTTTTTCTAAAAGCTTACACAGGCAGCTCGTTAACGAAATTGGCCTGTAGCTGCTTGCTAAAGAAATGTCCTTTCCTTCTTTCAGTATTGGGACGACAATGGCCTCTTTCCAGGATTTAGGAAGACGTCCAGCTTGCCATATTTTCTTGAATAAGAATATAATTATCTCCTGTGTGTCTTTATGGACATGTCGCACCATTTCATACGCAATTCTGTCGGCCGTTGCAGGAGAAAGTGTTGCACGTAGAAAGTGCAACAGCTAGCTCAGGCTTTGTGAACGGACAATTGTAGCCCTTCCGTTCTGCTTTTCTCTTTCGTAGTGGCTGCCGTTCAATGCTGTTTTTGTGTTGTAAGAATTGTGTGGTGTAGTGTGGGGAACTGGAGACGCCTTCAAAGTATTCACCAAGAGCATTCGGTTGATCCCCAAGCGTGTGTCCAGCAGTACTCACAAGTGGGAGGGCGTTTGTGTTACATCCTTGTATTGAGCTAATTCTCTTCCAAACTTTGTGTGTGTCAGTGTATGAGGTAATTGATGTAAGATATGTCTTCCAACTGTCAGTTTTGGCCACACGTCTAATCTTGCTACCCTTCGCTTTTGCACGTTTAAAAGCAAAAGTAGATGGCAGTAGTTGGGTACCTTCTAAGGGCCGCCCACGCTTTGTTTTGCTCTTTCCGGGCTATCTTGCACTCGTCATTCCACCAAGGCCTTCGTTTGGTCTTGTTTGCGCCGGATATTTGGGGTATGGAGGACTGTGAAGCATCGATTAGGTGTGCAGCAATTATATCCGCAGCTTGGTCGATACCTAATTGTTCGATAGATGCATACGGCCGCCGGGATATTTCTTTAAATTTTTTCCAATCTGCGCCCTCTGCACGGAAACGCTTTGTGTGTCTTGGAATTGAATAGCTTTTTGTTGCCGTTAATGTAACAGGGAAATGGTCGCTGCCATAGGGATTCGCGTCTACGCTCGACTGTACCAAAGGGAAAAGAGTAGGGGAGCCCATTGCCAGATCGATAGCCGAGTATGTGTTGTGTGTTGTGCTGTAATACGTGGGGTGTTTTTCCTAAAAAGGCAGATGCCTGATGACAGCAAGAATTTTTCTAACAGTCTTCCACGTGCATCTGCAGAACCCCACAGCTCATGATGGGCATTAAAATCCCCTGCTAGTATGAAAGGGGGTGGGAGCTGATTTATTTAAACTTTCAAACTCAGAAGCTCCGAGATGGTCATCCGGAGGGACATATAAAGAGCAGACTGTCGTCAACCCACCAAAAATAATTACTCCCAGAGCAATGGCCTCAAGGTTAGTATGAACGCTTACTTGATGGCATGCAGTTGACTTCTTCATATAGCAACCCCTCCAAAGGAGTGAGTGTAGCCATCCCTGTCTTTACGAAAAACAGTATGCTGTGAAAGAAAGTTAGTTTGTTTCGAGTTTAGGTGTATTTCTTGAAGACATATCATATCTGGATTGCATTCTGATAGTATTTTATAAATGTCATCCAGATTTTTTATCAGGCCCCTACAATTCCATTGTATTATGCTTTGAGTCATAGATGATGATGATGTTTGGAGTTTAATGGCGCAAGGCCGACTAAGGGCAAAGAGCGCCAAACAATAGTGATTACATGAAAGTGGCATGGAAGTAAAAGAAAATTTCAGTAAAAATAAACCAAGTAAAAGACAACGTAATGAAGATGATGACTGGTGTAAAGGGCCAGGTTGTCAACATGCATGATAAGAAATGAGATGTAAAAATTTTACGTCGGTAAGAAACTCGAAAACGCGTTTGATTGAAAACATGGCTTCATCTCCTAAGAAGTATGACGGGTGTGGTGGACTATGTCGCGTGTGTAGTTGTGGGAAGTATTTGTGTCGTGTTGTGTCAAGTGCCTTACATTGTATAAGGATGTGGATCACGGATAGTACCTCTCCGCACCTGCTGCACAGAGGTCTTGGAGACCCCGTGAGAAGGTGCGAGTGCGTTGCATGAGTGTGCCCTATCCGTAATCTAGCCAAGGCGACTTCAGTGTATCTATTACGTGTGTCGGTGGTGTATGGTCCCAAGTGTGGTTTTATTACGTGTAACTTGTTGTCTGTTTGTTCACTCCAGTGTGTTTGCCATGTTTTGCGAAGTTGTTGTCTGATGTGTGGTTTCACGTCGGTGTAGGGTAATGTGGTTATGTCTACTGTATTTGTGAGTGTAGCAGCAGCAGCCATTCGGTCCGCTGCTTCATTCCCGGCTATACCACAGTGGCCAGGGACCCAGCAAAGAACCAGTTCAAACTTGCGTACATGCACAGACATAATACCCTTGACGATCAGATTGACAACGTGGTTTTTTGAAGGCTTTGTTGACGACAGTGCCCGCACAACACTGAGGTAATCTGTATAGATAATGGATTGTGGGATGTGGCTTTGAAGTATATGATTGACAACAAGTACACCGTAAGCCTCTGCCGTAAATATACTAGTATGACTATTCAGAGTTTTGGTGACACTAAGGCCGGGCCCATGCGCCGCGCAGGACACAGAGGTGGAAGTCTTAGAGGCATCCGTAAAAAAATCAGAGCACTCATTCTTCTGCTGCAAATACAAGAAATGCTGCAGAATTGCACATGTGGGAGCTCGGTTTTTATCTACATGTGTGAATGATGTGTCGCATGAGACAGGGCGGAGATGCCATGGTGCTATGAGATCTGTTACAGAACTTTGGATGGTATCTAAAAAGGAGACAGCAAGCTCTGACGCTTCCTTTCTAACTCTGTAAGAGAAGGGCGCAGAGAAAGATGGTCGATTTAAAAGGAGTTCAGTCATGGAGGTATCATGAAAAACTGATTTAAAAGGATGGTGAGGCATGGATGAAATTTTAAAAGCATAAAGGAGGTCTGTGTATGCTCGCTGACGTTGTAGGTTCCATTTGTTGCACTCTACATACAGGCTTTCGACTGGACTAGTCCGAAAGGCACCACAGGACAAGCGGAGCCCTAGATGAAGCACAGGGTCCAGCATTCTGAGGGATGTTTTAGTGGCTGACCCATAGACAACGCTGCCAAAGTCCAATCGTGAGCCTATCAAGCTGGTAAAAACACGCAACAGAAGCTGTTTGTCAGCACCAAAAGAGATGTGCGAAAGAACCTTCAGGATATTCATTGTTTTTAAGCATTTATGTTTTAGTTGTTTTATGTGTGGGATGAATGTGAGATTTTCGTCAAAGATTATACCTAAAAACTTGTGTTCCTTTTTGACAGGAATCGAGACACCGTGGAGTTGAATGTCTGGATCCGGCCGGATGCCACGTCTCTTGGAAAACAAGACACAAGTGCACTTCCCTGGATTAAATTTAAAACCGTTGCTGTCTGCCCAACCAGCTAGCTTGTTAACACCAAGCTGGACTTGGCGCTCGCAGACAGACAGGTTACAAGACTTAAAGGATAATTGTACGTCGTCTACATAAATTGAGCAGGAAATCGACGGTGGCAATGCCTTCCTCAGGGAGTTCATTTTCACAATAAAAAAGGTGCAACTTAAAACTCCACCTTGTGGCACTCCATTTTCCTGCACATGCAGCCGAGAGAGTGCAGTTCCAAGTCGCACGCGAAACGTCCTTTCGGACATGTAACTGGAAAGCGTGTTTATCATGTTACCCGACATGCCAAAGGACTTCAAGTCGCTAAGGATCCCGTACCGCCAAGCAGTATCGTACGCCTTTTCAAGATCAAAGAAGACTGTCATACAGTACTGCTTGTGGAGGAAAGCATCTTTGATATAAGACTCTAATGCAACGAGTTGATCGTTGGTAGATCGCCCCGCCCTGAAGCCCGCCTGGCAGCTCTCGAGAAGGCCATTGTACTCTAAGAAGTACACAAGTCTCCTGTTTATCATCTTCTCGAAGAGCTTACACAGGCAGCTTGTCAGGGCAATGGGACGATAACTGGCGGGAGAGGAAGGGTCCTTCCCTTCCTTTAGGAAAGCCACTACTATGGCCTCCCTCCAAGAGCGTGGAATGTGCCCCGAAAACCATATTTTATTGTATAGGTGTAAGAGTGTTTCAAGAGTGTCTGGGTGTAGGTGCTGTATCATGGTGTATGTAATCTTATCTGCGCCTGGAGCTGAAGGTTTGCACGAGCTCAGGGCAGCCCTCAACTCATAGAGAGTGAATTCAGAGTTGTAAGAAGTTTTTGATCTGTCTTTGTCGTGTAAGGGCTTTTTTTCTGCAGATGTTTTGTGTTTCATGAAAGTGTTCGTGTAGTGTGCTGAACTGGACACGTGTTCGAAGTGTTGTGCAAGCGTGTTAGCCTGGTCTTCAAGTGTGTCCCCTGTTGTGCTAACCAGGGGCAGGCTGTGTGTCTGTTGTCCTTTGAGCTTGCGTATACGTGTCCAGACTTTGTGTGTGTCTGTGTAGGAATTAATGGATGTCAAGAAGGTGTGCGAACTCTCTCGTTTCGCCTCACGGCGCACACGTTTTCCTAACGCCTTGGCCCGTTTGAACAAAATGAGGTTACCCGACGTGGGGTACCGACGAAGGATACCCCACGCCTTGTTCTGGGCCTCTCGCGCCCGCCTGCAGTCCTCATTCCACCACGGCCTCCGCTGGTTTCGCGGGGCACCAGAGGCGTGGGGAATGGACTTTTCGGCGGCGTCGAGGATGTGCGCCGTGAGGAGTTGGGTGGCTTCTTCAACGTGTAGGTGTCCTATGGATGTGTGGTGTAGTTTCGATGTCTCTGTAAATGTGTTCCAGTTAGCTCGTGCTTCATTGAACCTATTATGGGAAGAAGACCTGCTTGGGCCGTTACCTATATATGTTAGTGAAGTGGGGAAGTGGTCACTGCCATATGGGTCAGTGCCCACTCCCCACTCAAGACATGGAAAGAGAATTGCCGAACCAATAGCCAAGTCAAGATTTGAGTATGTATTGTGTCCTATGTTATGGTATGTAGGCTGTTTATTGTTGAAAAGGCATGCTCCAGAAGATGTAAGGAATTTCTCTATCAGGCGACCTCGGGCATCCGTTCTCGAAGAACCCCAAAGAGAGTTGTGAGCATTAAGGTCGCCTGTAAGTATGTATGGTTCGGGCAGCTGGTCAACCAGCGCCTCGAAGTCGGTGCTCGTAAGTGCAACATCAGGAGGAATGTATATGGAGCATACCGTTATCAATCTATTAAATATTATTGTGCGGACGGCTACAGCCTCGAGGACGGTGTTCAAGGTGACAGGGTGGCATGCTAAGGATTTGCGGGTGATTATGGCAACACCGCCAGAAGAGTGTGTGCAGCCATCCCTGTCTTTCCTGTATACCATGTAACTATTCAAGAAATTTGTGTGTTTGGAATTCAGATGTGTTTCCTGGACACACATTATGCTTGGCTGATTGGCATGCAGAATCTCATAAACGTCGTCAAGATTATTCAGAAGGCCTCTGCAGTTCCATTGAACTATGTTTTCTCTTCCCATTATTATGTGTTCAGAGCTACTGGAGTGTGACTGTTTATGTAGGGTCTTTCGGGGCTTGGACTCTTGGGAGGGGTTTTCTGACCTTCTCTACTGACCTGGACGTCGCAGCCCGTTCCTTCCGCTGCGATGAAAGCCGGAAGGGCTCGACGTCCATGTCGTCATCTGAAGGCAAGGGGGTGCCCAGCGGACTGGGCCCCCTTGGCGTGGTACCCTTTCGGGTGTTCTTTGCCTGCGCTGCCAGTGCCGAAGGCGTGGGGAGCACGACAGACGGCAAAGGCAGTGAGGTGGGGGAGGGGGTCCCTCCGACTGCCTCCGTCTCCATCTACGTGCCCTTGCATGTGCTTTGGGCCGGTGGAGAGGAAGCAGTGGATGCAGCGGCATCCCCAACAGATGTTGTTGCCACCACAACCGCTGCTGGGTGAGCGAGCGGTGCAGAGGCTGGTTGGGCTGCCTGGGGCAACCCTGGGGGGGGGGGGGGCGAGGGCGGGACCAAGTCCGACTCGCGGTACTGGGTCCCCGCCGAAACCAGACGCCGCTCCGCCCCCCGGCGAGCCGCGTCGGCGTACCTCCCCAGGGGGAAAGAGGCGAACCTCTTTCGCGCCTCTGGGAAGGTGATGTTCTCAGTTACCTTCGCATTAATAATCGCCTTCTCCTGCTTAAACTTCTCGCACGTTCGAGAGTAGGCGGCATGGGGTCCCTGGCAGTTGGCGCAGGTGAGGGTTGACGATGGACAATTATCAGATGGATGATCATGCTGAGCGCATTTTGCGCAGGTCAGACGACCACGGCAGGAGTTGGTTCCGTGCCCGAACCGCTGGCACTTAAAGCAGCGGCGCGGGTTTGGAATGTAGGGCCGGACATTACAATGTACAAAACCTGCATTGACGTACTCTGGGAGTGTGGACCGGTCAAAAGTAAGGATAATGTGCTTGGTCGAAACTACTTTGTCATCCCTCCTCATAGTTATGCGCCTCACAGCTGTCACGCCCTGATTTCGCAGGCCCTCCAGCAGGTCAGCATCTGTCTCATTCATCAGGTCTACTTCAGAGATGACACCTTGAGTACTGTTCAGGCTCCGGTGGGGTGTCACCCTGATTTCAAGATTGGCTATGCGAGTTTGTTCAAGGAGGATCTTTGCATGCTGTTGGTTATGTACTTCAACCAGGATTTCTCCAGTTCTTTGTTTTTTGGCCTTATATTTGTCACCAATGATCCCCTCCAGAAATTTCGATATTAGGAACACGGACTGTGATGCAAGAGGCTTTTCTTGGTCACTGGATTCCAACACCAAAAAACGGGGGTAGTTATCGGGCTTTGGAAGACTGTGGGTTGGGAGTGGCGGAAATGAACCTTCGGTGCGGCCCCTTTTCAGGGGCCGATCATGTTTGGGGGGGGATTTACGATTTACCATATGGCATGTAAAAGAAGCAGGGGACGGGGGTATTTTCTTCTCAAACCTTACCCTGATAGCCTGAGAGGTCCCGGAGCTCCCTGCCTGGTAAACAGACAGGGAGCCCATCCGCCGGAGCTTGACCTGGGCTCCGACGGCCACCGTTTGAGGCTTCTACCCTTCACCTTTAAACACATCACCACGGTAGGTTACAGTTTATGTTGGGGGCTCGGGGTCCGCGGTGTCGCCAACACCATCACCATGATTACTCAAGGTGCCCCGTGCGGGGCTTTGAGTCATAGATTTCCTTGAGAAAGGGGTATGTACTTGTGTATATGTGTTTTGTTTTGTTATTTGTTGCGTGGTGGGCCTGTAATCCTAGGCAGTTTTTTTCTAGCACTCAAGGGACAGGCGCCGCTCCCTGGGCACCTCAGGTGGTGGAGGAGGCGTCATAATATCCATTGCTTCAAGAGTTGCTCCTAGAGCAGCCAATGAGTCGGGTTCTTTGGGGCACGCGCCAAGAGGATTGATTCCTCGGCCGGCCGCACGCGCTGGGGGCGTGGATGCCGGCACATCAGACGTGGTAGAGGGAACACAGCGCGTCAGAAAACAGACTAAGGAAATTACCCTATCGGACGATACGACAGCTGCCGGCACACACCTCCTGCATATATGAGAAGCTCGCAGAAGCTTGGTCAAACGATGGAAGCATCTGAAACACAATCGGTTTCTTAAAAAGCGCACCGCTTTCCTAACAAAACAAGCGCAGGAATACGCTGCTGCCCTGAAAAGACAAAACTGGCATGTGTTTTGTGATCAATTCAAGGGCACACTCAGAGAAACCATGGTAACTACTCCGTTATCTTCTCGGCAGTTCCAGATCTCAAACCCAAACAAACCGCAATATACAGCAATTAATCCGAAACGGCGATCTGTATCCAAGAGAGCTCCCACGTTCAATCCGTCTTCATCTCTTCGGTGAACCCTCGACCCCCCATCCCTTCCAAATCTCCACTCTACTGGCCACGCTAACTGCACTCTTGATCCGCCTTTCACCTTCGAAGAACTTTCTTGCCCGACTCACTCGAAACACTACACCGGGCCACGACCGAGTAATTAACTGCGTTCTTTAAAATCTGGATTTGGAAACACTGCAATCGCTCGCACAAATTTTTTAACACCTACTGGAACGACGGGACACTGCCTGCGCAATGGAGGCACTCGGAGATAACCCTGATACCCAAACCTAACAAACCTATATCATATACAACTCTCCCATTGTCCCACTGACTTCATGCATATATAGGCGAACTCTTTGAACGTGTTCACCAACGTGTGGTTAACCATCTGGAAGAACGAAACCTTTACCCGCTAACCATGTTCAGCTTTCGCCAGAAACTTCCCACACAAGATGTAATACAAATCAAGGAACAAGTGATCGACCATCAGCCGCACCACCCCGAAGGCGATCTTGGCGCTTGACGTTAAAGGAGTCTGACAATAATACCCATCAAGCAATTCTCAAAAATGCAACCGAACCAACTGCGGAACTAAAACGTTCAATATTGTCAACGCACTTGTTGGAACTCGAACAGCCACTATAAGACTCGGGCTCCTTGACTCCCCAACTTTCCTAACCCCACCAAAGGAACATCCCAGGGTTCAGTCGTTTCGCCCCAACTATTCAATATTACCCTACTCACACGGCAAGCAAAAGTGAATGAGATTCCCAATCTTAAACTCGCCTTTTACGCGGATTACTCAACACTTTTGACGTCTCGAGACTCCAGCGGCGAACAAGATGCCTTACAACGGGTGGTTGACGAGACTAATGCATACCTTCGACCCAAAGGCCTGCGTACTCATGAAATCGGCACTCCTCATACTCAGAGCACAAACAAAAGGGGCCCTGCCCCTCCACCCCCGAAACAAGTCACAATTCTCGGCCACTCCGTACCCCAAATCTATACCCTCAGAATTTTCGGCGTACCGTTCAATCACGACGGCTCAGGTCCTTCCGCTATCTACAAGACTGTCACTCAGCTCACCCACGTCATACGCCGAATTCGCGGTCAGAAACAGGGCCTTGCAGAAAGCGACACGTTCATATTTGTGCGAGCCCTGCTGCTCAGCCGAATTACTTACGGAACCTCTTCTTCGACCTCAAACTGCAGGAAGTCAACAAACTTGACGCACTGATACGGAAAACGTACAAAACCCCTCTAGGACTCCCAACGGATACGTCTAACGACATACTACTCAAAACTACTTAAACTGGGGCGACACAGAACTCTATACACTAGCTAATCGAAGCCCAACGGAACTAGCCACTCTACCGACTAACACTCACTCCCACAAACAGGCGGGTGATTAAGGAAGTCGACAGACTATAACCGACCTCTAATGACATCCGGCAGTGCATCCCTCTGCATATCCTCAAGAAACACAGAATTTTCCCGTGGGATGCTTTAGTGCATTAAAAAGCGTATTTCTGGTAATTCAGTTATTTTTGCAAGCTTCTGACACATCTGAATAATATCAAGCGGTATCCCCCACCGGTTTACAACACACGAGGAGAGAGAGAACAACTTTCTTCAGAGCATCGGTCAGAATATTGAGTGTAACTCGTCCTTTCTGGCTTATTCGTGAGGTTCAGCGCTCAGAGCTCCTCGATAATTTTTCAAAATGCGTAGATTTCCTTCCCTACAGTATTTTTGAGATGACTTTATGAAGACTCAACAATCTAAAGCTACGTACCAAGCAGCGGGCCCCTACACGAGCATCGCACCCCAGGAAATAAAGCGGCTGCCTTCTATTTTTTTTTGTTGTAGTTGACTTCTAACAGACGAATGTTTTATTTTTTTCTGTGCCCAACGCATTAATTTCTCTGCACCGTCACAAACGCCTTATCATTAGGTTTTTCGATGTTTGGGATGCTCACAAAGATCGTGTGGATATTTTCTTCAGGCTGTATGGCATACATTACCTTCTTCATTAATTGGCTTTCGTTATGGCTGCGTGCAAGAAGCTGCATATCCGCAGCGTGCGTTGTTTATTCACATGCAAAATACAAGGAGAAGGCTTGTGCTACTCCACCGCGATCGCGCCCCAGACAACGTTGTCCAGAGTATAGCTCTGAATTTCTATTGTAACCATCGTTATCATAACAAACTCAACGCTCTCAACGCGAACAATTATGACATGATTACGGTGCTGAAGGCTTGATATACTGGAACGCAATAAATAGTATACGTGCATATATGACAGAAATCGAAACCGATGAATATTTCCAAGCAGCTCTTTATTGTTTTCCAACCCTTCCAGGCGTGTCTACTCAGAATACCGTTCTATGAATTGAAGAAAATTACTCTTTTACTCTTGTCGTGGACTGAGGACCCGGCCCACTAATCACCTCGATTTTACTGTTAAATAAAGTTTTCTCCCCCTGCTCATCCTCCTCCTCCTCCTCTTCAGTGCATTTGTCCTATAACGCATATCTGAATATTGGGAAGATATGGCTGTGGGAAATGTACCGAAATATCCCTCCAGGTCTAAACAACCATAGCGTTACTGTATCTTTAGCGTACACGTTACTCGTCTGGCTCAATAAACCTCCATACTGGTTAGAAGCCTGGTATAAAACCAGCACGCGCCTATACACACAGTGGGTTATTTGGAATTCAATCTACAGTTTTTTGCAACCCATAGTGTATGTGGGCATAATTTCATGCGATTAAAACGTAAAGTGATAAAATACAACACTTCCGAGCGTTCGGAAAGGTTGCAAAAACTGTTTTACTGTACACATGATTACCGGGAATCGTAATGCCTTCTGCGAAAGCCAACAGCCCCGAAGGCCTGGAATTTGTTTGGTCTTGTATTTTCGCTATTGTCGGTTACTAGTAGCTGGCTGTTCCCTTTGTTCGAAAAATTGCTTAATACAGAAGCTGACGCCTAGCTCCGACTCTTCGTGCTCCGCACAGGCCGGCTTCGCAAGGAATAGGGCGACGCCGGCAATGTTTCTTCCGTAGCAGTATCCAAAACTATACTTTAACTCGTGCCTTGAGCTAGTGTATGCGATTTTAAGTCCATTATTATAATAAAAACTTACGCACACGCAAAATCTGGTGCGGACAAGCATCAGACGCCAACCGAGCGCAAAGAAACAGCAGGGAGAGCGAGCCCGAGTGAAGCAGACGACAAATGGGAGAATCCCTAAGCCGACGTCTGGAGGCGCGCTTCGCAGCGCCGCCCGCGGTCGAACTCACCGCTAATACCGATAACGCCTCGACTGCCAAAAGCCCGATCCCCACTTTGGTAACCCTAGACTCCAAAGGACACATCACCACGGCAGCCACTTGCTCCAATATGACCGTGTCCCCGGTAGCAGCCCTAGCTTTAGGTCACGCAACTATAACCCATCAAAATCCGCAACACCGAACAATTCCATCGGACTCTCAACATGCATGTAGATTATACCAATCTGAACTGGCTCCGTCACAGGCTCTCCCCATTCTAGAAAGAATGCCCGAAGACATCGAAATAACCGTTATCTGGATCATTGGCCACTCCAGCCTTGTAGGGAACGAAGCGGCCCACGCCACGGCCCGTGAACTTATCCGCGCGTGTTTCCCCCTTCAAAAGAAGGAGCCACAAGAGGCCCGAACTGCAAAACTACCGAGCCTGCCAGTTGATTACACATACAGCTCATTTTTATGACATTATTCTCACACGAGAAAAACGTACCGTCCTCCCCCAACACACACTATCTATCAAGCGTATATCTATCGCAGACTTGCAACGGAAACCTTCTCCAACCACGCAATCCTATGTCATGTCTCCCCATCTATGTTCCCCAGTAACTGCTGCACTGTGACACTCCCCTCGCTACATACCACCTAGTCTACTCATACCCCCACCTCCTCGACCCCATCGCTAGCTCCTGCCACTGAGTAGTGGTGTACGCGCTGACCAGCTCAGTATCGGAGCGACAACAAGCCCTGTTGCAACGAGCTCTGGAATGAGTACATGCAGGCCCCGGCGGCTTCCTGGACTTAGAAGGCTGACCACTACCACGTTATCTCACCCTTTTTGCTCGTTCCTTCCGCATCTTCAACTGAAGCATATTGCACCAAAAACTAAACATATACTCTTTCTCATCCCATCTCTTCGCCCTCACAGCTAGCCATTCTGAAGAGATAGCAAGCATTTCTTCCATTCGGGCCATCGGGTGCACAGCCCGAAGCACTAACTGAAATTTCGTATCATGCCAACCCGCAGGACAGAGCCATTTTGTTTTGTTTATAGGATAGCTTACTTTTTTCGTTACTTTCAGCAGCGGCGAAGAATATTTAATCGAGTACCCTAAGCTCATCCGGTTTCTCTATATATACTAGTCTAGTTTTCTGGAAATTGTTCTTGTCCACTCCCTCTTGGCCACCTGTAAGCCGTCCAAGGGTCAATGAACCCAGAATTCACCACTAAAATACTCCCTGAACAGTCCACGGAGCAGTTGCTAACCCTGTAATCTCTGTGTAAATGATCTCTGCAGATAACGCGAATGTGCCGCACGTACGTAAACTAACGATGAGACACACCATTCAGGCGTTCGAAACCGTGACGTTTGTAAATAAATAAATGAGAAAGATATACACAAAGAGAGCCTGTACCGTTGTGCAGGGTTCGAGGATTTACGGTTGGATGAGCCGCATGAGTCTTGATGTTTTGTTCGAATGCGAGGGGACGCAGCTATGGATGGGACGTGACCCGAGTCGCCAAGTGCGCTCTATGCGGGAGAGATTTTTAGCGAAACACAAGCCGTACCATCCCACAGAAACGCTTCGGGGGAGGCTTATAAGCGATGCTCGGTCAAATTTATCGGAAAACAACAACTGACCGCGCGAACAGAGGCCAGTTTATCCCTATACACACATATGCCGTGTCCGGCTTCCCGCCATTTTTCGTACGTGTGTAAGGGGAACGCGCACGGCGCCTGGGCGTGCTTTGTTTTACTCCCACGGTTTAATTTTAATAGTTACAACGCAGGTACAGGGATGACAGGCAGTCCACCTGTAAGAAATGGCGTTGCGTTTTTACTGACCCGTGCCACCGCATGTTTTTTTACTGCGGAGCTATGTACAGATACCGTCTGGCGGTGGTCGACATCCGTCCGCCCACTCGTCACGTCGACACGAAAACATTTTAGTCTCAAGCCGGTTTCTCGCGAATGTTTTGTAACTCTCAATCCGACGTAAGTATCTCGAAAAAATTCATGCTGGAATTGGTCACTAAGACGACATTACGGAAAGTTTCATTTACGTGTCATAATTAGTTCACCGTGGAGTTTAAACGTCACAATATTATTGGCTGCTGTCAGTACATGGCGGTGGCTCAGTGGCTAAGGTGTTGCGCTGCTGAGCACGAGGTCGCGGGTTCGATTCCCGGCCGCGGAGGTCGCTTTTCTGATGGTGGCGAAAAGCAAAAACGCCAGTGTGTACGAGATTTCGGCGCACGTTAAAGATCCCCAGGGGGTCAAAATTAATCCGGAGCCCTCCACTACGGCGCGCCTCATCGCCTGCGTTGCGTCGGCGCGTTAAACCTTTCAATCAATCAATCAAACATGGCCATCGGGTTATTGAAAACTGTAGTAGTTTTAACGAGACTAGCTATGGCGAAACAAATTATGTGATAATTAGCCGCTAAGACACCTCAAGCATTACACCGAGTTGCATTTACTTTTCACAATTACGTAGTTCCCTGCGTTGACCGGGAACCGAGTGGGCACCTGCGCATTCGTTCCGGTAGGGTGGATTAGTTCCGGGGTGCCGGCGCTCGCCATGCCCTCGGATTCGTTACGGCGGGGGGTGTCCTCCTCGCCGTTCCTGCGCGCGCGGGCGCAGTCGGGTCACGTCAACAAAGTACGAACGGAACTAACGGAGCATACGGAGCGCTAAAACTCTCTAGTATCAGCACGCCGTGGACGTTTACACTGTCGTGGCTGTTATTGAACCCCGTTACCATCGCACTTTCTTTATGAGTATGCTTCACTATGCGACACACAATGCGGTGAAGCCAGCTTACAAAAACCAAGCTTGCACAGATCGCCTTAAAGTCAGCCTCACCTCTAAATCCGAATGCATTACTAGGCAGACGTCTTACCGAGGGCAATATAAGCCATCTTATACGTAACAAAACTGAAGGCCCCATAGGACCTTATCGGGAGAAGCTTGGTCTTTGTAAACTGGCTTTCCCGCATTTCGTTCTTCCACGCGGACGCCGTAGACAGCGTCGCTGTAAAGCAAGCGCCGCGACCTTGATCAGAAGCCGAGACCTGGTGCTCAGTATCGCAAACGTCTTATCCACTGAGCCACCACGGGGGATTGTTAAGCTGTTTTGCGTGGGGTTCCCACAGCGTGCTTGCATACTAGACCTGATAAGGTAAAAAAAATCGAGTTCCGCGCGGTTGGAACGGAGTTTCGAGATTTAACACAGTATTCGAAAGGCAGAGGTGCAAATATTATCTTTAAGGTGTGAATTCCACGATGAGTTATTAGTCGTGAGAGTCAGGGTAAAATAATTGCAGCTTGGGACCTGTTTAAGTCATAACACCATACCCCCAAACGCCCCCCCCCCCCTTCCATTGGGAACTGCAAATTCGGCTGGATTTACACCCCTGCCAGACGGAATATCTAATTATATATTTAGCGCAAATGACATTAGTTGTCAATGCCATTACACGGGAATACTAAATGACATTTACGCGAGTGGCATTCGGTGGTTGAATGAGTTCGCAGAATGCATCGGCATTAGCTCTTCCGGATCGAATGTGTAGCCTGGACAGGAGTGATCCTTCAGTAAAAAAAGGAATTTTAACAATATGTACTCTGGATCAGCATACTTAAAACCTACAAGTAAATCAACATCTTTTCTCGCATTTATATAGAAACAAACGTAAACACCACCTTTGCAAAGCTACCCGCTGCGGTGGCTCAGTGGCTAAGGCGTTGCGCTGCTGAGCACGAGGTCGCGGGTTCGATTCCCGGCCACGGCGGCCGCTTTTCTGATGGAGGCGAAAAGCAAAAACGCCCGTGTGTACGAGATTTCGGCGCACGATAAAGATCCCCAGGTAGTCCAAATTAATCCGGAGCCCTCCACTACGGCGCGCCTCACCGCCTGCGTTGCGTCGGCGCGTTAAACCCTACAATCAATCAATCAATCAACCTTTGCAAAGCTCCGCCATGGTAGCTGCTACCTAAATACAGATTTGATACTTACTTGTCTCGGCTTGTGATGTAAATATCAGCTCAAACAGCAGTACACCTTTTCATTCCTAAAGTAACATCGTTTTGTTATAAAAATTGGAATGTTTCAGAACATTATGGACATACATTTACATTTCTACCTTGCAATGTTCTGCAATCGTCACCGATACCATTTCCAAATGGAATTTACTCCGCACGTCCACGCCGAGTGTCGATTGATTATGAAGTTTGACGCACCGACGCTACACAGGCGATGAGGCGCGCCGTAGTGGAGGGCTCCGGATTAATTTGGACTACCTGGGGATCTTTAACGACCGCCGAGATCTCGAACACACGGGCGTCTGCGCTTTTCGCCTCCATCAGAAAACCGGCCGCCGCGGCCGGAATCGAACCGGCGCCCCTAGGATCAGCAACACAACGCCTTAGCCACTCAGCCATCACAGCGGGTACCGAAACGAATGTCATTTATGGCTAATGTTATTCACTTTGAACGACTGTGGCCCCAACATCCGTTGCGGATTTTCTTCGTTCTGCTACCGTAGCATGTGACGGGCTCAGTGGGCGGATTGTTGAGAACAGGTTAGCCAGTACTGTGCAGCAGGCAGCCTGTAAAATGAACTATAGGTGTAAATTCCACGCTGAGCTCTCAGTCACGAAGGCCAAACCAAAATAAATGTAGTTTGGAACCGTTTAAGTGGTAATGACATACGGCCAGTAGCTCTCCCGCTTTCTGGCAATTGGAGTTTTTGGCTAGATTTAGCGGACTTCGGACTCAGTTAGTAGAACAATGCATGTCGTGGGGACAGCGTATCTTTCAGCGGAATATTTACTGGTAGGTTTTGAAATAGACTTGGGGCTTGTGTTTTAATTCGTATCAGTTCCCATTTCGGGATCTTATCTCTCGTGCCGCAGTATGTGTTAACCGTAACGTTACACTGCGAAGGTGTGGGGCACCAGGACCCATTAGTCACGACCGGCAGGAAGGGGTTATACGAGGCGAAATTACTATAGCCGCCTGGTGACCCCCAGCTTAAGCGTGCGTTCGGCAGCTGGGCGCATGCAACGAATGGCTGCAATTCTTCCGAGAATCGGCGCCACTCTCGTGCGCCTCGTGCCGCCGGTCGTGTGCCGTCATGCGTGACCTGCGTTTCTCGCATCGCGGATAAGTTCCAGGTGTAAACAACACTGCAGGGCACACTGCTCGGGTAACAATAAACGCCCGCTTCGTTCGGGGCAAAGCGTGCCGTTTTTCGTGGTGCTTTCTTCTACCTCCCGGTGCATTAAACCGCTTTTAGAGTGGCTCTCTACCATCGCAACAGCGCGCGTGTCCGCTGCTCGCGCAGGCTTACAGGGTGGGTCATTACGAACAGATTGCTTACAAATAGCAACAAAAGTAATAAAAGGATGCGCCGACCAGCTGTGTAGCTTCGTAATAATAGCACGTTGGACGCCACAGCGCAAAGGTGGCGAAACTGTAGACGTTGTGGTGAGGCTTACATCTGGTTAATTTGGAACAGCTGAAGGCTGGCAGTTGCATCTTCACGTGATTGAATTCCGACCCCCGCATTGGCTTCTGCACGCAGATGGGGCGTTATTTAGATACGAGGCAGAGACCGGGATACAGATGAAAGAAAAATCAAGTAATTTGGTGTTTATCGTGGCAAATTGTGTGTTGCCGCCTGCATCGTCCTGGTTAAATGCGATAGCATCTGCGAACCTACTTTACAGCATGACGTCGCAAAGGTGTGGCGGCGCTGTCATCGGTAGCGACTGGATTTAAATTAACAAAACGCATTCCAAATGAAACGCAGGCGCCAAAACAGAAGTACGACACGACAATACAAAGGCAACTTACCAGAAAAAAAGCCCCAATGCAAAATTAGCAGAAGATTCACATTTTTATGAGCTGAAATCGCGAAGTCGTTTTTTTGGGAAAGGGGGGGAAGGCGGGTTGTCGATGAGTGCTCTGCTGATAGCAACTATAGGCTACAACCTCGACATCGGACTTGCCGCGATACCTGTTGCAGGATGTTATATTCACGCTGCTGCCACACTGCCCCCCAGAAGGGGAACGCCAACCAAGACTGCAGGTGAGATTTCTTACGCGCGTTTTTGCTTACGTTTTATTTTTTGCGATACACGCAGGTGTAATTCTTATTATTAAAAATAGATGTACAACTACTAATACTATTTTGAAACCAAGGTGCTTCTTTAGAAAGGCAGCCAAAACTTGTCCGGCATGCACTTACCCTCCGCAATTCCGCAATCATATTTCAATTGCAGCGCCCTGTGGAGTATAGAAAATATACAAGGAAACACTATTGAGGAGTTTTAACTCGCACAATTGCATCAACATTATCCTTGCACTCTAAAGAACACAATACTCGCCCAACCTACAGGAAAAGGACAGACCGAAAGTACAATGCGCCACTGAAATACGCGTTGGCATAGAATTTAATTGCAGTCACGCGCAGTTTAAATAAAAAAACACAACATGCATAAAACGGCCCCTTCTCCAGAGGCCCTTGCTGAGGAATAGATCGTAGAACATGCTGCTGAGATGCAGGGCCATACACAATGCATGCCGCATTAATATCAAATACACAATACATACCCAAATATTCAAAAATAAGAAAATATAACTTCAGCTCGCCAAGAGCCAATGGGCAAACGAAGGACTGGTCACAGGAACAAACTGTAATAATTAATCTATGTATTTTCAGCCAGCAAAGCTCTCTTGTGTACGGGAAAACGAGAAACGCCATTCAAGGAGTAATGACATACGGCAGCACCGCCCTTCTTTTTTTTCTTTTTTTTTTTGACAAACTTGTAATAGTTACTCCGAAGCGTAAAACCGTCAGACAAAGCCACATACGCTAAGCTCACAGGTAGTGTACATATGTCAGACAGCACCTTTACATTCAAACACGATCATTCAATATTCTAGCCACGACAAACTGGTTTCAGGAATTACCCATCGTAAATGACTGAGAATGTAATTTAAGAAAAGCTTCCCCGCTCCTCCAGTTCAGATGCTCGATAGCGACAGCTACCGCACACAGCTACACCACGTCAATGCTGTGCCGCTTGTGCGTCCACGCGTGAAAGAACAAACGGATAGTAACAGACTGGATTTTCCGTCCGCGCACGGCGACGTCAGTAATCCCAATTAGCCCCGCCAACGCGGCATCTCCATTCTTGTTTGCCCAGCACGCGAGGCTTGAGAAGGGCAACAACTTCACGGGGGCGAAGCCGTGAAACCACCCATGAAGACGCGCAAAGCAGGCCTTGAAAGGCGGCAACAAATAGTGGGAGACCACCTAGATATACGGCACCTTCGTTTTTTTCTTGCGTTTTCTATCAGCAAGGTCCGGAAAGAACAAGCACGCGCCTCCAGGCGAGACCTTTAGGGCCCGTTGAAGTCGTCGCGGACACCAAGGGAGCGAAAAAGACCACCCCGGTAAATGAGCCGCGCGGGGAGCCCTTTCAAATAAGGCGCGCTGCATTGTGTGAGGCCAGCGAAGGGACAGTCGCGCCCCCTTCCCCTCGCCGATGCAGTTATACACCTGCCAGGCGAAGGCTCCGCGGTGGTCGATGATGAAGACCACAGGGCAAGCCGAGATTTGCCGCAGCGCGAACGAGCGAGACCGGACGCCTTGCACTGTTTGAGTGTTTTTTTCCTGTTGGTTTTTCCCGCTTCGAACATCAAGGCCCGCGACGATGGTAGGAGAAGGAAGAGAACTGCGGGCACCCAAAACCGTTCCCCGCGGTAGGTCTGCACTACAAAGAGACCTGTCGCGGCCTGTTCAGCCACGTCGCCGCCGTCGTTTCATCTTTTGCGCATAATTTGAACCCCACGGAGCCGGAAAAGAAAATGGGCAGGCAGAGGCGCCGTTTGTGAAGGTCAGTTCGCGCGACCAAGGGATTTGTGTCGCTTATTGCTCCGTGAAACGTGCTCGCGCCGCCCCGCTAGCTGCATTTTTGGTAAATGCGCGTGTGTTAGCCTAGCTGTCTATGCGGGAAGGGAGACCGGATGAGGAGGCCACTGACTTTGCCTATCACCATATAACGGCTAACGATAATAGCGTTTCCATCGCGAGCAGGCGCTCAGACTTTCGCGGCTTCGACGTTTGCTCCCACCACAACAAACAACCGTGGCGCAGTGCCCATAAGGAAACACAAAACAGATCGGCAAAACCATGAAAAGGCAATGAAAGTGCGCCCGCCGCACCCACAATTTAGGTTTCTTAAACCTGAAGTAATTTCTCGTTCCTTTTTTTACATTTATTAGCCATAGGCCATTAACACACTCGCATCCGCTCACTGGATCTCCAAAACTCCTGTCTAGCACGCGTGGGGAGGCCCTATCCGTAATTAACACATTAATACAATGCAAAGTACTCGACACAACACGACGCCGACACTGGCAAGAAGTCTACAGACAACATATACCACTACACCCGCTATTATTTCCACACGAAGATCCCATGATCCCTTCTAAAGGCGTTTTCAAGTTCTTGTCAGACGTCAAATTCCTACAGCTCATATCATACCATGCATAATCCAACTGGCCTTATACACCATCTATCCTCATTGTCTTCAATCGATTTTGCTCTTGTTAATGCTTACCTATTTTAGCATTTTTTTTCATCTCTGTCAGCCAACTACTCTTTATGACGCACTTTGCCCCAGTTGGCCTTGGGCGACTAAAACCAAACCATCATCATCATCATAATTTATTCGTTCGCCAAATCCGGCACACGACGCCATTCCTTGAAGGTCAAAGATAAGGGCTTACAATTGCCAGGAACCACCCTTAAAATGTTTAAAATATTGTTTTATTCGCCAAAGCTATAGACGACCCTTAAGTGCGTCGAAATATGGTACACACAGGCGTTTTTGTTTCTCTCCCCCATACAAAAAATCAGCAGTGGCTTAGCTCGGCTATGCCGGATATAAGTAGCGTGAGCAAAGGTTCAGCTGGTTATTCTTATGTTTCCTGGTTGTCTAGGATTAGCTGATTATCATGCTTACTGCTGGTAAAGCGATTTCCAATCCAATTTAATCCAGTCCAATTTAATCCAATCCAGTCGCGGCGGCGGTGGCTCAGGCGCGCCAGCTGTGCGCCGTGAGACGTCACCGCTCCTCGCGCATGCGCAGCACGGCTCTCCAGCAGCCACGCGAAACTGCACAACCTCGGCCGGTGTAGCTCACGCTATACAAAAACAGCCCCGCGACCTTGTGGCTAGCAACGCAACGCCTTTACACACAACAACATTGGCGCGTTGAGACACCCCTTCTATGTCATACCAAGGGAATAAACTCATTTAAATTCGACTGCACGGAAAGCTCTCATCCCCTGTTAGCGCTTATCAGATCGGGGAGAGGGGGCGGGGTCACCGAAAATCACGCAACACCAGCGCGCAAGCATGCTTTAATAGAAGATGATGATGATGATGGTTGGTGTTTTATGGCGCAAGGCCAACGAGGGCAAAGAGCGCCAAAGAAGTTATTGAGTTTTCATCAGACCGTAAGTACTAAAACATGTAACTAAAAGTAAAGGTGATGCAAAACAAAAGACAATGGAGATGGCTGGTGTATAGGGCCAGGGTGATTACACATGATATGACAAGAGCTGCAGAAAGTTTGCCTCAGCTAAAAACCTAAAAACACGTTGACTAGAAAACATTGGTTCGTCGGCTAAAAAGTATGATGGGTGCAAAGGAATGTGTTGTCTGTATAATTCAGGGAAATGTTTGTGTCGTGTTGTGTCAAGTGCCTTGCATGTGATTAGTATGTGGACTACGGATAGGCCCTTTCCACACCTGCTACACGTGGGTCCCGAAGTACCAGTGAGCAGGTGGGAGTGCGTCGCATGTGTGTGGCCCATCCGCAGCCTAGCCAGGGCGACTTCAGTGTATCTGTTGTGTGAGTCAGTTATGTAGCGTCCAAGTTGTGGTTTTATTATGTGTAGTTTGTTGTCTGTTTGTTGACTCCAGTGTAATTGCCATGTGTTACGAAGCTGTCGTCTGATGTGTGTCTTTAGGTCGGTGTAAGGTACTGTTGTAACGTCAACTGTAGTCATGAGAGGAGCATCACCAGCCATTTGGTCGGCGGCCTCATTGCCAGGGATTCCACAATGCCCTGGTACCCAGCATATAGTTATTTCAAGATTTGAGGCATATGCAGACATTAGTACCTTGAAAAGAGCATTTATGACATAGTTTTTAGATGACCTTCCTAATGACAGTGCCTGTACAACGCTTTGAGAGTCTGTGTACACAATGGACTTGGGAATTTTATATTTGATGATGTGGTTTGTAACGAGTAAAATGCCATATGCTTCTGCCGTGTAAATACTGTTATGAAAATTCATTGTTTTGCTTACTCTAAAATTTGGTCCGTGCGCTGCACAAGATACCGTAGAACCAGTTTTCGACGCGTCGCTATAGAATTCTGCGCACCTGTACTTGTCCTGCAGGAAGAGGAAGTGCTGCAGAATTGCATTTTTGGGTACCCTATTTTTTTCTACAAGAGTGAATGACAGGTCGCATGATACAGGACGAAGATGCCATGGTGCGATGAAATTTTGAATGGGTGTCTTGTGCGTGTCTGAAAGAGGGACCGTGAGTGCAGAAGCCTCCTCCCTAACTCTGAGAGAGAAAGGTAAGGAAACGGATGGCCTGTTTAAAAAGAGTTGCAAGTTTGATGTATTGTTCATGATGGGATTAAAAGGATGGTTGGTAAGGGACACAATCTTAGATGCATACAGCAGGTCAACATACTCCCGCTGATGCCCTAGACACCACTTGTCGCACTCGACATAAAGGCTTTCGACAGGGCTAGTGCGGAAAGCGCCGCATGAGAGGCGAAGGCCAAGATGCAGCACTGGGTCGAGCATTCTCAGTGCGGTCTTTGTCGCCGACCCATACACGACACTGCCGTAGTCGAGCCGGGACCCCACCAACGCTGTGTACAGGCGCAGCAGGAGTTGTTTGTCGGCCCCATAAGATTGATGCGAGAGAACCTTAAGAATATTCATTGCCTTTAGGCATTTACATTTGAGCTGTTTGACATGAGGAATGAATGTAAGTTTTTCATCGAATAAAATGCCTAAAAACTTGTGCTCCTTGTTCACAGGAATTGGCACATTCGCAAGAGTGATGTCTGGGTCCGGGTGGACCCCACGCTTCCTGGAGAATACAACACACGACCTCTTTCCGGGATTAATTTTAAAACCATTCTTGTCTGCCCAACCGGCAAGCTTCTTGACGCCGAGCTGGACTTGACGTTCGCAGATGGACATATTACATGATTTAAAAGATATCTGCACATCATCTACATACATGGAGTAAGAAATTGTAGGCGGCAGTGCCTTCCCAAGGGAGTTCATTTTTACTATGAAGAGAGTGCAGCTTAGAACTCCGCCTTGCGGCACGCCATTTTCTTGCACGTGTACCTTTGACAGTGCAGAACCAACTCTGACGCGAAAGGTTCTCTCCGACAAATAGCTAGCAAGGGTGTTAAACATATTACCAGAAACACCGAATGACTTCAGGTCAGTAAGAATCCCATAACGCCAAGCGGTGTCATAGGCCTTTTCTAGGTCGAAAAACACAGTTAAACAGAACTGTTTATGCACGAAGGCATCCTTAATATACGACTCTAGTGCCACAAGTTGATCATTCGTGGATCGCCCCGCCCTGAAGCCTGCCTGGCAGCTCTCGAGAAGGCCGTTATACTCCAAAAAGTACACGAGCCTCCGGTTTATCATCTTCTCGAGAAGCTTGCACAGGCAGCTGGTCAGGGCAATGGGTCGATAGCTAGCGGGAGAAGAAGGGTCCTTCCCTTCTTTCAAGAATGCTACAACTATGGCATCCCTCCAAGACTTTGGAATGTGCCCCGAAAGCCATATCTTGTTGAAAAGGTGAAGAAGTGTTACAAGAGTGTCTGTGTGTAAGTTCTGTATCATTGTATATGTAATGTTGTCTGGGCCTGGAGCTGAGGGTTTACACGTGCTCAGAGCACCCCTCAGCTCATGAAGTGTGAACTCAGAGTTATAAGAAGTGGCTGATCTGTCATTGTCATGTAAAGGCTTCTTTTCGGCCATTTGTTTGTGTTTCAGGAAAGTGTTTGTGTAGTGTGCTGAACTGGACACGTGTTGGAAGTGTTGTGCGAGTGTGTCAGCCTGGTCTTCCAGAGTGTCCCCTGTTGTACTAACCAGGGGCAGGCTGTGTGTCTGTTGTCCTTTTAGTTTTCGTATTCGTGTCCAGACTTTGTGTGTGTCAGTGTATGAGTTGATGGAAGTGACGAAGGTGCGCCAACTCTCCCTTTTTGCCTCACGACGCACTCGCTTACCCAAAGCCTTTGCCCGTTTAAAAGAAATTAGGTTATCTGACGTGGGGTACCGGCGAAGGACACCCCACGCCTTGTTCTGGGCCTCTCGCGCCCGCCTGCAGTCCTCGTTCCACCAGGGCCTCCTTGGGTTGCGGGACGCACTGGAGGCCTGGGGCATGGACTTTTCGGCGGCGTCGACTATGTGCGCCGTGACGAGTTGGGCTGCGTCCTCCACGTGTAGGTGTTTTATGGTTGTGTGGTGTAGTTTAGATGTTTCTGTGAATGTACTCCAGTTTGCTTTTGTTTCATTAAACCTGTTATGGGCAGATGGACTGCATGGGCCTTTACCTCTGTATGTTAGGGATGTGGGGAAGTGGTCACTACCATATGGGTCCGTGCCCACGCCCCACTCAAGACATGGAAAGAGAATTGCAGAACCAATAGCCAAGTCGAGATGTGAGTACGTATTATGTCCTAAGTTATGGTATGTAGGCTGTTTTTTGTTGAAAAGGCATGCTCCAGAAGATGTAAGAAATTTCTCTATCAGGCGACCTCGGGCATCCGTTCTGGAGGAGCCCCAAAGAGAGTTGTGCGCATTAAGGTCGCCTGTTAGGATGTATGGTTCGGGCAGCTGGTCGACCAGCGCCTCGAAATCAGAGCTCGAAAGTGCATGATCAGGAGGAATGTAAATGGAGCACACCGTTACCAACCTATTAAATATTATTGTTCGAATTGCTACAGCCTCGAGGACAGTGTTCAGAGTTATAGGGTGGCAGGCTAAGGATTTCCGGGCGACAATTGCCACACCTCCTGAAGAGTGTGTGCAGCCAACCCTGTCCTTTCTGAATACCATGTACCTATTTAAGAAATTTGTCTGTTTGGAATTGAGGTGAGTCTCTTGGAGACACATGAGACTTGGCTGATTGGCATGCAGGATATCATACACATCATCAAGATTTTTAAGGAGGCCTCTGCAGTTCCATTGAATGATGTTTTCTGTTCCCATTATTTAGGTTTAAGAATGAATGGAGTGTGTGTATGTGTTCATGTGTCGTCTTTCGGGGCTGTTACTCTGGGGTTAGGCTTTTTAGGCCTGTCTGTAGGCTTGGAAGTCGGTGGCCGCTCCTTGCGCTGCGTTGCAGGCAGGAACGGCCCGACATCCATCTCGTCGTCGGATGTCCGAGGGGTGCCCGACGGACCGGGCCCCTCCGACTTGGCCCCCCCTCGGGAGCCCTTCGTTTGAGCCGCCACCGCCGAGGGCGTCCGGGGCGCCACAGGTGGCACGGGCGGTGCGGTGGCGGTGGAAACCGGTACGGGGCCCGTGGTGTCCATCACCTCGGTACCCTCCAACGGACTGGAGGACGGGGAGACAGAGGCGGGAGCGGCACCGGTCCCGACAGAAGTGGTTTGCACCACAACCGCTGCTGCCTCAGCAAGCGGCGTGGTGCCGGGTTGAGCTGCGTGAGGCAACCCAGCGGGGGGCGGGGGCGGGACCAGGTCAGACTCGCTGAACTGGGTCCCTGTGGAAACCAGACGCCGCTCCGCCCCCCGGCGAGCCGCGTCTGCGTACCTCCCCAGAGGGAAAGAGGCGAACCTCTTTCGCGCCTCAGGGAAGGTGATGTTCTCCGTGACCTTGATGTTAATTATCTTTTTTTCCATTTGGAATTTTTCACACTTGCGGGAGTACGCTGCATGCGGCCCCCCGCAGTTTACACAAGTGAGAGTTTCGGATGGGCAGTTCTCGCTCGGATGATCGTGCGCCGCGCATTTTGCACACGTCGTTCGGCCACGGCAAGAGTTCGTACCGTGCCCGAACCTCTGGCACTTAAAACAGCGCCGCGGGTTCGGGATGTAGGGACGGATGGAGCAACGGATGAAACCTGCGTTTATGTATTGTGGAAGAACTGCGCGGTCGAAAGTCAAGATAATGTGTTTGGTCGGAATCTCCCTGTCGTCTCTGCGGATAGTGATGCGTCTCACGGCAGTGACGCCCCGATCCTTCAAGCCGGCAAGGAGATCCGCATCCGTTTCGTTCAGGAGGTCTGTCTCGGATATCACACCCTGTGAGCTGTTGAGGCTCCGATGAGGTGTGACCCGGATGTCGAGATCAGCCAGTCTAGTCTGAGCAAGAAGCTTTGCAGACTGCTGCTTGTCATTTATTTCAATTAGGAGTTCACCAGACTTTTGTTTTTTGCACTTATACGATTTTCCTACTATAGCTTCAAGATACTTGGCAATCAAGAAGACTGACTGAGATGCAAGAGGGTGGGTTGGATTGATGGATTCCATGACAAGAAATCGAGAAAAATTATCTGGTTCAGGATATGTCAAAGATGGCAATAAAGGAAAAGATACTTCGGTGCGGCCCCTTTTCAGGGACCGATCACGTTTGGGGGGGGGTTTAGAGAATGCCATACATCATAGTATAGAAGCAGGGGACGGGGGTTCTTTCTTCTCAAACCTTACCCTGATAGCCTGAGAGGTCCCGGAGCTCCCTGCCTGGTAAACAGACAGGGAGCCCATCCGCCGGAGCTTGACCTGGGCTCCGACGGCCACCGTTCGTGGTTTCTAACCCTCCACCTATAAACACATCGCCACGGTTGGATCCAGCTTATGTTTGGGGGCTCGGGGTCCGCGGTATCGCCAGTACCGTCACCAAGATTGCTCAAGGTGCCCCGTGCGGGGCAAAGGCTGGTCGGCATGAAGCCCAACCTCGAATATTCAGTCGATGATGATAGTTCGGCTTTATTGGCGCAAGGCCGACTATGGGCAAAGAGCGCCAAAGAAGCAGTTACTGAATTATGATGAGACCGTACATACTAAAACATGCGACTAAAAGTAAAGGTGATGCAAAACAAAAGACAATGGAGATGGCTGGTGTATCTCATTATCAGGAGCACAAGGTAATGACTCAAATGAATTAAGCTGACCGCCATTGTATCTGAAGGCAGACACGGCGGAGGAAGACGAGATGTGAGGATCGACCGAAACTCCCAACAGGTGACTGCTCGAATCAGAAGACGACGCACATATTACAGCGGGGGTGACTGGGCGGCCCCTCGCCTTCTGGACGGTGTCCCGTTATGAAGCGACGAACACCGCAAAATCTACGAGGCTGGGCGAACAAGTGACATTTATCACCACAGCATGGCTTTTGATTCCGTTTGTAATGAAGGAAGGCGCACCGTACAGCCAGGGGGCGCGTTTACAAACGTTCTGCACAGGGTATACTGCGCTCAAAGTTACTACACATTCACTGCGAAGAAGGATAATATTTGAGAAACGGATTGCTACAACACGGAACGCGGAGGGAAACTCTTCCTTCCCCCGTTTGTGTGTCCCATCCGTCACATCTCCCTGCTGCACAAAGAGCGCAGTGGGGTTTCGAGGTACACTGGGCGTGCTTCCACACTCCCCGGTCACGTTTATGCCCATTTTTGAATGTCCCGCGCAGTACACGTTTCGTGAAGAGAGAGAAAGAGAGAGGCTCCCGAGACACGCCAGGAAAATGGACCGAAGAGTGATGTTCCTTTGACTAGTCCCTTCGAAATGAAGCGGGGGGGGAGGGGGGGGGGGGGCACAAACGCAGCACTTCCGATCTATGGCGCACGGGCACTGTCTTTGCCACGGAACTGCTTTGTGTGCCGCGGCCGCACAAGAAGAGGCGCTGTCGGCGCGGATCAAACGAAGATGAACGACGCTGCCCTTCTCTTCCTCTCAAAAGTAGCCCAAATCGGCCGGCTGTCGTTAAGAGGGCGCTTTGCACAAACGCCGCGCGTGCAGCAGCCCTCAAACGACGTGCCGAAAGATGGGCTAGCGGGCAGTGCATCCAGGCTTCCAGGGAACGCGTCATCTTCCGGCGCCCCGGGCGGCGGAGGTGGAGTTACTCCTCGGGGGAGGAGGCGAGCGTGCTGTGCGCGTGCGCGAATTGGAGGAAGTGGACGTCACCTTCAACGGGCCCGCGGTTCGAACTGGTAATTACAAAGCGACGCGGCCACCGGCGACGGCTTCCGCGCGCGTGTTCCTTTGATCGGACGCGCTGCGAGCTCTGGGCCGTCTTGCACGGTCACGCTGCAATTCAAAGCAGCTCCACTGTTGCCGCGCGGCGTTTGAGCGATGTACGCGAACAGCCCCGTGATTAGTGAGTGCCGCGCTCGCATTTTCCGAACGAAGGCCCCCGTGGCGACAGATCCGTTGCGATGTGATGGCGCGATAACGTTTATATCCACCCCGGTGTTGGGTCCGTCCCGTCCGTTAGAAAGCTTGGGTGTTGGGGTTGGAAATGATCGTAGCAGGACGACTTGGCGGCATTGCCTCACTGCTTTATTCGACTGATCGGCTGACGTAAGTACGCGGCACTGGCTGCTGGCCAGCGAAGAATTGAATATCACCGGTACGGATACATGCGGCATGGTGGCCGACCGCGCGCAGTGATGTTTTTAAGAAATAGCAGCACCAAGAATTCGTATGCAACATACATAGTAGACCCGTAAAGTGGTGGAAGGGATGATTCCGCTGCGGTGGTGGTGGTGGTGATTTATTAAGAAAGCAGGGAAGAGAAACGAACTGGGGATATTGTTGAACTCAACGGGGAGTTCACCCTCATACAACCATGACACCCCTGGGCCTCCACCGCATGAAGCTTGGCCACCAGCGACCGCTCTACGTAGCCGCTGGAGCTGCCTGGCTGGTCGGCAGCATGCAGACGGGGGAGGGCAGACCGGGAGTCAGTCAGGATGATGGCCCCTCGGACCTGGGTCCACTGCTGTAGAAGAAGGTCCGCGGCCAAATGGAGTCCAGCCAGCTCTGCGTGGGTGGATGAGGCCGGGAAGCAGATATTTTCCGCCACCCCCCCCCCCCCCCCTTCCCCGATTTTTGTTAGCAGGTGAAGCCATTCCACCCCCAGGAGACGGTGGAAGTTTGTTTTGACCTTGGTTTAGGTTATGCTCACAGAGCAACTTGGTTAAAATTTTTAGTCCGAAACCTTGGAATGGCCGCCTAATTTAAAGCAGTCATTGTGCGCGTACTGAATCAATTTCGAGATTTTATCAGGTTCGAATGTTATTTTTACGGTTACTCCTGACAGTGGCAATGTTTAATGATGATGATGGTTGGTGTTTCATGGCGCAAGGCCAGCGAGGGCAAAGAGCGCCAGAAGAAAAGTTATATAATGAAGCGAAGTGATTACCATAAAAAGGTAGGTATAAAAACATGTAAATCGGACATTGTAAAATCAATTAAAGGTAATGGTGATGGCTGGTGTATAGGGCCAGATTTGATTATGCGTGATATGAGATAAGGTTTAAAAACTTAACATCTGACAAATAATCAAACACACGTTTCATAGAAACACTGGCATCGTCACCTAGAAACAGCGATGGGTGTAGTGGGATATGTTGTCTGTAGAGTTCTCTGAAGTGTTTGTGTCGTGTTGTGTGAAGTGCCTTGCATGTTATTAGTATGTGGACTACGGATAGGCCCTCCCCGCACCTGCTACACAGGGGTCTTGGAGATCCCGTGAGCAGGTGGGAGTGTGTTGCATGCGTGTGGCCTATCCGTAATCGAGCCAGGGTAACTTCGTTGTGTCTGTTGTGAGTATCAGTGGTGTATGCTCCCAAGAGTGGCTTTATAATGTGTAGTTTGTTGTCAGTCTGTTGAGTGGCAATGTTTAGGGGTATTTCCTGTTCCTTTGGTGTCCAGCCTGACTGCCCTGTATCGTCTTTCCAGGGTTTCCAATTCTGGACTGAGGATGCCCCCCGCAAGAGAGGAACGACTAAACCATTTTCGTTCCAGCTCAAGTAAAATATTTACACCACCACTTGTTTGAAAGCACACCTTGCAGCCTCTCAGCCCTGAATTCAGCGAAAACGCACTGCAGGAAAGAACTTTCTCTGGCGATGATATTGTTCGTGAGCGGAGTATGTGCACCAGAGCGAGTGAGTGAGTGAGTGAGTGAGTGAGTGAGTGAAGACTTTATTGAAATCGCCCGCAGGTGGCCTACGTTACCGAAGCGCCGTGACGCGGCCCTACGCCTTCCCGGCTGGGCTCTAGAGCCCAGCCGGGAAGGCTGCCCGGGAAGGCTGCTTACTAGGCTGCTCCCTCGCTACTCGTCTCGAGGTCCTCCAGCCTGCCCGCGCTGGGCGGCCGGGCCCTCTAGGCTTTCGCTCGAGCGCTGCTGTTCAAGTGCCGCCAGGATCTGCTGGACGGCCTGCAGTTGTACGTCCACACAGAACACAAATAAGCCGGAATGGGAGTAAATAACTCATTACCAATTCGGAGTTTTCAAAACTCCTTCCGATGGGAGTTTCGCCTTACTCCCTTTATTTCCGCAGTTTTTTCAGTAGCATATGGGAGTTTAATTTTACTGCCACTACAATGGGAGTTTTCAGGGGTACCATTGGGAGTGTATTGTTTCCTCCAACTGGGAGTTTTCAGGGGGCACGTTGGGAGCAGTGTTGACCTAAATTCGAGGTTTTTTTGTTTTTGTGCGCTTGATGTAAGCGCTTCAGAGGATTTTATAACTGTATTTGGGAGTTCTTAATGAGCGCACAGGCCGCATTTTCATTTCTAGTTTAGGATTACGTAATTTCTAGTCTTTTTCCGCTTCAAACGTTGAATGGCGAAACGTGAAAAGTTTGTTTTCTGCACAGTCAATTTATTGTATAAAAATTACATAAATACGATATACGTGCGAACACATGAACACAATAAAAACACTGAATCAACAAAACACCTACATCGAGAACACAAGGTATCTTGGTAAGAACTTTATGTACTACAACACTCCTCAACGAAAAAAAATTAAGCCATTTGCAAACAATGAGGTCAGCATGTCGTCGGTGCGCCGTTTGCATGCACTTGCCTCCCAAACGCTGACGTTGCCGCACCTCCTGGCACGTTCCCCAGGAAGCCACAGCCGCACATGCATTAGAGGTATAGCAAAACGCTTTAAATCTGCGGCAACAGAAGCATATTGGGCATCTGACCTGAAAAAAAGAAAAGAAAAGGCATTGTAAAGACGCTGAACTTGACACTATTGTGTCCAACTTTCCGTAATGTCTGAATGTTTATTTAAAGCTACGCAAAATTGCACTTCCAAAACGAAGTGTTCTGCTGTTCAAAAGGGAGCGAGACCCTTGTGGCGACAACTTCTCGAAATGCTTCCTTTCCCTCTTTTCCTTGCGTGTAGTGTTCTGGGAGCGAGCTTCAGGTTTTTCCACCCGCACTGCCCCTATCTCCCCTCACCCAAAGTTAAGGAAAAATTTCGTTCGGTGTGACGCCTGCCCCTCCCCCCCCCCCCCCCGCTTCAAAAAAAAAAAAAAAATCAGTCGTCCGTCGACCCTACAGAATGCTCCCTCGAATGGCGTTTGCTGGTTATAGTTACACGAGAGAGAAAGTGTTTATTAATATAAAAATATTTACAGGGTGAAGTTTTGCCTCTCGGTAGAAGGCACAGGTCTCGCCGGGGAAGAAGGAGTGAGAGGGAATGGCTAATTAAGTATGATAACAGGCTATGTACAGACTATGCATAAAAGGCTATGTACAGACTATATCCATACGCTCTCAGGTTACCTACAGCCTATTTACACACACACGCACTCACACATACACAGCCACGCACACAAGAGGGCTAACAGGGGGTGGATGGCCGGTGGGATCTGGTTTTTACGGCTCATGGGCGGGTGTTGAGGCCTGACTCGTCGAGGTACGAGAGGAGCAGCCTGAAGGCCTCCCGGTGCAGCATGAAGGGCCCCCTAGGACGCAGGATGTCCTCTGCGGTGCTTGATGGTAGCCCCAGCTGCCGGTACCCAGACACCAGTTTGTTCCGGGCACCAGCGTACGCAGGGCAGGAGCAGAGGACGTGATCCAGTGTCTCGGGGTCGGGGCAGTAGGCACAGGTGGGTGTGGCCTTGCGGCCTTGCCTGTGGAGGCGTGCTGCTGTGTTGTAGCAGCCGGTGCGGAGCCGGAGGAGGAGGGACCGCTCAGTCTGGGTTATCCCTCTGGTGGGAAGGAGCCGCGGGGCCTCGCCGGTGGCCACTCGTTTGCAGGGGTGGCGGGCGGCCACCGCACGCCTGATGACGTCCCTGGCAACATCATAGCGCACCAGGGACGCGGAAACTGGGGCCTTTGGGGAGTGGTGGGCTGCTTTGGCTAAATCGTCTGCAGCCTCGTTCCCCGGTATACCGACGTGGGCAGGAAGCCACTGCAGTCGGGGGTTGCAGCCTTGTCCCTGCAGGTCACGCAGCTTGGCAACCAGGGACATCTCGAGGTGGCCACCTCGCCCCCGTGGTGCAGATGCCTCCCTCAGGCGAAGTAGCGCCGGCCGGGAGTCGCAGAAGATGGTAGCCGCTGGCGGTGGGTCTTCTCGCAGCATGTCCGCGGCCAAGTGTAGGCCTGCCAGTTGGGCCGCTGTGGAGCTGGTGGGGAACGGCAGCCGGCATTGCCGATGAGCTCCCCTGGCCTTCTGCCCCCACCGCCACCGGCAGCCGCACACCTAGACATAACTACCACGCTGCCAGGAGTTGGGTCCCGGGCGAGACTGCCGGAGGTCGGGATTCGCCAGGAAGCGGCTGCCCTCATAGACCTGGAACCGCCGGGACAACTGCTGGTGTACACAGATGGCTCGGTCCTTCCAAGTGAGGGCCGAGGTGCTGCTAGTTACACGCGCCTAGCGTATACGGAGAGCTCCCACGGGGCCCCGACCTTCTCCCTTTCCAGTGAAGGCATTTAATCGCCGGCGGCACGCGGCAGTCACCCTCCTCGTAGCAGGCACGGCTGGCACCACACGTACTTCTCAAGAAAAGCGGCCGCCCTGCGACGTTTGACCGACAACTTCACCTTCGCCTGCCAATAAGCCACAGACAACACAGCCTAACAAAAACACCGAACCGCCGTTCACAGTGGGGACACTTTTCATTCTTCTCGCGAGTGTGAATGAGTGAGTGTTCTGCTCGAGACCCGCGGAAATACGCATTGCTTTCACACCGTTCGGCCTCCCCAATGACTTTCCGGGCATGGCGCCCTCTCTCACGCACAACGCTCACCTCCAGTGGCGGAGAATCGCCCGTGCAGTGACGCGGGAAACACGCTGAGTTTATTTGACACTAGAAGGGGCCCAAGTCTCCCAAAATGTTGGGTACAATAAAAAAAATTCACAGCATATCCACGGGGTGAATGATGATGAGTGGGCGAACCTCCTGAGGGGAAATCATCGGTAAAACCGTGACTCTTCAGTGAAAGTTCGCCCACTACATCTGTGTCCGAACGTAACGTCTAGAAAGTCTCGCTTAAACCGCGCGTCGGCACCTTGGGGCTGAGCTCGCCTGATGCGTTTTGCAGACGCCTCACGAGCTCTCACTGCATCGGGGTCTGCCTGCCGATACGCGCGCTTTCTCGCCGCTTCCCGTTCTCTGACGTTTTGGAGATCCTCTTCGCGCCGCAGCCGTGCCGCTTCGCGTACGGCAGGGTCCTCGCGCCGTTTCCGTGACGCTTGGGCCTCTCGTTCTCGAACGCTGGGATCTTGGCGGCATCGTGGCGCAGCCAGACGACACGCTTCGGCCTCCCGCTCTCGTACGGCAGGATCTTGGCGGCGGCGTCGCGCAGCTTCACGGAGCGCTTCTGCCTCGCGGGCTCGCACATCTGCAGCCTTATCCATCGGGCGACTCCGAGCGCGCGCCAACAGCGAACGGATTTTATTACAACGCTCCCCGCCATCTAGTAAACAAACCAAGAACTAAACTAGAAGTAGCCACACCATCTAGTAAACAATACAAGCGCATCTTTTCATCATATACAAGTACCGCCATCTAGTAAACAATCCAAGAACTAAACTAGAGGTAGCCACGCCATCTAGTAAACAATCCAAGAACTAAACTAGAGGTGGCTACATACATACGTCGAGGATCGACAGACCCATGCCCTAAGGAGCTTCGCCCCTAAAAAATTACGCCCACCTCCCCTCGCGGGAACCCTAGTGTGATGCGACGCTGATGGGGGTTCAAGTGAAAGCGGAGAGCAACCGTCGACCGAAAGGCCGCCGGAGAGCGGAACACCGGTTACATGCGCAGCGCGCACGAAGGAGATGAGACCGTGGAAGAGAGAGTACTGCACATGCGCCGGCGCCAATGCGTCTGCCGCGGCTATGACGCAACACAATCCAACACAATCCACTTTAATAATCCAATCCAATCCAAGCCAAGCCAAGCCAATCCATTCGAATCCAATCCAATGCCCCTCGCGAGAGAGGGGAATCGGTGAGGAGAGGGGTGAGCGGCAGAGAGCGCAGCTCGCGCGGCGAGGAGAATGGGGGAGGGGCGGACGACAACAACGCCGACGACGCTGCATGGACAAGGCGAGTGAATGAGAAGCAGTCGCATCTAAAACGAGAAAATCTTACCTTCAACCACCTCGCAGAGGCACAACCGCGTTGTTTTTAACGGGCCACTGTTAGCAATAACTGCATGTAGGCCTCACGTCGGCTCGCTGGCGTATTCCATCTGCTCGAAGGTCGGTGACACGGAAGCGACGATGTGTGTCGCACGTCAGTGCAGGCTGGCGCCACAATGTTGGCAGCGAGCTTCGATTGTCGGGAAGCACTTCACATCCGTTCTTGCGGCCGCAAGTTCACATCGACAATAAATTTTCGGGGACGCTGGAGCACACACGACACACGACACCAACTGGCAGCCATTTTGTAAGGAGGCGTAGAGAAGGAAGGGGTGAAGGAGGAGGAGAAGGAGCTGGAGGAGGTGTGGGAGTTTTCAATACTCCCCATTTGGACAAACGCAGTATTCACAGCTAGATCTGCGTTTTTTGAAGAGGTACAATCGTGGTAAATGCGCCTATTTACGACGGCTTGTGGCCCCCGGTGTAAACTGGAAGTTTTTCCACCATCATACTACCACACGTGGGAGCAGGCCGCCTGCCGTGAGGAGTTTAAAAGACGTATTCCAGCCAAAAAACTCCCATTCAGGCTAACTTGTGTTTTGTGTGATATCATTGCTCCGCGCCGCGGTCAGGTACCACGGCGGGACCTTTGTCTCCATTGACGAAGAGATTCAAGTGTGCTATGGATAGGCCTAACGTCATGCTCTGAGGTGAGCATCGAAAGCCGTTACCCACAGCTCGACGTACGATGAGAACTATGATGATGGTTGGATGTTAATGGCGCAACGCCAAATGGGGCAAAGAGCGCCAAAACACTGGTTATATATGAGCGGTGAAAACGTGAACACTAAAATCAGTCAGCAAGAACAAAGTAAAACCAGAAAACGACAATGAGGATGGCTGGTGTACAGGGCCAGGGAGTGATCATTATAATGATGATGATGGTTGGTGTTTAATGGCGCAAGGCCAACGAGGGCAAAGAGCGCCAGAGAAGTTATTCAATGAAAAGAAGTGATTACCACAAAAGGTAGGTATAAAACGTGTAAACCGGACATTGTAAGATCAATAAAGATAATGGTGATGGCTGGCGCATAGGGCCAGATTTAGGGCCAGATTACGCATGATAAGAAATGAGGTTTAAAAACTTAACGTCTGACAAATACTTAAACACGCGTTTCACAGAAACCATGGCATCGTCACCCAGAAACAACGATGGTTGTAGGGGAATATGCTGTCTGTAGAGTTCTCTGAAGTGTTTGTGTCGTGTAGTGTCAAGTGCCTTGCATTGTATGAGTATGTGGACTACGGATAGGCGCTCCCCACACCTGCTACACAGGGGACTTGGAGATCCCGTGAGCAGGTGCGAGTGCGTTACATGTGTATGGCCTATCCGTAATCTAGCTAAGGTAACTTCAACGTGCCTGTTGCGTGAGTCAGTGGTGTATTGTCCCAAGTGTGGTTTTATGACGTGTAGTTTGTTGTCTGTCTATTCGCTCCAGTCTGCTTGCCAAGCTTTACGGAGTTGCTGTCTTATGCGTGGCTTGAGGTCTCTTAAGGTAGTGTTGTTATGTTTACTCTGTTTCGGAGTGCAGCATTCGCGGCCATTTCATCCGCCAGTTCATTTCCGCCGATGCCAGAGTGGCCTGGCACCCACCACGCAGTCACCTCAAGGTTTGAAGAATACGCCAGCATAATTAATTTCAAGACAAGGTTAACTACATGTTTTTTCGATGACTTTCCGGATGATGATGCACGGACGACGCTCAGCGAATCTGTATAGATGATGGATTTAGGAATATTATGTTCAACTATGTGATTTACAGCCAGAAAGATGTCATATGCTTCTGCCGAAAAAATACTTGTCTTTGCATTCATGGTTCTACCTCCTTCAAAATTGGGTCCATGAGCAGCACAAGACACCGCAGTGAACGTTTTGGAAGCATCACTGAAAAACTCTGCAGCCCTGTATTTATCCTGCAGATACATGAAATGCTGCTGAATCGCAAGTCTTGGTGCCCTGTTCTTATCAAGATGCGTAAAAGACAGGTCACAGAGCACAGGGCGGAGATTCCATGGTGGTATAAAATCAGTGATGAGTGTCTTGTGAATGTCTAAAAAGGGTACCTCATGCTCAGAGGCTTCCTCTTTTACCCTAAGTGAAAAAGGCAGAGATATGGATGGACGATTTAAGAACAGTTGTTGTGAGGATGTGTTATTAATGGTGGAATTAAAAGGGTAGTTAGTCAGGGCCATGATTTTCGAGGCATACAACAAATCCATGTAAATACTCTGGTAATACAGGGACCATTTATCACACTCGGCGTAGAGGCTCTCGACTGGGCTAGTGCGAAAAGCACCACATGCAAGGCGAAGACCCAGATGCAGCACTGGGTCGAGCATTTTCAGTGCCGTTTTTGTTGCAGACCCATAAATTACGCTTCCATAGCCCAATCGGGACCCCACTAGGCTTGTAAAAATACGTAAGAGGAGTTGCTTGTCCATTCCATAGGACTGGTGTGACAAGATTTTAAGAATGTTGAGAGCCTTTAGACATTTATGTTTCAATTGCTTAATGTGAGGGATGAATGTAAGTTTTTCATCCAACACCACTCCTAAATACTTGTGTTCCTTCCTCACAGGAAGCGAAGCGCCATTAAGTGTAATGTCTGGGTCCGGATGGATCCCACGCTTCCTTGAGAATACAACGCAAGTGCTTTTTTCTGGATTAAGTTGAAACCCATTCTTGTCTGCCCAGCTGGCAAGTTTTTTGACAGCGAGCTGGACTTGACGCTTACAGATGGACATATTACATGATTTAAAAGATACCTGGACGTCGTCTACATACATGGAATAAGAAATTGTACGTGGCAATGCCTTCCCAAGGGTGTTCATTTTAACTATGAAAAGAGTGCAGCTTAAAACTCCACCTTGCGGAACGCCGTTTTCTTGTACATCAACCCCTGAGAGTGCGCTACAAACTTTCACAGGAAAAGGTCGTTCGGACAAATAACTAGCAAGAATGTTCATGTTCCCTGAGACACTAAATGACTTCAGGTCACTGAGGATCCCGTAGCGCCAGGCGGTGTCATATGCCTTCTCAAGGTCAAAAAACACCGTTGTGCAAAACTGTTTGTGAATGAAAGCGTCCTTTATGTATGATTCAAGGGCGAAAAGTTGGTCATTTGTAGATCGCCCCGCCCTGAAGCCTGCCTGGCAGCCCTCGAGAAGACCGTTGTACTCAAGAAAGTACACAAGTCTCCTGTTTATCATCTTCTCGAGGAGCTTGCACAGGCAGCTTGTAAGGGCGATGGGCCGATAGCTAGCGGGAGAGGAAGGGTCCTTCCCTTCCTTCAGGAAAGCCACTACTATGGCCTCCCTCCAAGAGCAAGCAATGTGCCCCGAAAGCCATATGTTATTGTATAGATGTCGAAGTGTTTCAAGGGTGTCTGAGCGTAGGTGTTGTATCATGGTGTATGTGATTTTGTCTGCACCTGGAGCTGAAGGCTTACATGTTGCCAGGGCTGCCTTCAGCTCATGAATTGAAAAAGGAGAATGTAAGAAGTGTGCGACTTGTTGTTATCACGCCGTGACTTCTTCTCCGCAGATGTTTTGTGTTTCATGAAAGTGTTTTTGTAGTGTGCTGAACAGGACACGTGTTCGAAGTGTTGTGCAAGTGTGTTAGCCTGGTCTTCCAGTGTGTCCCCTGTTGTACTAACCAGGGGCAGGCTGTGTGTCTGTTGTCCTTTGAGGTTACTTACGTATGTGTGCCCAGACTTTGTGTGTGTCTGTGTACGAGTTTATGGATGTTATGAATGTACGCCAACTATTGCATTTTGCCTCACGGCGCACACGTTTTCCGAACGCCTTGGCCCGTTTGAACAAGAGGAGATTACTCGACGTGGGGTACCGATGAAGGATACCCCACGCCTTGTTCTGGGCCTCTCGCGCCCGCCTACACTCCTCATTACACCACGGCCTCCGCTGGTTGCGCGGGGCACCAGAGGCGTAAGGAATTGACTTTTTGGCGGCGTCGAGGATGTGCGCCGTGAGCAGTTGGGTAGCTTCTTCAACGTGTAGGTGTGTTATGGACGTATAGTGTAGTTTGGATGTCTCTGTAAATGTATTCCAGTTAGCTCTTGCTTCATTAAACCTTTTATGGGAAGATGGACTGCTTGGGTCTGTACCTATATACGTTAACGAAGTGGGGAAATGGTCACTACCATATGGGTCCGTGCCCACACCCCATTCAAGACATGGAAAGAGAATTGCAGAACCAATAGCCAAGTCAAGATGTGAGTATGTGTTGTGACCTGTGTTATGGTATGTAGGCTGTTTCTTGTTGAAAAGGCATGCTCCTGAAGATGTAAGAAATTTCTCTATCAGGCGACCTCGGGCATCCGTGCGAGAAGAGCCCCAAAGAGAGTCGTGAGCATTAAGGTCGCCTGTAAGGATGTATGGTTCGGGCAACTGGTCGACCAGCGCCTCAAAGTCAGAGCTCAAAAGTGCAAGATCAGGAGGGATGTAAATGAAGCATACCGTTATCAACCTATTAAATGTTATTGTGTGGATGGCTACAGCCTCAAGGATAGTGTTCATGGTGACAGGGTGGCATGCTAAGGATTTGCGGGCGATTATGGCCACACCGCCAGAAGAGTGTGTGCAGCCAACCCTGTCCTTTCCGTATACCAGGTAACTATTCAAGAAATTTGTGTTCTTGGAATTCAGGTGTGTTTCCTGAACACACATTACACTTGGCTGATTAGCATGCATGATGATGATGGTTGGTGTTTAATGGCGCAAGGCCGACGAGGGCAAAGAGCGCCAGAGAAGTTATTTAATGAAAACAAGTGATTACCACAAAAGGTAGGTATGAAATGTGTAAACTGTACATAGTAAGATCAATAAAGATAATGGTGATGGCTGGTGTATAGGGCCAGATGTGATTACGCATGATAGGAAATGAGGTTTAAAAACTTAACATCTGACAAATATTTAAAAACGCGTTTCACAGAAACAATGGCATCGTCACCTAGAAATAGCGATGGATGTAGTGGGATATGTTGTCTGTAGAGTTCTCTGAAGTGTTTGTGTCGTGTTGGTTGAAGTGCCTTGCATGTTATTAGTATGTGGACTACGGATAGGCCCTCCCAGCACCTGCTACACAGGGGTCTTGGAGATCCCGTGAGCAGGTGGGAATGTGTTGCATGCGTGTGGCCTATCCGTAATCGAGCCAGGGTAACTTCGTTGTGTCTGTTGTGAGTATCAGTGGTGTATGCTCCCAAGAGTGGCTTTATAATGTGTAGTTTGTTGTCAGTCTGTCGATTCCAGTGCGCTTGCCATGTTGTGCGAAGGTGTTGTCTGATGTGTGGTTTCACGTCGGTGTAGGGTAATGTGGTTATGTGTACTGCATTCGAGAGTGTAGCAGCAGCAGCCATTCGATCCGCTGCTTCGTTCCCGGCTATACCACAGTGGCCAGGGACCCAGCAAAGAACAAGTTCAAATTTGCGTACATACACAGACATAACACCCTTGACTATTAAATTTATAACGTGATTTTTTGAAGATTTTGTTGACGACAACGCCCGCACAACACTGAGAGAATCTGTATATATAATGGATTGTGGGATGTGGCTTTGAAGGATATGATTAACAACCAGAAGTACACCATAAGCCTCTGCCGTAAAGATACTTGTATTACTGTTAAGAGTTCTAGTGACACTAAGCCCGGGCCCATGCGCCGCGCAGGACACCGAGGTGGAAGTTTTAGAGGCGTCCGTATAAAATTCAGAATAATGATATTTCTCCTGCAAATACAAGAAGTGCTGCAGAATTGCACATGTGGGAGCTCGGTTTTTATCTACATGTGTAAATGATGTGTCGCATGAGACAGGGCGGAGATGCCATGGTGCTATGAAATCTGTTACAGAACTTTGGATGGAATCTAAAAAGGAGACAGCAAGCTCTGAAGCTTCCTCTCTAACTCTGTAAGAGAAGGGCGCAGAGAAAGATGGTCGATTTAAAAGGAGTTCAGTCATGGAGGTATCATGAAAAACTGATTTAAAAGGATGGTGAGGCATGGATGAAATTTTAAAAGCATAAAGGAGGTCTGTGTATGCTCGCTGACATTGTAGGTTCCATTTGTTGCACTCAACATACAGGCTTTCGACCGGACTAGTTCGGAAGGCACCACATGACAAGCGGAGCCCTAGATGAAGCACTGGGTCCAGCATTTTGAGGGATGTTTTACTTGCTGACCCATAAACAACGCTACCATAGTCCAATCGTGAACCTATCAAGCTGGTAAAAACACGTAAGAGAAGTTGTTTGTCAGCACCAAAAGAGATGTGCGACAGAACCTTCAAGATATTCATTGTTTTTAAGCATTTATGTTTTAGTTGTTTTAGGTGTGGGATGAATGTCAGCTTTTCGTCAAAGATAATACCTAAGAACTTGTGTTCCTTTCTTACAGGAATCGAGACACCATTGAGATGAATGTCTGGGTCCGGCCGGATGCCACGCCTCTTCGAAAACAAGACACAAGTGCACTTCCCCGGATTAAATTTAAAACCGTTGCTGTCTGCCCAACCAGCTAGCTTGTTAACACCAAGCTGGACTTGGCGCTCGCAGACAGAGAGGTTACAAGACTTAAAGGATAATTGAACGTCGTCTACATAAATGGAGGAGGAAATCGATGGTGGTAGCGCCTTACGAAGAGAATTCATTTTTACAATAAAAAGGGTGCAACTTAAAGCTCCACCTTGCGGCACGCCGTTTTCCTGCACATGAAACCTAGAAAGTGCAGTTCCAACTCGCACGCGAAACGTTCTTTCAGACAGGTAACTGGCAAGCGTGTTCATCATGTTACCCGACATGCCAAAGGACTTCAAGTCGCTAAGGATGCCGTACCGCCAAGCAGTATCGTACGCCTTTTCAAGATCAAAGAAGACCGTCATGCAATACTGCTTGTGGAGGAAAGCATCTTTGATATAAGACTCTAACGCAACGAGTTGATCGTTGGTAGATCGCCCCGCCCCGAAGCCCGCCTGGCAGCTCTCCAGAAGACCATTGTACTCTAAGAAGTACACAAGTCTCCTGTTTATCATCTTCTCGAAGAGCTTACACAGGCAGCTTGTCAGGGCAATGGGGCGATAACTGGCAGGAGAGGAAGGGTCCTTCCCTTCCTTTAGGACAGCCACTACTATGGCCTCCCTCCAAGAGCGAGGAATGTGCCCCGAAAGCCATATTTTATTGTATAGGTGTAGGAGTGTTTTAAGAGTGTCTGGGTGTAGGTGTTGTATCATGGTGTATGTGATTTTGTCTGCACCTGGAGCTGACGTCTTACATGTGCTCAGAGCAACCTTCAGCTCATGAATTGTAAAACAAGAATTGTAAGAAGTGTGCGACTTGTTGTTATCACGCAGGGACTTCTTTTCTACAGATGTTTTGTGTTTCATGAAAGTGTTTGTGTAGTGTGCTGAACTGGACACGTGTTCGAAGTGTTGTGCAAGTGTGTTAGCCTGGTCTTCCAGTGTATCCCCTGTTGTACTAACCAGGGGCAGGCTGTGTGTCTGTCCTCCTTTTAGTGTTCGTATTCGTGTCCAGACTTTGTGTGTATCAGTGTACGTATTGATGGAAGTGAGGAAGGTGCGCCAACTCTCCCTTTTCGCCTCACGACGCACTCGCTTCCCAAAAGCCTTTGCCCGTTTAAAAGAAATGAGGTTGTCTGACGTGGGGTACCGGCGAAGGACACCCCACGCCTTGTTCTGGGCCTCTCGCGCCCACCTGCAGTCCTCGTTCCACGAGGGCCTCCTTGGGCAGCGGGACCCACTGGAGGCTTGGGGAATGGACTTTTCGGCGGCGTCGAGGATGTGTGCCGTGACGAGTTGGGCGGCTTCCTCCACGTGTAGGAGTTTTATGGATGTGTGGTGTAGTTGAGATGTTTGTGTGAATGTGCTCCAGTTTGCTTGTGATTCATTAAAACTTATATGGGAAGATGGACTGCTCGGGCCTTTACCTATGTAAGTTAGGGAAGTGGGGAAGTGGTCACTACCATATGGGTCTGTGCCCACACCCCACTCAAGACATGGAAAGAGAACTGCGGAACCAATCGCCAAGTCAAGATGAGAGTATGTATTGTGTCCTAAGTTATGGTATGTAGGCTGTTTTTTGTTGAAGAGGCATGCTCCTGAAGATGTAAGGAATTTCTCTATAAGGCGACCTCGGGCATCCGTTCTGGCGGAGCCCCAAAGAGAGTTGTGCGCATTCAGGTCGCCTGTTAGAATATATGGTTCGGGCAGCTGGTCGACCAGCGCCTCGAAATCAGAGCTCAGAAGTGCAAAATCAGGAGGAATATAAATGGAGCATACCGTTACCAACCTATTAAATATTATTGTACGGATTGCTACAGCCTCGAGGACAGTGTTCAGAGTGACAGGATGGCAGGCTAATTATTTCCGGGCGACAATTGCCACACCTCCTGAAGAGTGTGTGCAGCCAACCCTGTCCTTTCTGAATACCATGTACCTATTTAAGAAATTTGTTTGTTTAGGATTGAGGTGGGTTTCCTGGAGACACATGATACTTGGCTGATTGGCATGCAGCATCTCATACACATCGTCAAGATTTTTAAGGAGGCCTCTGCAGTTCCATTGGATGATGTTTTCAGTTCCCATTATTTAAATTTAACAATAACTGGAGTGTGTGTGTGTTCTTGTTCATGTGTCGTCTTTCGGGGCTGTTATTCTAGGATTTCTAGGCCTTTCTGGCGGCTTGGACATCGGAGGCCGCTCCTTGCGCTGCGTTGCAGGCAGGAACGGCGCGACATCCATCTCCTCGTCGGGTGCCAGAAGGGTGCCCGGCGGACCAGGCCCCTCGGACTTGGCCCCCTTTCTGGAGCCCTTCGTTTGAGCCGCCACCGCCGAGGGCGTCCGGGACACCAAAGGTGGCACGGGAGGTGTGGTGGCGGTGGGAGCCGATGCGGGGCCCCCGGTGTCCATCCGATCGGCACCCTCCAACGCACTGGAGGTCGGGGAGGCAGGGGCGGGAGCGGCACCGGTCCCTACAGAAGAGGTTGTCACCACAACCGCTGCTGCCTCAGCAAGCGGCGTGGCGACGGATTGGGCTGCCTGAGGCACCCCAGGGGGGGGGGCGGTGGAGGGACCAGGTCAGACTCGCTGAACTGCGTCCCTGTGGACACCAGACGCCGCTCCGCCCCCCGGCGAGCCGCGTCGGCGTACCTCCCCAGGGGGAAAGAGGCGAACCTCTTTCGCGCCTCCGGGAAGGTGATGTTCTCAGTGACCTTCACATTAATTATAGCCTTCTCCTGCTTAAACTTCTCGCACTTTCGAGAGTAGGCGGCATGGGGTCCCTGGCAGTTGGCGCAGGTGAGGGTTGATGATGGACAATTATCAGAAGGATGATCATGCTGAGCGCACTTTGCGCAGGTCAGACGACCACGGCAGGAGTTGGTTTCGTGCCCGAACCGCTGGCACTTAAAGCAGCGGCGCGGGTTTGGAATGTAGGGCCGGACATTACAATGTACAAAACCTGCATTGACATACTCTGGGAGTGTGGACCGGTCAAAAGTGGATGATGTGCTTGGTCGAAACTACTTTGTCATCCCTCCTCATAGTTATACTTTGTCATCCCTCCTCATAGTTATACGCCTCACAGCTGTCACGCCGTGATTTCTCAGGCCCTCCAGCAGGTCAGCATCTGTCTCATTCATCAGGTCTAGTTCGGAGATGACACCTTGAGTACTGTTCAGGCTCCGGTGGGGTGTCACCCTGATTTCAAGATTGGCTATGCGAGTTTGTTCAAGGAGGATCTTGGCATGCTGTTGGTTGTGTACTTCAACCAGGATTTCTCCAGTTCTTTGTTTTTTGGCCTTATATTTGTCACCAATGATGCCATCCAGAAATTTTGATATTAGGAACACGGACTGTGATGCAAGAGACTTTTCTTGATCACTGGATTCCAACACCAAAAAACGGGGGTAGTTATCGGGCTTTGGAAGACTGAGGGTTGGGAGTGGGGGAAATGAACCTTCGGTGCGGCCCCTTTTCAGGGGCCGATCATGTTTGGGGGGGGGGGTTTACGATTATTCATATGGCATGTAATAGAAGCAGGGGACGGGGGTACTTTCTTCTCAAACCTTACCCTGATAGCCTGAGAGGTCCCGGAACTCCCTGCCTGGTAAACAGACAGGGAGCCCATCCGCCGGAGCTTGACCTGGGCTCCGACGGCCACCGTTAGTGGTTTCTAACCCTCCACCTATAAACACATCGCCACGGTTGGATCCAGCTTATGTTTGGGGGCTCGGGGTCCGCGGTATTGCCAGTACCGTCACCAAGATTGCTCAAGGTGCCCCGTGCGGGGCTGATTAGCATGCAGAATCTCATACACGTCGTCAAGATTATTTAGAAGGCCTCTGCAGTTCCATTGAACGACATTTTTTCTTCCCATTATGATGTATTAGAGCTACTGGAGTGTGACTATTTATGTAGGGTCTTTCGGGGCTTGGACTCTTGGACGGGGTTTCTTTACCTCCTCTGGAGGTTTAGATGGAGAGACCCGCTCCTTCCGCTGCAAAGCAGACAGGAAGGGTCTACATCCAAGTCATCATCTGATTTGGAAGGGGTACCCGGCGAACCGGACCCCCCGGACCTCTTTGCGGTGCCCTTCGTTTTGGCCGCGACCGCCGAGGGCGTCAGGAGCGCCCCGGGTGGCACAGGCGGTGCGGCGGAGGTGGGAACTGCTGCGGTTTCCTCCGGCTCCATCTCCTCCGGGCCCTCGCATGTGCTTCGGGCTGGTGGAGAGGAGGACACAGAGGGTGCAGCAGCATCCCCAACGGACGTGGATGCCACCACAGCCGCTGCTGACTGAGCAGGCGGTGCGGTGGCGGGTTGGGCCGCCGGAGGCAACCCAGGGGGGGGCGGGGGCGGAGGCGGGACCAAGTCCGACTCGCGGTACTGGGTCCCCGCCGAAAAGAGACGCCGCTCCGCCCCCCGGCGAGCTGCGTCGGCGTACCTCCCCAAGGGGAAAGAGGCGAACCTCTTTCGCGCCTCGGGGAAGGAGATGTTCTCGGTTACTTTTACGTGGATTATCTTCTTCTCCTGGTGAAACTTCTCACAGATGCGGGACCATGCCGCGTGCGGCCCCTGACAGTTTGCGCAGGTGAAGGTGGTGGAGTCGCACTTTTCAGTGGGGTGGTCGTGTGCGGCGCGTTTTGCGCAGGTCTGTTTGCCGCGGCAAGAAGTCGTAGCGTGCCCGAACCGCTGGCACTTGTAGCAGCGGCACGGGTTAGGTATGTGCGGACGTACACCACACCTAATGAAACCAGCATTGATGTGCTCAGGAAGTTTTGAACTGCTGAATGTTAAGATTACGCGCTTTGTTGGTATTTCTACATTGTCACGACGGATGGTGATTCTCCCGACAGCTGTTACGCCCTGATCCTTCAGGCCTTCCAGAAGGTCGGCCTCTGTTTCACTTAGCAGATCTGGCTGAGATACCACCCCCTGCGAGCTGTTGAGGCTGCGGTGGGGTGTGACAGTGATGTCCAGATCTGCCATGCGGGTTTGGGTCAGGAGATTTGTGGCTTGCTGCTGCGTCTTGACTTCAACCAACACTTCGCCTGTTCGTAGTTTTTTTGCCTCGAAAGTTTTGCCAATGGTTCCTTCAAGGAACTTGGAGACGAGGAATACAGATTGGGAGGAGACGGGTTTGGATTTGTCTATTGATTCAAGGACCAAAAAACGGGGATAGTTGTCATGTTTCGGAACGTTGATAGTTGGTAGGGGTGAAAAGGAAACTTCGGTGCGGCCCCTTTTCGGAGGCCGATCACGTCTGGGGGGGGGGGTTTGAAAATTCCATATGATACATGGGAAAGCAGGGAGACGGGGGTACTTTCTCCTTTGACCTTACCCTGGTAGTCAAAGATGTCCCGGAGCTCCCTGCCTGGTAGACAGGCAGGGAGCCCATCGGCCGGAGCTTGACCAAGGCTCCGACGGCCACCGTTTACGGCTTCTACCCTTCACCTTAAAAACCCATAACCACGGTAGGTCACAGCTTATGTTGGGGGGCTCGGGGTCCGCGGTATCGCCAGTACCGTCACCATGAATACTCAAGGTGCCCCGTGCGGGGACGAGTGGTCAAGCTGGGTGCATTTTGCACAGGTTTGCACAGGTGAGGTGGCCGCGGCAGGAGTTTGTGTCGTGCCCGAACCATTGCCACTTGAAACAGCGCCGCAGGTTCGGGATGTAAGGCCGGAGTGGACATCAGATGAAACCTGCGTTGATAAATTCTGGAAGGGTCGACCTGTCAAAGGTTGAGATGAGATGCTTCGTGGGTATTTGTTTATCATCTCTTCGTATGGTTATGCGCCTGACCGCTGTTACGCCCTGAACACGAACGCCCTCCACCAAGTCGGCTTCAGCCCTGGGAGCTGTTTAGGCTGAGGTGGGGCGTGACTCGGATGGCCAGATCGACGATGCGGATTTGAGCAAGTTCATCGGCCTGATCCTGGCTACTTACCTCGACAACGATTTCACCGGTTCAGTGTTTTTTGGCTTTATACGATTCTCCAATGACACTTTCAAGAAATTTTGCAACAAGAAATACCAATTGTGAAACAAGAGGTTTTGATTGGTCGACTGATTCAATCACCGTGAAGCAAGGGTAGTTGTTTGGTTTAGGAGGACTTAAGTTCGGAAGTGGTGGAAACGAAACTTCGGTGCGGCCCCTTTTCTGGAGCCGATGTTCGGGGTGAGGTTTAGATAATACCTTAAGCTATAGTATAAAAGCAGGGGATGGGGGTACTTTCTCCTGTAACCTTACCCTGATAGTCAGAGAGGTCCCGGAGCCCCCTGTCTGGTAAACAGCAAGGGAGCGCATCCGCCGGAGCTTGACCAAAGCTCCGACGACCACCGTTTGTGGTTTTGGCCTTTCACCTTAAACTTCCTAGCCACGGTAGATTACAGCATGAGTATGGGGTTCGGGGTCCGTGGTGTTACGAACCGTCACCAAGATTAGTCAAGGTACCCTGTGCGGGGAAATGGAAGCCAAGCAAAGTTGTAATGTTGGTTAATCGAGACTTTAGGAATAATGAAACTAGACATTTTTTCGGACACTGAACAAACATTAAAATGGCCTCAAAAGCACTTTTTAAATATCTGCCATACCGTAAACTTGGTTGTCAAGGTTTCAACAGCAGCAACTGCATGCACATATCCTTGACACGACGAAGTCGCAATAGATGCCGTCTGAAGTGCTATGGTGTCTTTAAATTGCAGAATGGCAAAACATTATTGGCATTCCTTGTACCATCTACCACAAGCAGCCTCTGTGAAAGCTATGTCTGACCAAGGAGTAAGCTAGGAGCAGTCAAAACCAAATGCCCCAGCAACCTGGTTTCCTGAGATAACTGGTCAGCTGAATGCTGCGACGGTAGATATTGTTAACTTGTGTGCACTCAAACAGACCGTTCTGGGGCCTACCAGAGAAAATTGTGCCCTCAATTTGCGTTGAACAAATGAAGCAGATAAAGTTCCATCCCCGGTAGTCATACCAAGAATTATCAATCATGAAGTCGCTGTCTAACCAATGAACTAAAGGTGGAAACTAGTGAATTTAAGGAAAATAAATTAACAACGGTGATGTAAATTAGTCTGCGACCTATTTGTAGCTGCACTGTTAAGTTTATTCCCTGTAATAAAATATTTGACTGTATAGCAAACATCTGGTGTCTCATTTCATATGTAAAAAGCAGCCGAAGAAAACCCCCAAAATACTGAACACGGCAACCTCACCTACTGCAACGATAACCGACTAATTTGCAGCGTATTATCAGCTAAATCAACTTTCAAAAATTTGACTTCTTGTTTGTTATTTATGGCTTCTTAGTGCGAAAGCATTAGTTCATACAGGAGGTCAAAAATCGGGCGTTGCCATGGCCAAGAGATAGCACGCACTATGGTTAGTGTTAGCCAACAAAAAATATCTCAGGGGATGCTTAGAACTTTTTAAGAATACACTGACATACAAGACATATGCTGATGCTAACTGATCATGGAAATTTACTTCTGCAATGGAAACAAACTACACGGAAGAGTGTGGGGGGGAACATGAGTATACGGATATATAATACCAGTGTTCAATATCAGTCATGGCTCTTCCCTCGTTAGAATTTTTTATTAAAGTCCGCACCTGTACAAACAAGCGCAAATTATGCACTTCTCAAACAGCGGAAACAAACTTCACCAGGTAGTTGATGTCAGATTACGCCTGGCTGCGTTCCCTCACTTTCTGGACCTTTATAGCTGCCTCTTGAAGGTATCTACAAGGAGCACATGGCACAAGCACTAGGCACCATGTGCTTTTTGCCAACAGAAGGCACTGTCCCGGTGGGAAATTACATGAGTACTGCACATGCGCTTGCATGCATATGAACGGTGACACATCAGAATTCCTTCCCTTTTAAATGGGTGCAGTTTTTTGCATGTGTTGGTCTTCAGAGCAGGAGTCTGTGTTCAAGTAGGCACTCTGCGTTAGTGGGCCAGCCCAGATGCTTGAGGAGGACACTCGATGCCACTGTCTGCCACACTTCCCACCCACAATCACACTTCCTGCACTAGCATGGAGCAATGGTCACGTGTATGGTGGGGCGACAATGTGTTGACAAAGATGGAAATCTTTGCTCGGAGCCAGGGGTCGTTGTAGGACGAAACAGGCCCTCCCTTGAGATGTCCACCTCTTGACGTGCTGCACAATACTGCTTCATAATGATCTACAAAAAGGGGCTTGCTGCCCTCTGACCTCGTAGGAGTGAGTGTCTGTGCACACACCCATCCGGGCCCTTCTTCCCCTCCTGCACTACAGGTGGTAGATGTGCTTCTCCTCGTGTGCCTTCTGCTGCTGGCGATGACAGAAGGCCTCAGGGCAGAAGTGGCAGCGGAAGGGCTTCTCGCCCGTGTGGGTGCGCACGTGAATGTCTAGGCTGGTATGGTAGGCTAAGGCCGCAGGGCACAGGTGGCACCGGTATGGGCGCTCGCCCGTGTGGGTGCGCATGTGGCTGTCTAGGGTGGTATTGAGGGAGAAGGCCGCCGAGCTTTGGTGGCACCGGTATGGACGCTCACCCGTGTGGACGCGCAGGTGGTTGACGAGGTGGCACTTCCGCACAAAGGCCTTGCCGCAGCTGTTGCACAGGTGGTGGCGCTCGCCTGTCTGGGTGCGCAGGTGGGTTACCAGGTTCCCCTTTGCCACAAACGCCTTGCCCCAATGGCTGTATTGGTGGGGGCGTTCGCCTGTGTGTGTGCGCCTGTGGTTTTTCAGCTTGCTCGAGGACGGCGTCACGTAGCTGCACTGATGACAGCTCAACAGCCGACGACCTGGATGGGGGCCGTGCTGCCCCTCGCTGACACCTGGGAAGGGAAAAGAGAAACCTGGAACATAAGCGGTCACATGACTAAAGCGCTGGGAAGGCTAGCGATTGGGGGAGAGTGGCAGGAGTAGAAGGACAGGGCTTGGTTGGCACTCAGGGCTGGTGCATTTGGCACCAAAAAATACACGAGGCGATGAACCAACACAAAAGAGGAGGGAACATCTCTATGGGTGCCAGGTGAGATGCTCTGCATTGGCAAAACGTGCCTGGGCGTTGCCTATGAATGCAAATAAGCCCTATTTCTTGTTAGGCACTCCTTCGCTCAGAAGGCTTTGAAAATTTCGAAATTGTGGTTTGTTCAAGAACGACACACCTAGTACTCGCACAAAATCTCTTCGGATATTGCTCTCTGTGCTGACAACTGCAAGATTCATGAGTACCCCAAAAATTTCAAGTATCTACTGGTATTCTTGCCACACCGCTGGCGCCTCGAAATATGTCCCCCACAAGTGGACACTCAATTCAGCAGAACCTTTCTAAGCGAATTCACTTCACGGCGTCGAGGGTTCCTACCTCAGCCTCTAAGCCAAACTTCTACACAGAAGCACCTGCCAAACAAAAAACAGTTTGAAAGACAAAAACAACAGTGGTGGCGTAACTGAGGCCAGGATAACAGCCCTACTAGACAGAATCTCGGCAGTGTTCACCAAGATCAGAGTACATAACACAACCAGCTGTCAGGCTATTCGACAACCTGAGATGACAGCGAGTAGCAGCAAAAAAAAGGGATAAACTTCTGTGCACAGCTTCTCAACACTAAAGCAGGCAGTAAAATGAAGATAGAACAGTCAGTTTTGCACCATGATGAAAATTGTGGTCTGATTATTGACCCAAACCTTTAAAACCTGAAAAATGAATACCATAGCATCCAGTTGTAGGTTGACAGCTTTTTTCGAAGATACCATTGACAGTACGGAAGTCAGCCTGCTGTCATGACCAAAGAAAGTTGACCCAGTTGCAACAAAGGCTGGTCGGTGATGATGATGATGATGATGGTTTGATGTTTATGGCGCAAGGCCAACTGGGGCAAAGAGCGCCAAAACAATAGTCATATATGAGAGGTGATACCTTAAACACTAAGTAAAATCAGCAAAAACAAAAGTAAAACCACAAAACGACAATGAGCATGACTGGTGTATAGGGCCAGATTTCATGATGCGTGATAGGAAATGAGGGTTAAAAACTTGACTTCTGACAAAAACTCAAACACACGTTTCACGGAAACAATGGCATCGTCACCTAGAAAAAACGACGGATGTAGGGGAATATGTTGTCTGTAGAGTTCTCTGAAGTGTTTGTGTCGTGTTGTGTGAAGTGCCTTGCATGTGATTAGTATGTGCACTACGGATAGGGCCTCTCCGCACCTGCTGCACTGGGGTCTAGATGATCCCGTCAGCAGATACGAGTGCGTCGCATGGGTGTGCCCTATCCGCAGCCTACCCAAGGCGACTTCCGTGTGTCTGTTGTGTGAGTCAGTTGTGTACCGTCCCAAGTGTGGCTTTATTACATGTAGTTTGTTGTCTGTCTGTTCGTCCCAGTGTGTTTGCCATGTTCTGCGCAGGTGTTGTCTTATGTGTGGCTTGAGGTCTGTGTAGGGTACCGTTGTAATGTCCACAGTGTTCCTGAGTGCAGCCGCACCGGCCCTCTCGTCTGCCAACTCGTTCCCAGAGATCCCTGCGTGTCCTGGGACCCAGCAGAGGACCAGCTCATGCTTTTGTGCATACACGGACATGATAGTGCAGAATACAAGATTAACTATGTGGTTTCTGGGGGGTGTATGCGATGACAGTGAGCGAACAACACTCAAAGAATCTGTATATATGATGGACGTTCTGGCTCCATTGAAATTAGGACCATGAGCAGCGCACGACACCATACTGGAGGTATTAGAAGCGTCACTATAAAATTCTGCACATGTGTATTTAAACTGCAAGGACAGAAAGTGCTGCAGTATTGCAGCTCGTGGTACACGATTTTTGTCAAGTCTCATAAAAGAAAGGTCGCACGACACAGGGCGAACTTGCCAAGGCGGTAAACTGTTAGAAAAGGATGACCTGTACACATCTAAAAACGAAGCACTGAGATCCGAGGCTCGCTCTCTCACTCTAAGTGAAAAGGGCAGAGGAACGGATAAGCGATTTGCAAAGAGCAGAGATGTTGATGTATCGTTAAAGACAGGATAAAAAGGATGATTATTCAGTGATGAAATTTTAAAAGCATATAGCAAGTCCATGTACGTTCGTTGGTTCTCAAGGCTCCACTTATCACACTCGACATACAGACTCTCGACAGGGCTAGTGCGAAAAGCACCCGAGGCGAGACGAAGCCCCAAGTGTAGCACTGGGTCAAGCATTCGCAACGCTGTTTTAGTCGCCGACCCATATACCACACTGCCATAGTCTAAACGAGACCCAACCAAAGCAGTATAGAGCCGTAGTAGGAGTTCTTTGTCGGAACCATAAGATTGATGGGAGAGAACCTTAAGTATATTCATTGTTTTAAGACATTTATGTTTAAGTTCCTTGATGTGTGGAATGAATGTGAGTTTCTGGTCAAACACAACACCTAAGAACTTGTGCTCCTTGTTCACAGGAAGCGACACGCCATTAAGAGTAATGTCTGGGTGCATATGGACCCCGCGCTTCCTGGAGAACACAACGCAGGAGCTTTTTACAGGATTTAATTTAAAACCATTCTTGTCTGCCCAGCCGGCAAGTTTCTTTACACCAAGCTGGACTTGACGTTCGCAGATTGACATATTGCATGATTTATAGGATATCTGCACGTCATCTACATACATGGAATAAGAGATTGTAGGTGGCAGTGCCTTACCAAGAGAGTTCATTTTTACTATGAAGAGAGTGCAGCTAAACACGCCACCCTGTGGCACGCCATTTTCTTGCACGTAAACGTTTGAGAGTGCACAACCAACTCTTACTCGGAACGTTCTGCCTGACAAGTAACTAACAAGAGTGTTTAACATGTTACCCGATAAACCGAATGACTTGAGGTCCCTAAGGATCCCATAACGCCAAGCGGTGTCGTATGCCTTTTCAAGGTCGAAGAAGACAGTTAAACAATACTGCTTATGCGCGAAGGCATCCTTGATGTACGAGTCAAGAGCTACCAGCTGATCGTTCGTCGATCGCCCCACCCTATAGCCTGCCTGGCAGCTCTCGAGAAGACCGTTGTACTCGAGGAAGTACACGAGCCTGCGATTTACCATCTTCTCGAAGAGCTTGCACAGGCAGCTCGTCAGGGCTATAGGACGGTAGCTTGAGGGGGACGACGGGTCCTTTCCCTCCTTCAGGAAAGCTACAACTATAGCCTCCTTCCAAGAGTTTGGAATGTGCCCCGAAAGCCAAATCTTGTTATATAGGTGTAAGAGTGTTAGAAGAGTGTCTGCATGCAGGTGTTGTATCATTGTGTAGGTGATGTTGTCTGGGCCTGGAGCTGAGGGTTTACACGTGCTTAGAGCAGCCCTCAGCTCATGTAGTGAAAACAGGGAGTTGTAAGAAGTCTGTGATTTGTTGCTGTCGCGTAGGGACTTCTTTTCACAACAGGTTTTATGTTTCAGGAAAGTGTTTGTGTAGTGTGCTGAACTGGACACGTGTTGGAAGTGTTGTGCGAGTGTGTCAGCCTGGTCTTCGAGTGTGTCCCCTGTAGTGCTGACCAGAGGCAGGCTGTGTGTTTGTTGTCCCTTGAGTTTACGTATTCGTGTCCATACTTTCCTTGTGTCTGTGTAGGAGTTTATTGATGTTATGAATGTACGCCAACTCTCTCGTTTTGCCTCACGGCGCACACGTTTTCCTAACGCCTTGGCCCGTTTGAACAAGAGGAGGTTTCCCGACGTGGGGTACCGACGAAGGACACCCCACGCCTTGTTTTGGGCCTCTCGCGCCCGCCTACACTCCTCATTACACCACGGCCTCCGCTGGTTGCGCGGGGCACCAGAGGCGTAAGGAATTGACTTTTTGGCGGCGTCGAGGATGTGCGCCGTGAGGAGTTGGGTAGATTCTTCAACGTGTAGGTGTCCTATGTATGTGTGGTGTAGTTTGGATGTCTCTGTAAATGTATTCCAGTTAGCTCGTGCTTCATTGAACCTATTATGGGAAGATGGAGTGCATGGGCCTTTACCTATGTGTGTTAGTGAGGTGGGGAAGTGGTCACTGCCAAATGGGTCAGTGCCCACACCCCACTCGAGAAGTGGAAAGAGAACTGCAGAGCCAATAGCCAAGTCAAGATATGAGTATGTATTGTGTCCTATGTTATAGTATGTAGGCTGTTTACTGTTGAAAAGGCATGCTCCAGAGGATGTAAGAAACCTCTCTATCAGGCGACCGCGGGCATCCGTACGAGAAGAGCCCCAAAGAGAGTTGTGAGCTTAAGGTCGCCTGTAAGAATGTATGGTTCGGGCAGCTGGTCAACCCTCGCCTCGAAGTCAGAGCTCGAAAGTGCATGATCAGGAGGAATGTAGATAGAGCATACCGTTATCAACCTATTAAATAATATCGTTCGAATTGCTACAGCCTCAAGGACAGTGTTCAGAGTGACAGGGTGGCAGGCTAAGGATTTCCGGGCAATTATGGCCACACCGCCAGAAGAGTGTGTGCAGCCATCCCTGTCCTTTCTGAAGACCATGTAACTATTCCAGAAATTTGTGTGCTTGGAATTCAAATGTGTTTCCTGAACACACATCACACTTGGCTGATTAGCATGCAGTAGTTCGTATACATCGTCAAGATTTTTAAGAAGGCCTCTACAGTTCCATTGAATTATGTTTTCTCTTCCCATTATTTAGTGTGAGAGCTACTGGAGTGTGTGTGTTTGTTTATGTGTCGTTTTTCGGGGCTGTGACTCTCGCCTTTTTTGGCTTGTCGGGAGGCTTTGGCGTCGGGACGCGTTCCTTGCGCTGCGTTGCAGGCAGGAACGGCCCGACATCCATGTCGTCGTCGGATGTCCGAGGGGTGCCCGATGGACCGGGCCCCCCGGACTTGGCCCCCCCTCGGGAGCCCTTCGTTTGAGCCGCCACCGCCGAGGACGTCCGGGGCGCCAGAGGTGGCACGGGCGGTGCGGTGGCGGTGGGAACCGGTGCGGGGCCCGTGGTGTCCATCACCTCGGTACCCTCCAACGCACGGGAGGACGGGGAGACAGAGGCGGGAGCAGCACCGGTCCCGACGGAAGAGGTTGCCACCACAACCGCTGCTGCCTCAGCAAGCGGCGTGGTGCCGGTTTGGGCTGCGTGAGGCAACCCAGCGGGGGGCGGGACCAGGTCAGACTCGCTGAACTGGGTCCCAGTGGAAACCAGACGCCGCTCCGCCCCCCGGCGAGCTGCGTCGGCATACCTCCCCAGAGGGAAAGAGGCGAACCTCTTTCTCGCCTCTGGAAAGGTGATGTTCTCGGTTACCTTAATGTTTATGATCTTTTTTTCGAGTTGGAACTTTTCACACTTGCGGGAGTACGCTGCATGCGGCCCGCCGCAGTTCACACAAGACAGGGTATTGGATGTACAATTATCGCTTGGATGATCATTCGCCGCGCATTTCGCACACGTCGTTCGGCCACGGCAAGAGTTCGTACCGTGCCCGAACCGCTGGCACTTAAAACAGCGCCGCGGGTTCGGGATGTAGGGACGTATTGAGCACCGGATGAAACCTGCATTTATGTGTTGTGGGAGAACTGCGCGGTCAAAGGTCAAGATAATGTGCTTGGTGGGAATCTCCTTGTCGTCTCTGCGGATTGTGATGCGTCTCACGGCAGTGACGACCTGATCCTTCAAGCCGGCAAGGAGATCCGCATCCGTTTCGTTCAGGAGGTCTGTCTCGGATATTACACCCTGCGAGCTGTTGAGGCTCCGATGGGGTGTGACCCGGATGTCTAGATCAGCCAGTCTAGTCTGAGCTAGAAGCTTTGTGGACTGCTGCTTGTCATGTACCTCGATGAGGAGTTCACCAGTTCTTTGTTTTTTGGCCTGATATGATTTTCCTATTATGGCTTCAAGATACTTGGCGATCAAGAAGACTGACTGAGATGCAAGAGGATGGGTTGGATTCAGGGACTTCATGACAAGAAATCTAGAGTAATGATCTGGTTCAGGAAATGTCAAAGATGGCAATGGGGGAAACGATACTTCGGTGCGGCCCCTTTTAGGGGGCCGATCACGGTTGGGGGGGGGGTTTAGACAATACCATAAAGCATAGTATAAAAGCAGGGAGACGGGGGTACTTTCAGCCAAAGAGGTCCCGGAGCTCCCTGCCTGGTGAACAGACAGGGAGCCCATCCGCCGGAGCTTGACCTGGGCTCCGACGGCCACCGTTCGTGGTTTCTAACCCTCCACCTATAAACACATTGCCACGGTTGGATCCAGCGTATATTTGGGGGCTCGGGGTCCGCGGTATCGCCAGTACCGTCACCAAGATTGCTCAAGGTGCCCCGTGCGGGGCAAAGGCTGGTCGGCATGAAGCCCAACCTCGAATATTCAGTCGATGATGATAGTTCGGCTTTATTGGCGCAAGGCCGACTATGGGCAAAGAGCGCCAAAGAAGAAGTTACTGAATTATGATGAGACCGTACATACTAAAACATGCGACTAAAAGTAAATGTGATGCAAAACAAAAGACAATGGAGATGGCTGGTGTATAGGGCCAGGGTGATTACACATGATATGACAAGAGCTGCAGAAAGTTTACCTCAGCTAAAAACTTAAAAACACGTTGACTAGAAAACATTGGTTCGTCGGCTAAAAAGTATGATGGGTGCAAAGGAATGTGTCGTCTGTATAATTCAGGGAAATGTTTGTGTCGTGTTGTGTCAAGTGCCTTGCATGTGATTAGTATGTGGACTACGGATAGGCCCTTTCCACACCTGCTACACGTGGGTCCCGAAGTTCCAGTGAGCAGGTGGGAGTGCGTAACATGTGTGTGGCCTATCCGCAGCCTAGCCAGGGCGACTTCAGGGTATCTGTTGTGTGAGTCAGTTATGTAGCGTCCCAGTTGTGGTTTTATTACGTGTAGTTTGTTTTCTGTTTGTTGACTCCAGTGTAATTGCCATGTGTTACGAAGCTGTCGTCTGATGTGTGTCTTTAGGTCGGTGTAAGGTACTGTTGTAACGTCAACTGTAGTCATGAGAGCAGCACCACCAGCCATTTGGTCGGCGGCCTCATTGCCAGGGATTCCACAATGCCCTGGTACCCAGCATATAGTTATTTCAAGATTTGAGGCATAAGCAGACATTAGTACCTTGAAGAGAGCATTTATGACATAGTTTTTAGATGACCTTCCTAATGACAGTGCCTGTACAACGCTTTGAGAGTCTGTGTACACAATGGACTTGGGAATTTTATGTTTGATGATGTGGTTTGAAACGAGTAAAATGCCATATGCTTCTGCCGTGTAAATACTGTTGTGAAAATTCATTGTTTTGCTTACTCTAAAATTTGGTCCGTGCGCTGCACAAGATACCGTAGAACCAGTTTTCGACGCGTCGCTATAGAATTCTGCGCACCTGTACTTGTCCTGCAGGAACAGGAAGTGCTGCAGAATTGCATTCCTGGGTACCCTATTTTTTTCTACAAGAGTGAATGACAGGTCGCATGATACAGAACGAAGATGCCATGGTGCGATGAAATTATGAATGGGTGTCTTGTGCGTGTCCGAAAGGGGGACATTGAGTGCAGTAGCCTCCTCCCTAACTCTGAAAGAGAACGGTAAGGGAATAGATGGCCTGTTTAAAAAAAGTTGTAAATTTGATGTATCGTTCATGATGGAATTAAAAGGATGGCTGGTCAGAGACACGATCTTGGATGCATACAACAGGTCAACATACTCCCGCTGATGCCCTAGGCACCATTTGTCGCACTCGACATAAAGGCTTTCGACAGGGCTAGTGCGGAAAGCGCCGCTTGAGAGGCGAAGGCCAAGATGCAGCACTGGGTCGAGCATTCTCAGTGCGGTCTTTGTCGCCGACCCATACACGACACTGCCGTAGTCGAGCCGGGACCCCACCAACGCTGTGTACAGGCGCAGCAGGAGTTGTTTGTCGGCCCCATAAGATTGATGTGAGAGAACCTTAAGAATATTCATTGCCTTTAGGCATTTACATTTGAGCTGTTTGACATGAGGAATGAATGTAAGTTTTTCATCAAATAAAATGCCTAAAAACTTGTGCTCCTTGTTCACAGGAATTGGCACATTCGCAAGAGTGATGTCTGGGTCCGGGTGGACCCCAAGCTTCCTGGAGAATACAACACAAGAGCTCTTTCCGGGATTAGTTTTAAAACCATTCTTGTCTGCCCAGCCGGCAAGCTTCTTGACGCCGAGCTGGACTTGACGTTCGCAGATGGACATATTACATGATTTAAAAGATATCTGCACGTCATCTACATACATGGAGTAAGAAATTGTAGGAGGCAGTGCCTTCCCAAGGGAGTTCATTTTTACTATGAAGAGAGTGCAGCTTAGAACTCCGCCTTGCGGCACGCCATTTTCTTGCACGTGTACCTTTGACAGTGCAGAACCAACTCTGACGCGAAAGGTTCTCTCCGACAAATAGCTAGCAAGGGTGTTAAACATATTACCGGAAACACCGAATGACTTCAGGTCAGTAAGGATCCCATAACGCCAAGCGGTGTCATAGGCCTTTTCTAGGTCGAAAAACACAGTTAAACAGAACTGTTTATGCACGAAGGCATCCTTAAAGGACCACTGACACCAATTTTTGTGCCTGATATTATTGTACCATTCGCTTCCTTTACCTGCCACGACGTCATGCGTAAAGTATGAACAGCGTGTGTAGAGTGGAACATATTTTAATTTAATGGTAAATGTAGCCCCCACGAGACCTCTCTTCTTTCGACTGCCACCGAAATCGACATCTCGTGACGTCGACTCAGGAGAGCGAACGGTGGTGACGTCATCGCGATATTCCAAAATCCGTGACGTCGCGTAACAACAACCGGCGGATCGCAAGGCAGTCGCATGGAGCAAGTTCCGAGCCTTCTATTTCGTTCCGTAAGCAGTGCTGTGAGCAGTACACGATGCATTGGTGTTCAGTGAAGAACTGTAAATCGAAAACGGGAAGTGGAGTTTCTTTTTTAGCATTTTCTCGCGACGAGGTGGTGCGTGATAAATGGGTCGAATTCGTGCGCCGCAGCGGTCGCCCTGAGTGGGTTGCGAAGAAGAGCAGCGAACTGTGTTCGCTCCACTTTTCAACCGAGTGCTACAGTGAGAACCCGGAATACCTGTCGAGGTTTAACCTTTCAAAAGGTCGCGCATGGATCTTTCCCGGGTCACTGCCAACCATTCTTCCCGGCGCACCTGTGGCTGAGAGCGCAGCAGCGACGCCCAAGCGCCGTAAGCGACAGGTTCGTACGCCTATTGTTTATGTCACACGGTGTATACATTTCTGACGCAGCGCTTGGCCTAATCGCCTGCATTCCTATGGTATAATGCAGGAAGATGCAGCAGCAGAAAGCGGCGCACGAGCTATCGACAGCGCCGACGTCGCGATTGCACCAGCGAGCGAAGGTCTGTGATAGCGCTTGTCTCGCGCGCTCGGAACATCGCTGGGCTTCCGAGTGCTCCGGCGGTTTGTTTGAAACACGCTAAGCCGCTTTCTGTACAAAGTAATGCACCTGCCGGCAAGGTATAAAGAGCTTTAGACCTACGATAAAAAAAAAAAAAAACTGCACGTTATGAGCTCGCTCTCGAGTCTCGGTAAATAACCTGCTTGTTGCGGCGCTCTATTTAGACCAGTTGAGTGGCGCTTTCAAAACCAAGGACAAACAATATAAACAGCACACCTCTAATTTGTTTGGTTACTTTGTCGCGCTTTTACGTATAGGAATACAGACTGCAAGTGACAGCTAAATTGCTTGTTGGTAGTGGCAGTGACAGGGGTGTGCTTTAGGCAAAGCTGCTTGCTGCAGGGGAATGTTTGTAGTTGTGAGACAGTGAAGCAGAGAGACAGCAATTTTTTGCTGGGTTATCATACAGAAACGGTCACTGAGCTGTCTGTAGCTGGCAGCGCTTGTCTCAGGAGAAAAAAATCAGTGTGAGAGGTCTTGGCATCCACATTTGGGTAGAAGGACATTTCATTCAAGCATATGTTTTATTCATTGTCTTTACATTGGCCGTGAATGAATGACAGTTACAAAACCTTACCGTGGGAAACTTGCGCACTGATTTTTGTACACCAAGAAATTGTAATAGCCACAAGATATTGTAAAAACCATGGTAATGTAAGTTTCTAGCCCTCTGGAAATAAGTGACATAAAAATATTAACTTTATTTTATAATTGTATCAATGATAATAATAATAATGAGCACCTTTCATCTGCATTCTGGCACGCAATGAAGTGACCCCTTCCTCCAACCTCCTTCTCCTCCTCCTCTCTCTCCTGAGGCAAGCTTATGGATGTTGTACCCTGCACTGAATGTGTTTCGTGTATGAGGTGATTGCGTGTAAGAGCCTTCTCCAGGTCTTTTGACCGAAGCACCCGGTGTGCCAAAGCAAACAATCCTTGACCATTCATCATTGAAGTGCGAGCATTGTACCAAAATTCCTTGATATAGTTCATTTCTTGCCTTTACATTCAGCCATTGCACCTGCATCATCTGCTGCCAGTCCAGCCAACGAGGCATGGACCCCACCCAGAGTCGGCCACGTGGATGCACAGACGCAGGCCCACGCACACGTAGCCATGAAAAGCACGCAGGTGAACCGCAGGCCCACAACCCGTTCAATTGGTGTGCAAGCAGGAGGTCCCGCAACCGAAGATGCCGGTGCGTTCCCTTTACTGGAGAAAAAGCTCATTTGTACCGAATTCAAATGCGTGTTTAGCCAAACCAATTTTTCAGAAATTTTCCTCCAACACTAACACTATAAAGGCATTTTTGTACAGCGTAATAATTACTTTTTCATTGCTTCTTTTCCTTCTTAGTAACGTTTTTTCACTCCTTTAAATAGATGAGCACTAAGTTGCTCACACAGTTCAGTGCAAGCTCTCACCAGTAATAACCTGATCTTGCTTCTAGGGTGCCAAACTGATTTGGAGCTCCCCGATGTCTTGCTGCATGAGCACATGCATCAACGGCTCTGCTCAACGCCTTGTCCTAGTGTGCCAGACCACCTGGAGCTGGAACCAATGGACACGTCCATTCCATTCAGAGATGATCCTGCAGATGAGACTTACGACCCTGCACTCGAAATGTCAACGGCGTTAGTGCCTTTCAAATTTCTGCTTACTAATTGTAAACAGTTTGGACAGTCCTCCAGTTTAAGATTTTAGCTATTTTTTTTAATGTTGGTTACCTTTGCAGTTTCCAGTTGTTGGGCAAATATCTACCTATGATGACAAAACCTGTAACATTACATGTTGCTCGCTCGTGTGTTGTCTGCCATAATGGTGCCTGACCAAAACCTTCCTCATGTCTTTCACAATAAGCCTTGTCTGCTTGGTTTCTTGGTTTAGAAGAAAGTCAACAGGTAAACGTTTCCAAAAGAAGTAAATGTAAAGGTTACAACAGGCCATATGATCCGTCACTTTTGTAACTTTAGATGAAGGCTGTTAAAAAAACCCGCTGAATTTTTGTTTTTTGAAGGGGAGTTTTACATGTGCAGTATGAGCCCACTGCAGCGGAGGGCTAGGTTTTGATTTGTGCCACCTGGAAGCCTTCAACATACAGTAGACTCTCGATTAACGGAACTTCAAGGGACCGAAAAAATTAGTTCCGTTTAACAGGAGTTCCGTTTATTGAGAGAGATGTGCAAAGGTCAAAATTTATGTGGCTACGCAGTCGTAATGGCATTTCATGGAACTCTAAGTACTAGAAGGTGAATGCACGTGAATGTTTTTTAGAAAGCAAAAAACCTACAAGAGGTATAGGCACAGCATTCACAAAGTTCATTTGGCAACAATGAGTTGCTGTGCACTACAAAATGCATCAATTATTTTTGTTTGAGTCCTTGCAACTGCATCTTCACGGAGGCTAGAGGCCTCAACTTCGCCAGTGCTTGCATGCCACGGAATTTCGAGGACGGCAACGCGGTAATGAAGTGCGAATAGCACCACGATGGCACGAACCAGGCGGCCAAAATCTTGACGCACAGCCTTTTTTGTGTCCATCAGGAAAACTGCTGCGGAAAGAATCAAAACAATATCTGGTGGCTTAGAATGTGTGTGTGTGCTTTGCCTCCTGAGGTTAATGAAGAATTTGTTTTGCAGTCACAGCGATGTGCTCTCTACGTCATCAAGGAAGTACATCGTCTATGAGGAATGCTTGATGAAGTGCTTCAAGTTCTGCAGGGAGTGTCTGCGCCCAACCAAGTCTTCATTGGAGGTGGGACAATTATGTTACAGTTAAGCCTGGATGTAGTAAACCTCTGTGTAGGAAATTCTTGGATTTAAGGAAGTTTTTCAATTCCCCATTTCCAGCCCCGTTAAAACCCTTGTGTTTGCGACCTCTATGTAACGAAGGCGTTGCGGCGGTTGACCTGGATGTAGCGAAGTCGCTAAGCTAATCGGTCATTGCTTTTTGCACTTTTACTGAAAAATCGGCCGGAGAAATGCACCAATTCAGCGAATACTAGCACTAATGTAAGGAGCCAGCAGATACAAAAACGTCTAAATTGCCTAAAAACGAAATTCATGATGATGATGCACGGAGCGGCTAGCACCATCCCGTGGCTACTATAGCATCCACTTCTGGTTTTGCTTCTCTAGTGTGACACCACACCAGGTAGCGCGAGTAACTTCACTTCACTTCCTTTTTCCCCAGAATAACGAACTACCGTGCGTTTCCACGTGTGAGTGCAGAGTTGGTTCGAGAGTTAAGTTTTGAGATGCCACGCCTGCCTATCGGCTTGTAGTGGCACACCTTTACTGCTATCTTCATCGATGAGGGGTTGTAACGCCAGAAAATAAAGTTTTGTCTTTTCAAGACAGGCTCAATTTGAAATGCCGTCTCCGACGGCGAGAAAGAATGCCGCCGCCCGGTACAGTGTTCAAGCTAACACCCTCTTCAACATCTTGAGTGCAGAAAAGAGCATCAAGTTCGTGAAAAGGCGCTCTTTCAGCACACGTTTGGTTCTTGAAGCGTGTCAGGGCACCAAAAAGTGTCAAAAGCAACAGTGACACATCAGTTACGTTTACATTTACGAATGCATTTACGAAGGCCTTGCCACTTTGGAGGAGGAGGAGGAGGAGGTAACCTTTATTGTGGTAAGAAGACTGTATGTGAAGTGCGAGTAGAAGGGGGGGTGCACCATGTAGTGCCTAAGCTAGTGCAAAAGCAGCAGGCGCAACTCACAGTTTTTCACTCTGAAATAAATTCTTAAAGAGAGTTCATGTTCACTGAGCTCTAGCATTTTGGCTTCGTTTTTGCTTCATTCCCCCAACTTAAAGGAGCCATGAAGACAAAATGTGTATTACCCTGTACAAAAAATTGAAAGCTGAGTTTCACCTGTGCACTATGATGTTTGTAGCTATTACAAAGCTTCAACCGTTTTTCATTTCAGGTGACAGCCACACTCGTCGTTGTGACCTCAATGTGTGAGATGATGATGATAGTTGGGTTTTATTGGCGCAAGGCCGACTATGGGCAAAGAGCGCCAAAGAAGAAGTTACTGAATTATGATGAGACTGTAAGTAATAAAACATGTGACTAAAAGTAAAGGTGATGCAAAACAAAAGACAATGGAGATGGCTGGTGTATAGGGCCAGGGTGATTACACATGATATGACAAGAGCTGCAGGAAGTTTACCTCAGCTAAAAACTTAAATACACGTTGACTAGAAAACATTGGTTCGTCGGCTAAAAAGTATGATGGGTGCAAAGGAATGTGTCGTCTGTATAATTCAGGGAAATGTTTGTGTCGTGTTGTGTCAAGTGCCTTGCATGTGATTAGTATGTGGACTACGGATAGGCCCTTTCCACACCTGCTACACGTGGGTCCCGAAGTTCCAGTGAGCAGGTGGGAGTGCGTAACATGTGTGTGGCCTATCCGCAGCCTAGCCAGGGCGACTTCAGTGTATCTGTTGTGTGAGTCAGTTATGTAGCGTCCCAGTTGTGGTTTTATTACGTGTAGTTTGTTGTCTGTTTGTTGACTCCAGTGTAATTGCCATGTGTGACGAAGCTGTCGTCTGATGTGTGTCTTTAGGTCGGTGTAAGGTATTGTTGTTATGTCAACTGTGGTCATGAGAGCAGCAGCACCAGCCATTTGATCAGCAGTCTCATTGCCAGGGATTCCACAGTGACCTGGTACCCAGCATATAGTTATTTGAAGATTTGAGGCATATGCAGTCATGAGTACCTTGAAAAGAGCATTGATCACATAGTTTTTTGACGACCTTCCTGATGACAGTGCCTGCACAACGCTTAGAGAATCTGTGTAGACGATGGACTTTGCAATCTTATGTTCGAGGATGTGGTTTGAAACGAGTAAAATGCCATAGGCTTCTGCCGTGTAAATACTGCTATGAAAATTCATTGTCTTAGTTACGGTAAAATTTGGTCCGTGCGCTGCACAAGATACTGTAGAACCAGTTTTGGACGCGTCGCTATAGAATTCTGCGCACCTGTACTTGTCCTGTAGGAACAGGAAGTGCTGCAGAATTGCATTCCTGGGTACCCTATTTTTTTCTACACGAATGAATGACAGGTCGCATGTTACAGGACGAAGATGCCATGGTGCGATGAAATTATGAATGGGTGTCTTGTGCGTGTCTGATAGGGGGACATGGAGTGCAGAAGCCTCTTCCCTAACTCTGAGAGAGAACGGTAAGGGAATAGACGGCCTGTTTAAAAAGAGTTGTAAATTTGATGTATCGTTCATGATGGGATTAAAAGGATGGTTGGTCAGAGACACGATCTTGGATGCATACAACAGGTCAACATACTCCCGCTGATGCCCTATGCACCATTTGTCGCACTCGACATAAAGACTTTCAACAGGGCTAGTGCGGAATGCGCCACATGAGAGGCGAAGGCCAAGATGCAGCACTGGGTCGAGCATTTTCAGTGCTGTTTTTGTAGCCGACCCATACACGACACTGCCGTAGTCGAGCCGAGACCCCACCAATGCTGTGTACAGGCGCAGCAGGAGTTGTTTGTCGGCCCCATAAGATTGATGTGAGAGGACCTTAAGAATATTCATTGTTTTTAAGCATTTGCATTTGAGCTGTCTGATATGTGGGATGAATGTAAGTTTTTCGTCGAATAAAATACCTAAAAACTTGTGTTCCTTGTTCACAGGAATTGGCACATTCGCAAGAGTGATGTCTGGGTCCGGGTGGACGCCACGCCTCCTGGAGAATAGAACACAAGAGCTCTTCGCGGGATTAAGATTAAAGCCATTCTTGTCAGCCCAGGCGGCAAGTTTCTTGACGCCGAGCTGGACTTGACGTTCGCAGATGGACAGGTTACACGATTTAAAGGATATCTGCACGTCATCTACATACATGGAATAAGAGATTGTAGGTGGCAGTGCCTTTCCAAGAGAGTTCATTTTTGCTATGAAGAGAGTGCAGCTCAACACTCCACCTTGCGGCACGCCATTTTCTTGCACATGTACCTTTGACAGTGCAGAACCAACTCTGACGCGAAAGGTTCTCTCCGACATATAACTACAAAGGATGTTCAACATGTTGCCCGCAACACCGATTGACTTTAGGTCACTGAGGATACCGTACCGCCAAGCGGTGTCATAGGCTTTCTCTATGTCGAAAAACACCGTCAGACAAAATTGTTTATGCACAAAGGCATCCTTTATATATGTTTCAAGAGCTACGAGTTGATCGTTCGTTGATCGCCCCGCCCTGAAGCCTGCCTGGCAGCTCTCGAGAAGACCGTTGTACTCAAGGAAGTACACGAGCCTGCGATTTATCATCTTCTCGAGAAGCTTGCACAGGCAGCTGGTCAGGGCAATGGGTCGATAGCTAGCAGGAGAGGAAGGGTCCTTCCCTTCTTTCAAGAATGCTACAACTATGGCCTCCCTCCAAGACTTTGGAATGTGCCCCGAAAGAAATATCTTGTTTTAAAGGTGAAGGAGTGTTACAAGAGTGTCTGCGTGTAAGTGCTGTATCATTGTATATGTAATGTTGTCTGGGCCTGGAGCTGAGGGTTTACACGTGCTTAAAGCAGCCCTCAGCTCATGTAGTGAAAACAGCGAGTTGTAAGAGGTCTGTGATTTGTTGTTGTCGTGTAGGGACTTCTTTTCACAACATGCTTTATGTTTCAGGAAAGTGTTTGTGTAGTGTGCTGAACTGGACACGAGTTGGAAGTGTTGTGCGAGTGTGTCAGCCTGGTCTTCGAGTGTGTCCCCTGCAGTGCTGACCAGAGGCAGGCTGTGTGTTTGTTGTCCCTTGAGTTTGCGTATTCGTGTCCATACTTTCCTTGTGTCTGTGTAGGAGTTTATTGATGTTATGAATGTACGCCAACTCTCTCGTTTTGCCTCACGGCGCACACGTTTTCCTAACGCCTTGGCCCGTTTGAACAAGAGGAGGTTTCCCGACGTGGGGTACCGACGAAGGATACCCCACGCCTTGTTCTGGGCCTCTCGCGCCCGCCTACAGTCCTCATTCCACCACGGCCTCCGCTGGTTGCGCGGGGCACCAGAGGCGTGGGGAATGGACCTTTCGGCGGCGTCGAGGATGTGCGCCGTGAGGAGTTGGGTAGATTCTTCAACGTGTAGGTGTCCTATGGATGTGTGGTGTAGTTTGGATGTCTCTGTAAATGTATTCCAGTTAGCTCGTGTTTCATTGAACCGATTATGGGAAGATGGACTGCATGGGCCTTTACCTATGTATGTAAGTGAGGTGGGGAAGTGGTCACTGCCATATGGGTCCGTGGCCACACCCCACTCAAGACATGGAAAGAGAATTGCAGAGCCAATAGCCAGGTCAAGATGTGAGTATGTGTTGTGACCTATGTTATGGTATGTAGGCTGTTTATTGTTGAAAAGGCATGCTCCAGAGGATGTAAGAAACCTCTCTATCAGGCGACCCCGGGCATCCGTACGAGAAGAGCCCCAAAGAGAATTGTGAGCGTTAAGGTCGCCTGTTAGAATGTACGGTTCGGGCAGCTGGTCAACCAGCGCCTCGACGTCAGAGCTCGAAACTGTAACATCAGGAGGAATGTATATGGAGCATACCGTTATCAACCTATTAAATATTATTAAGCGTATTGCTACAGCCTCAAGGACGGTGTTCAAGGTGACAGGGTGGCATGCTAAGGATTTCCGGACGATTATGGCCACACCGCCAGAAGAGTGTGTGCAGCCATCCCTGTCCTTTCTGAAGACCATGTAACTATTCAAGAAATTTGTGTGCTTGGAATTCAAATGTGTTTCCTGAACACACATTACACTTGGCTGATTAGCATGCAGTATTTCGTATACATCGTCAAGATTTTTAAGAAGGCCTCTACAGTTCCATTGAATTATGTTTTCTCTTCCCATTATTTAGTGTGAGAGCTACTGGAGTGTGTGTGTTTGTTTATGTGTCGTCTTTCGGGGCTGTGACTCTCGCCTTTTTTGGCTTGTCGGGAGGCTTTGGCGTCGGGACGCGTTCCTTGCGCTGCGTTGTAGGCACGAACGGCCCGACATCCATGTCGTCGTCGGATGTCCGAGGGGTGCCCGACGGACCGGGCCCCCCGGACTTGGCCCCCCCTCGGGAGCCCTTCGTTTGAGCCGCCACCGCCGAGGGCGTCCGGGGCGCCAGAGGTGGCACGGGCGGTGCGGTGGCGGTGGGAGCCGGTGCGGGGCCCGTGGTGTCCATGGCACTCTCCAACGGACTGGAGGACGGGGAGGCAGGGACGGGAGCGGCACCGGTCCCGACGGAAGAGGTTGCCACCACAACCGCTGCTGCCTCAGCAAGCGGCGTGGTGGCGGGTTGGGCTGCCAGAGGCAACCCAGGGGGGGGCGGAGGGACCAGGTCAGACTCGCTGAACTGGGTCCCTGTGGAAACCAAACGCCGCTCCGCCCCCCGGCGAGCTGCGTCGGCGTACCTCCCCAGAGGGAAAGAGGCGAACCTCTTCCGCGCCTCTGGGAAGGTGATGTTTTCTGTGACCTTGAGATTGATTATTTTCTTTTCTATTTGGAACTTTTCGCATTTCCTGGAGTAGGCCGCATGTGGGCCCCTGCAGTTTGCACAAGTGAGGATGTCAGAATTACAGTTGTCGGTGGGGTGGTCCTGCGCGGCGCATTTCGCACACGTTGTTTTGCCGCGGCAAGAGGTTGTACTGTGCCCGAACCGCTGGCACTTGAAGCAACGGCGCGGGTTCGGAATGTAAGGACGAATCGAGCATCGAATGAAGCCTGCATTTATATATTGTGGAAGTGCCGAGCGGTCAAAGGTCAGGATAATGTGTTTGGTGGGGATTACCTTGTCGTCCCTGCGCATCGTGATGCGCCGCACAGCTGTGACGCCCTGATCCTTTAGACCTGCGAGAAGGTCTGCATCTGTTTCCGTCAGGAGATCTGTCTCAGAAATCACACCCTGGGAGCTGTTTAGGCTCCTGTGGGGCGTGACCCTGATGTCCAGATCATGGATGCGGGTTTGTGCAAGAAGAGTGTGGGCTTGTTGTTCAGCATTGACTTCTACCAGGATTTCTCCGGTCCTGAGCTTTTTAGCTTGATATTTGCCACCTATGGTGCTTTGCAGAAATTTAGATATCAAGAATACAGACATGGAAGCGACAGGTCGTGCTGAGTCAGCTGACTCAATCACAAGAAAACGAGCATAATTATTCGAGGTTGTTGACAAGACAGCCGTTGAAAGAGGTGGGTACGAAACTTCGGTGCGGCCCCTTTTCGGGGGCCGATCACGTTTGGGGGGGGGTTTGGAAAATGCCATATGACACATTGGAAAGCAGGGAGACGGGGGTACTTTCTTCTTTGACCTTACCCTGGTAGCCAAAGAGGTCCCGGAGCTCCCTGCCTGGTGAACAGACAGGGAGCCCATCCGCCGGAGCTTGACCTGGGCTCCGACGGCCACCGTTCATGGTTTCTAACCCTTCACCTATAAACACATTGCCACGGTTGGATCCAGCGTATGTTTGGGGGCTCGGGGTCCGCGGTATCGCCAGTACCGTCACCAAGATTGCTCAAGGTGCCCCGTGCGGGGTCAATGTGTGAGGAAGGCCACGTTCACATCTGGCACAGTCAGCCAAAGAGGAGGCGGTTTGCTGTAGGCAACGCGGAGCTCGCTGCGGCTATTCTTTTCACTGGATCCAGCCCAACCCAGTCCATTCGGCTTCTGCAGAGTGCAGGCATCCCGTGCTTCACCACAAGGACGTACTTTCGTCTTCAACATGATATTTTGCATCCTGCGGTGAAGACGGTAATAACATCTATCTTTTATACTTCACCCAAACACTGCAGGAAGAAGCTAAATGAAGTTATTATCTGCTGAAGGATTAATTTTGCAACGTACGCAACATTACGCGCGTTCGATGACGGCGTGGAGAACAATTTTAGATTTTAAATAATGCTGATGGGTAATAACAATGGCATCAAACACTCCTGTGTTTAGTAATGTGTGCACAAAGGCCACGCCAATCGGAGGTGCACAGAGGTAGCGCGCTGTGTGTAAAAAGAAAAACAATAACAGAATTCTTCTTTCGGATCACGCGGGAAAAATAACTTTGCTTCTGCTTCGTTATTACGCGTGAGGTTATTACTTTCTATTCCTAGTTATTGCTCCTTACATGTGCATTGCCTAAGCACTGCCGTCATTTCTACGACTGTCCTTAATATCGCACTGTTACGCGTTTCTTTTTTTTTTTGCGCAGTCTTTGCAAGAAAGCCTGCAGTTTACAGGAAGCGAACATGAAGTGTCTGCGCGTAAAAATCGTGCTTCACGGCACTGCACATTTTTAGGAAAAAGCGCCTCTAAGCTTAGTTCTGCTCAAGTCTCAACGCAATGCAATTCTGATCGAGTCTACTCAGGCGTTTCCGAATGGATGGTAAAATCTCCATTCGTGGAAAATGCTCTTTCGCAGCTGTCATGGCAATTAAGATTTCGAGAACGCCAATATAGGTTATAACAGGCTATTTTACTTCTTTCAGATTGTTCAACAACACACGGCATTTGGAGTATCATTTTACGATACTGGGGAAAATGCCTGTACAGGGAAAATTTTTTGCGTCATAGTTACAGCTCACCTTTTTATGCCCACTGCTTGAATTTACATATTCTGGGGCAAGCTCAAAGAAATCGTAGTCCAAACAGCAAAAACGTTTGCTTTTCACGTTTGCTTTTCTTTTAATTATATGTGGGAGTGAATTATTCACACATAATTTGGCTAGAGAACTGCCACATAAACATTTGTTTTTATTCCAGTGTCGTCTGAGACAACCCCAAGCCCCGTAGTGCTGTGCAGCGAAACCAAGCATGCTGTGCGCAGTACGAACAGCAGAACGCATCAGTACTTCTGTTTACATGTGCTTTCGTAGCTTCCACTGTTTGTCCCATCATTCTTATTGCTTTCTAAAGAATGTGCCCTAAATTTAAGCGCAAATCGCTCGTTCGTCTAGTTTGTAAGTTCTACCTAATTTGCGTCTGCTTCTGCCAGCCTCCGCCAATCGCAGAGCTTAGCTCATGTGACGGCATAGGTTCTGTTGCAGGAAATGAGCTGGTGGGTCGCATGACCATTCCCGTTTTTCGCAATTATGTAGCTTATTTGAGCGAAGTTTACGTTAAAAGTGGTGTCAGTATGATTCTAACGAGACAATCTTTTGAATGAACCAAACTTGTGTTTTCTCTTCATGGCTCCTTTCACTGAACACCAGAATGCAGAGTGCTACAGGTGATTCCCTGCAGGCCTTCCATCTGTATTTACTGCAGGTGTATGAAGACATTCACAGTGCCCGTACGCAGTTTTGTTCAAAGTTTCAATGTATGTCACACTGAAATTTTGAAATTGCAAAACATTAGGTTACTTGTTTTGTTTTGGGGGGTTCTTTTATTTTGTGCTTCCAAAAATATTCGCAGTAACGCACTCTTTGCGCCAAGCGCAGGAACAGCCGGTTGCGGTGATGAGGCTCAAGGGCAACTTCCAGTGCCATTCTTAAGTTGTAACCCTGTATAGTAGCTCATTTGCTCCAGGAATACATAGTGCCTGGGACAGAACCACAAACATCTCCTCGGCTGCAGGTCTGGTGTGTCACAATGAAATAGTACTGCAACTTTTCACGATACGTATGAAATGGCAGTCATTTTTTTACATTATGTTAGGTTTGGCAAGAGGAGCAGACGGCACTGGTTCAGAAGCTCCGAGGAGCAGGAGGAGGGGCGAAGCTTGCTGGTGACAGTCGCTCCGACTCACCTGGGTACAGCGCCAAATATGGGACCTACTCGCTGCTTGAAACATCAATGAACAAGATTGTGGACGTCAGGCTTGTTCAGGTATGATGATAATGATATTTTTATTCCTAGTCAGAATAACATATGCAGCGATAGTACGGCGCAAACGTACATGTGTACCCGTGTGTTTGCGATTGTCATAGTTTACATGTCCTTCTATGGACGTGATCAATGAAAATCGTAATATCATCGAATATTGCCAGATTTCTTTCTCTAAAGTAAATAAATAGCAGTGCTGGACATTTTAGCGGCAGCTACCGTAATTGCCCGGTTCTAACACGCACCTTTTTTCCGGAAAAATAGGTCGAAAAATCACATGCGCATTAGAATCGGATACGAAACCGAAACTGCCGAAACAACGAAAATTTCATCTCGCCCATCGCCATCTCGAGATGGCGCCAAAGCTTTTAGCAACAATTTTTCGGACGCAGGAAGCATAGGCGCCCAGGCTTTTCTATCGGCGTTAAGTACAGGTGCGCAGAATTCTATAGCGACGCGTCGAAAACTGGTTCTACAGTCCCTTGTGCAGTGCACGGACCAAATGTTAGAGTAAGCAAAACAATGAATTTTCAAAACAGTATTTACACGGCAGAAGCATATGGCATTTTACTCGTTTCAAACCACATCATCAAACATAAAATTCCCAAGTCCATTGTGTACACAGACTCTCAAAGCGTTGTACAGGCACTGTCATTAGGTAGGTCATCTAAAAACTATGTGATCAATGCTCTTTTCAAGGTACTAATGACTGCATATGCCTCAAATCTTGAAATAACTATATGCTGGGTACCAGGGCATTGTGGAATCCCTGGCAATGAGGCCGCCGACCAAAGGGCTGGTGATGCTGCTCTCATGACTACAGTTGTCATTACAACAGTACCTTACACCGACCTAAAGACACACATCAGACGACAGCTTCGTAACACATGGCAGTTACACTGGAGTTAACAAACAGACAACAAACTACACGTAATAAAACCACAATTGGGACGCTACACAACTGACTCACACAACAGATATGCTGAAGTCGCCCTGGCTAGGCTGGCTCACAAAGTTCCGTGTACGCTACAATCGGAAGTGCAAGTTTTTTCGGTTTTTTTGCCAGGAGCCTTTGCCAGGAAGCAGCGAGCCTTTTCGGAAAGCGCGCTGCGTGCGTTTTCCCTTTGGCGCCACACGACAGAGGGCGCGTCGGGGCCGTACCCGGCGGCGTGACTTTATCGTGCCGCCGGAGGAAGCCCTCTTGCGCTTCCTGAATAATTCTTGGTCCGTGGGTACAGTGCCTTGGGATTACACTGGGCACACCATGGCTTTTTGAACCCAGAGTGAAGTGGGAGGAGTAATGTTTCAGTGGGGTTAGGAGGGGGGGGGGTTCTGTTTTTACATTTACCGATTCAGTGATAGATGGAAGAAACCTTCGGGATCTTTTTCTTTTGCAGTCCAACGAGGTTGCTTCAAGCAGCCACATGGAGCTTGAGGGATTGAAGAGGTCCCTGGAATTCTTAGATGATGGCGACGTTATGATAGGCGAGCTGGTCACGGACCGGCACCCGCAGGTTCGGAAGTACCTGAGGACGCAGCGGCCTGGTGTGAGCCACCTCATCGATGCTTGGCACGTAAGCAAAGGTCAGTAGATCATGACGTTTGTTTCAGAAGAGTTAAAACTTGGGCTGGTTTCCGTTCTCCTTGTTGTGTTGGGCTCGACCCTCGTGTTTAAAGGGACACTGAAGTGATTTGTAAACATTGCGGGATTACTAGCGCAAATTGTAGTTCGGAGTCCGTAGGCACTGTTTCGACCACTCTGGCCGCGTTTACGCGAATTTATTTAGTAGAAAAATCAATTCGAAAATGCTGTCCTCCTCTCTCTACGCTCGCCCATTTTCTGTGGCGTTTGCGTGTGACGTCAGCAGGAGATGAGCTGGAAAATGGCTGCGCTACTGCACGGTTCGCCGACCAGCCGACCTACCGATCGAGTCAGTCGGCCCAGCGTTTCGTCCGCCGGCCGCCGACGGGTCGTGGCTATTCGCTCGCTCAATTGAAACTAAGCCACAACACCTTTGTGAATAAAAGAATGTGCCTTTCCTTACTTTGTTAGTTTGTACACTGTGTCAAACTCAGAGTCCGGGTCGCTCCACACAAGCACTGCCACATGCGACGCTTCGCTGACTTTACGCTAGTAGAAAAATTTAAGGCCAATTGAAGGCGGGAGAAGAGTCAGCGAAGTCAATATAGGTACTAAGAAAATAAAATCACCTGAAACTTTTACCGTACAGCGCAAAACTAGGGAGCAGGAAGCACTTTTTGCGCTGGGTAAACAAGCACAGCGGTCAGCAGCACGACCGCACATCTGCGAACGCTTTTCCGTCAAAGAAATGCAATTGCTAGACGTGAGATATTGTGGAAGTTTGGGGGACACTTACTGCAGGAGTGATATACAACAAATAGTCACATAAAGTGCTTAAAATGCTTAAAATAAATAAAAGTGTACACTGGTCATACATTATAAACCTTATATATCCATACCAGCCAGCGCCGGCTCGTAGCCTAGCGGTCTGAGGCGCTGGAATTTCATTTGAAAGTCACAAGTTCGAATCTCCGAGGGTACATGTTTTTTTTTTGTAGGTTGATTTTTTTCGTATGCGGCCGATGTTTTCTGAACTGAGTTCACCATTTTTGGGCCGTAACGTTCACTGCTCCACGAGCGAGATCCACAATGACGCGCTAGCGAGTTCTCGGTGGCGTGCTGTTGCCACAAGCACCGACTGCTTGCGGGCAGTGGGCCCAGGCCTGAATCAGCACACCCTTGGCCTGGTGCGAACTAGCTTTTTACGAACAGACATGAGTGAGGCAAGCTCCGATAATGCGGGAAAAGCGCATGGCATTTGAGAGTCTGCGGTGACGCGGAGGGCGTTCATCCACTGCGTAGGCCTCGTCTAGTGATTTCTACGATTCCAAGCCGCCCTGGGAGGTTTATCTTAGACATTTGACAGCCGACAACATGGCAGAAGCGCGGTACGGCGATAATTGAGAAATCGAGAATGCCCATCCAACAACGCCATCAGATGTCAAGCATGTTGTTTTACAGAACCGAAACCGAAACTTTTGATTGCTAACCTTGGGCATTGTCCAATCACGGTGCCCCCCCCTCCTGACGTCACAGCCTTTAGTTGGCGCGGCCGCCGCAAACCGCGCATAGTAGTTTTTCTTCTTTCGCGCTTTGTAAAATAATTACCGATTTGTCAACCGGACAAACGATGAATAGTGTGTTAATTTGAGCCAGTCTACACAGTGCAAGCAAAAACGGGAGCTTGACAAATTCACTTCAGTGTCCCTTTAAATAAAGCTTGGACCCCGATCCATTAAAAATAATTTGGTTGCTAGTAAGCAGAAGTGTTTATCTACTTCTTGTCCTTTCCCATCTGACAAGCCTTCCAATAAACACTTTCTCTCAAAGTGTTTATTTCAGCTGCATGCATAGGCACACAATAGTCATGGCACAAATGTGAGACGTCTGCTCCATGTTTTTTTAGGGCTGAAGAAAAAGCTTTTGGCAGCCTCGAAATCAAAAGGTTGTGATGCGATTGCCTTGTGGTGTGAGTCTATTGTGAACCACATCTACCATGCTGTGCAGGTAAGAGGCCCTAGTGTGACTGCTTTGCAATGAGTGTCTGTTGTGAACCACACTGGTCATGTTGTGCAGGTTGGTGCAGGCGATGCTGATCTTGCTGAAGCTGTGTGGCTGTCTGTGCTCAACCACATTAAAGACAAGCATGATGGCCACAGCGCACTGTACGACAGGTGCAAGCACGGGGACCTGAAGCCACGTAAATGGATCTACCCAGGTTGTGTATATTGCATTCCTAGAGGTGTTCAAATTGGGATGTTTGGCTTCAAAGAAAAGATGAAGTGAATTCTAATACGAAAACTGAAACCTTGACTACAGCTTCTCAAGCATTCTTCAGTAACTTTCGTTTGTAAAAAAGTAAAAGGCTCATTTAATAGGGTTTGCGCAATCTTTATCATGACACTACTGCATTATGACACTACATTTTATATGTGGTCAACAGGGGTGAGACAGCCCAAAGAGATTTGGGAGCAGTTTTCGGAGCAGCAAAATTTCGATTTTGGAGCAGAAGAAGCTTGATTTGGAGCAGGTAGGGACATTTAATACATCGTCTTGTGAGCTTAAAAAATCACAATTTCAGCAATTTGAAGGGTCAAGTACACATTCCAATAAGTTTTAAATACACGTACACTAAAACAGCCTTACGCGAAAGAATTTTTAAAGAGTATCACAAAGTTCTAACTGCACTACCCTTTTCTTAACTGGTGAGATTGTGTTGTGGCTGTACGCAACACTGACGACAAAACTGCCGTTAACATTATCAAATTTAAGGGCTCTGCAATTGTGGCGTGTTTTTTTACCGTTTCAATGCTAAAATTATTATTTTTGTAATCCCAGGCTGCGTTGTACGAACGCAACTTCGAGCTAACGGTCGCAGGCCTACCCGTTGCAGTCCGCGGGGCGCACGTCCACCCGGTGATCATTTGAGTAGCGTTACTGTTTAACCACCTAGTTTTGGGCATTAAATTTCACTTCGCATACATCAAGTGTTATTAGTCGAGTGCTATGGCAACCATGCAGTCCTGCAGCTATTGGGCTCTGCCTGGACAGGTTGCGGTAGCCCGCAACTTTCGTACCGACCGTTCCCTCCCGGGCCGAGGCTCGCGATCGCGCTTCGAAGCACAGCAACACCTCAGCATTTTATAACACCACAACGAGCCAAAAAGTTCAATTCACGAACCCGATTATAGACGCACGCACCGCGTTTCGCACTCAAGGACAAACCACGCCGAAGTCGTAGGCCCCACATTTAAAAACGTTTTTTACGACCCGCGCAACTTCTCGTAATCTCGCACCAATCTCGAGCCATATCCCCGCGTTAACGTCACTGTTCAGAGCCACAATTGATAGAATGAATAGACTGGAACCCAGCTGATAGCGTAAAATAAACCAGGGAAAATATCGGCGATGCGCAGTGAGCGCGTGAAGTAGGCAGTAGCAGGCAGATCAGGCGGCGGCCATGTTTGTAGCCACAGCGATGCCTAATCGGGACGGCCGTTTCAGCGAACCCGGACAGAAAGCCAATCGTGTTTTAGAAGCTATCGTTTGCTTCATTTCTTCAGTCTTTCTATTTTTGTCATTTCTGTGTTTGCAATTGACCGCCAATAAAAGCGGTCACTGGGATGCGGGAGGCTTTCGTCCCCACCGGAACTGACATGAGCATCAAAATCTGTGCCTTTCAGGCTCTTTTGGAGCAGTTTGGCGCAATTTTCGCAATTTTCATGCTTTTGGAGCAGCTTGGCGCAGGAAAATGGTATTGTATCAAAAAGGTGCAATATGCGCAGCTGTCTCACCCCTGGGTCAATTTTATAGTGAGATCAATAGGACAGCGCAAGGCATGAAAAATTGTGATTTTTAAACCTTCCTTTGCATGCCTTCACGGCATGGTCTTGCCTTCCTCTGGCCATTTGGCCACGCATCATCGGAGCAGTGCGGTAGAGCTTGTTGCCGTGAGCGCAAAGTGTGGGTGCATGCTCGTGATCTTCAAAAAACTTCAAAATTTCAAACAGGGTTGGTAGACTAAAACCCAACTTAAATTTCACATTATGTGCCTGTACAAATTCAATTGTACAAGTTTGTACAAATTGCAGGAAACACACAACCTGGCAGGTATGCATGGCTAGTCCTATAGAGTCAAATAATGTGTTTCTTAATTCTATGACAATGGTTATTCTTTCTCATTGTTTCTTGTTTCTGCATTTGTAAATTTGCTTTAAAATGTGCAATGCACAGGGGCACAACCCAGTAGTGGCATGCAGGTGTGCAACCCGAACGCATCAGTGTGCCTGCACGGCCTCAAGCTGTACTTCCTTTGTGGCCTGCTGTAAGGGCAAATATGTGTTTGTGTTCGGCACAAGTATGCTGCTGCCCGTTCGTTTATGCACATACACTGCGCTCTTGTTCCAAGTAAAACTAGTTCAGCTTCGAGCACCTGCCCCTTATTTTTCCCCATATGAAACAGTGATTTGTACCATAATTCTTATTACAAGGTTTTACTATGCTCTTTTAGGGACCGATGCTTACTGCAAGCTTCAGCAGCTTCTGGGTAACAAGAGGCTGCTCCATGATATCCGGCAGATATCTCCTCGCTTTCAAACCTACAGCGTGGAATCCTTCCACGCTGTGATCAATCGGTTTGCGCCGAAAGCGTTTGCGTTTTCCTACATGGGGATGCATGTCAGGTGAATATTCATAACAAAAAGTCAACTTTGCGACTGTGCACTAAAACTTATAACCAGACATACTGCACGGCTACATTTTTAGAATCCACACAGTGGTTGTACGTGGCCTTCCCAGCATCATGACATAGCAGCCCCTTAAATTTGTGTGAACCAGGCTTGCTTTGTCATGTTGCTTTACTAGCCAATGCATAGAAAATTCTGGCTTCGTATATCTTGTCGGGTTTCTTGTGTAGCAACCAGGAGAAGTCAAGCCCATTTCCGTGAAGCTGCATTTTTGTGTGCAAATGTATTGCAGGTGTGCACTGGCTGCTCTCCATTACAACGAGAACGCTGGGAAGGAGCAAGCCACGACCAGTTGTGGAGACCTGCGCTGGAGGGTGAATAACCCAAGGCAAAGTAAAGGACGTCGCACCGTCTCTGCCATCACTCTGCCACCCACGTATGGTACGTACACTGTGTACACATCTTTGCATTCAGTACAATGGGGATATTTTAACTGCTTCCTCTAAATGTTTGCAACCAGTTGTGACACGCAGCCTCGTGCTGAATGTGATAGAGCTATAAATTTAAATCACTGTTGTTGGTATCACTAGAAAGATCATTCTTGAACTCGTCGTCATTCTCTTCAAAAAAAAAACTAGCTGACACTCCTTGTGCCAGCAAGGGGGTGGTACTTTTGGCGGTGCTCCCCAAAGACTTGGGGGTGATCTTCTTGTGGGAAAACCACGCCTTGGCTTTTAGTGGCGCCGAAGAAAAGCGTCGCAAGACCCGGTATCCATTTCAACGAGCGTCGTGTTCCTTTTCAAAGACAAAGTAAAAGTCACTGCATGCGCTGCATGCTGCACGTACATATCATCCTCATCGTCGTCCTTACGCGGCACATTCCAACCATGTGACAGTACAGCGCGATGTTCAAATAAAATTTACAACACTTCTCGCACCCCTTACCACTGCCTTCATTGAAGCACACCTAAAAATGCTATGTCTGTGCTAATAAGTAATCATTTCAGTATTTTTTTGTAAGCCTGTGTTGCTTTGTGTTTGTAGGCTACATCGAGCGCCTGATGGGAGCTGTGGAGGACCGCCTGGACTCCAGACAGCCTGACCAAGTCTGTCCACCACAGCCACCACCCCTGGCCAGTTCCCTCAGCCCAGCAGACAAGAAAGCGCTGATTGCACAAAAGCTCTCTCGCTTCAACTTACCTTAGGTGCTGGTTGCCAAAGTTTGGTAGTGTGAAGTGACAGTGTCGGACTGGTAGGCGTCTGGTGAAAAAAATGGGGTTGCTCCCTCTTCCATAGGAACCGGTACAACACGAAAGTGAAATGTGCCTTTACAGGATCAGTTGAATGTTTATTGCGCATCGGTATGAACTTGCACATCGCTACTTATATTTCGTCGGTATGGCACCGTTAGACGCACCAACGTTAGACACTGGATTGAACGCATCAGAGCATTGCGTAAATCCGACTGAAACCACAGGCGCTAGCAAACCGTTTGTGCGAACGAAACCAAACGAATTATCAGCAAATTGTTTGGTGAACACACGCTGGAGCAAACCGTGTCACGTCACGACACGAGCGCGACATCAGCAAGTCGGCTTCTCCGCAGCTTACACTGCGCGTCCCCCGTACACGTAGGCGCTGGCATCGAGGCACCAACTGTCGGCGCCTCTCCTAGATAAGGCGCGTTTGTCGCTCTGTTCATGCGTCTGCTCATAGCGTAGTCGGGAGCGCGTTTCGTACCTCCCGTCGCAACGGAAGAGTTCATGGATCAAATCCCGGCACCGCCGCGTCAATCGGAAGTTTTTCTGGCGATGTCATTTCCGTGACGGATATGACGTCAGTTAGATCTTGGTGGACTCCAGCATAAAACACTTTCGTTTCAAAAGGCTTTCAACGCAAGTGACTATGTATTGCTTAACCTAGCGCCTCATGCCTGAAAACCAGTAGGTCTCTCTTGACCCTCACAGCGTCCCGTCCACAGTGAAATGACCGATGTTGTCGTGCCAACTTTTCACAACCCTCCAACATGTCTGGCTTGGAATGACCCGGAGAAGACTTCGATGTCGTAACCAAGGTAGTTGACTCAGCCACAGAAGCACTTACTCAATCGTAGTGTCCGTCCCGCTCCTCATAGAGCTTCCAAAATATTCACAGGTGTGTGAATCCCTCTATAGCTGTCATTTGGAGCAACATGTCATCCATCTAGGCAAGTGCCACAGAGTATCGTGGGAGTCCCAGAACCACGTTGATCCTCTGTCTGAATACCCCTGGGGCATTGGCCAGCCCAAACGGCATTCCTACAAATTCGTAGTGCCTGTCAGGGGTGACGCATGCTGTCTTGTGTTTCAACTGCTTTTCCATGCGCAATCCAGCTGTACAGTCTTCCACAGGGACCAAAAGTAGCTAAGTACTCTAGAATTGCAGTGTGTAAGACTGAATCAAATGCTGACTTTAGGTCAAGAAATACTACTGTCAGTATGGCTGAATGTTGCCTATGAAATACACAGCCATCACTGAAAAGCGTGTGAATGCGGATTAATTGTGGCTAGCAAAAAAAAAAAAGCTTATTGACCAGCACCTGCCCTAAAAATTCTGATGGCAAAGTCAAGACTCCACGTGCTTTGCATGGGGCCATGTGATTTCTAGGAAAAGGGCCTTTAGGTTTTGCAGTTGAGCTGGTGTGAGCCAAGCACCGAAGTTGTATACGTGAATCGATGTGGTGAAAGGATTGTATCAGTGTTTTTCTTGTGCAAAGTACGATGACTTGGTATGTATGGTGCATGTGTCCTTGGCATTAAAATTATGATTGCAGTGATGATGCGGATACATTCCTGTGTATGTCTGTTTACTGCAAGTTCATTTTTTCTTGAGGCATGAGAGACGGTGTTATACTGCATGACATTGCACCGTGTGCTATTATGGAATAAAAACACTGTCTTTGCTCCACCACTTTTAATATTCTGGGTACCTGAACCCAACGTACGCCTCAGATGGGAATGTGTCCCTAATTTTCCCGACTGCACAGCTTGGAATGATGATGATGATGATGGTTGGATGTTTATGGCGCAAGGCCAACTAGGGCAAAGAGCGCCAAAACAATAGTCATATGAGGGTGAGACCTTAACCACTATGTAAAGTCAGCAAAAACAAAAGTAAAATCAGAAAACGGCAATGGGCATGGCTGGTGTATAGGGCCAGATTTCATTATGCATGATAGGAAATGAGGTTTAAAAACTTGACTTCTGACAAATACTCAAACACACGTTTCACTGAAACAATGGCATCGTCACCTAGAAAAAACAATGGATGTAGGGGAATATGTTGTCTGTAGAGTTCTCTGAAGTGTTTGTGTCGTGTTGTGTGAAGTGCCTTGCATGTTATTAGTATGTGCACTACGGATAGGGCCTCTCCGCACCTGCTGCACTGGGGTCTAGGAGATCCCGTCAGCAGATACGAGTGAGTTGCATGCGTGTGCCCTATCCGTAGCCTACCCAAGGCGACTTCCGAGTGTCTGTTGTGTGAGTCAGATATGTACCGTCCCAAGTGTGGCTTTATTACATGTAGTTTGTTGTCTGTCTGTTCGTCCCAGTGTGTTTGCCATGTTCTTCGCAGGTGTTGTCTTATGTGTGGCTTGAGGTCTGTGTAGGGTACTGTTGCTATGTCCGGTGTATTTGTATGTGCAGCAGCAGCGGCCATCTGATCAGCGGTCTCATTTCCCGCAATCCCAGAGTGGCCTGGAACCCAACACATGATCACCTCGAGATTTAATGCATACGCGGACATAATGGTTTTATAGACTACATTAAGAACATGGTTTTTAGAAGACTTGTTGGATGACAATGCATGTACAACACTCAGTGAATCTGTGAAAATGATAGACTTGGGTATTTCATGTTGCACTATGTGATTTAAAACAAGCAAAACGCCATGGGCTTCTGCCGTAAAAATGCTGGTCTTCGAGTTCAAGGTCTTAGAGACTCTAAAATCGGGTCCGTGCGCCGCACAGGACACAGTAAGGGCAGTTTTTGATGCGTCACTGTAAAACTCTGCACATTCATACTTGAACTGCAGGGACAAGAAGTGCTGCAAAATAGCAGTTTGTGGTACCCTGGTTTTATCAATTTTCACGAAGGACAAGTCACAACACACAGGTTGAAGCTCCCAGGGTGGTAAGACGTCAGTAAAAGAAGATGTGTGAATGTCTAAAAAGGAGATGTCGAAATTTGAAGCTTCCTGTCTCACTCTAAGTGAGAACGGCAAAGGAACAGACGGGCGATTTACAAACAGTGGCGATGTGGATGTATCATTAAAAACACGTTTAAAAGGATGGTCCTTCAAAGACGAAATTTTAAAAGCGTAGAGAAAGTCCACATACGTCCGTTGGTACTCAAGGCACCACTTATTACATTCAACATATAGACTCTGGGCCGGGCTAGTGCGGAACGCACCCGACGCAAGGCGCAGACCCAAGTGCAGTACTGGATCAAGACTTTTTAGCGTTGTTTTCGATGCCGACCCATACACGACACTGCCGTAGTCTAATCGAGACCCGACTAACGCGGTGAAGACCCGGAGAAGCAGTTCTTTGTCTGCACCATAGGATTGGTGGGAGAGGACCTTGAGAATGTTTAGTGTTTTGAGGCATTTATGTTTAAGTGTTTTGACGTGAGGTATGAACGTGAGCTTGTTATCAAATATGACACCTAAAAACTTGTGCTCCCGTTTAACAGGAATAGGTGCACGGTTAAGCGTAATCTCAGGGTCGGCGTTAATCCCGCGCTTGCGGGAAAATACAACACAAGTACTCTTGGCCGGGTTCAGTTTAAACCCGTTAAGGTCCGCCCAGCCAGCTAGTTTCTTAACACCGAGTTGTACTTGACGTTCGCATATTGACAGGTTACAGGATTTAAAAGATATTTGCACATCGTCTACATAGATGGAACAGGAAATGGTCGGCGGCAATGACTTTCGGAGGGAGTTCATCTTAACTATAAACAAGGTGCAGCTTAGAACTCCACCTTGCGGCACACCATTTTCCTGCAAATATACATTGGAAAGTCCACTGCCAACCCTCACTCGAAAGGTTCGTTCAGCCAAATAACTACAAAGAGTGTTCAACATGTTGCCGGAGACACCAAGTGACTTAAGGTCCCTGAGGATGCCGTAGCGCCAGGCTGTATCATAAGCTTTTTCAATATCGAAAAATACAGTAAGGCAGAACTGGTTATGGACAAATGCATCTTTTATGTAGGATTCCAGTGCAAGAAGTTGATCATTGGTAGATCGCCCCACCCTGAAGCCTGCCTGGCAGCCCTCGAGAAGACCATTGTACTCCAGAAAGTACACTAGCCTACGGTTTATCATCTTCTCGAGGAGCTTACACAGGCAGCTTGTGAGGGCGATGGGACGATAACTTGCGGGAGAGGAAGGGTCCTTCCCCTCCTTCAGAAAGGCCACAACTATAGCCTCCTTCCAAGACCTTGGAAGCTGCCCCGAAAGCCATATTCTGTTGTAGAGGTGTAGGAGTGTCTCAAGAGTGTCTGTGTGTAGGTGTTGTATCATGGTGTATGTAATGCTGTCTGCCCCTGGAGCTGAGGGCTTACAGGTGGAAAGAGCAACCTTCAGCTCATGAAGTGTGAATTCAGAGTTGTAAGCAGCATTCGACTTGTTCTTGTCTCGTAAGGGCTTCTTTTCTGCATTAGTTTTGTGTTGCATGAAAGTATTAGTGTAGTGTGCTGAGCTGGACACGTGTTGGAAGTGTTGTGCAAGTGTGTTAGCCTGGTGTTCCAGTGTGTCCCCTGTTGTACTAACCAGGGGCAGGCTGTGTGTCTGTTGTCCTTTTAGTTTTCGTATTCGTGTCCAGACTTTGTGAGTGTCGGTGTATGAGTTTATGGAAGTGAGGAAGGCGCGCCAACTCTCCCTTTTTGCCTCACGACGCACTCGCTTCCCCAAAGCCTTTGCCCGTTTAAACGAAATGAGGTTATCTGACGTGGGGTACCGGCGAAGGACACCCCACGCCTTGTTCTGGGCCTCTCGCGCCCGCCTGCAGTCCTCGTTCCACCAGGGCCTCCTTGGGTTGCGGGACGCACTGGAGGCCTGGGGCATGGACTTTTCGGCGGCGTCGACTATGTGCGCCGTGACGAGTTGGGCTGCTTCCTCCACGTGTAGGTGTTTTATGGTTGTGTGGTGTAGTTTAGATGTTTCTGTGAATGTACTCCAGTTTGCTTTTGATTCATTAAACCTTTTATGGGCAGATGGACTGCATGGGCCTTTACCTCTGTATGTTAGGGATGTGGGGAAGTGGTCACTACCATATGGGTCCGTGCCCACGCCCCACTCAAGACATGGAAAGAGAATTGCAGAACCAATAGCCAAGTCGAGATGTGAGTACGTATTATGTCCTAAGTTATGGTAGGTAGGCTGTTTTTTGTTGAAAAGGCATGCTCCTGAAGATGTAAGAAATTTCTCTATCAGGCGACCTCGGGCATCCGTTCTGGAGGAGCCCCAAAGAGAGTTGTGCGCATTAAGGTCGCCTGTTAGTATGTATGGTTCGGGCAGCTGGTCGACCAGCGCCTCGAAATCAGAGCTCGAAAGTGCATGATCAGGAGGAATGTAAATGGAGCACACCGTTACCAACCTATTAAATATTATTGTTCGAATTGCTACAGCCTCGAGGACAGTGTTCAGAGTGACAGGGTGGCAGGCTAAGGGTTTCCGGGCGACAATTGCCACACCTCCTGAAGAGTGTGTGCAGCCAACCCTGTCCTTTCTGAATACCATGTATCTATTTAAGAAATTTGTCTGTTTGGAATTGAGGTGAGTCTCTTGGAGACACATGAGACTTGGCTGATTGGCTTCAGGATATCATACACATCATCAAGATTTTTAAGGAGGCCTCTGCAGTTCCATTGAATGATGTTTTCTGTTCCCATTATTTAGGTTTAAGAATGAATGGAGTGTGTGTATGTGTTCATGTGTCGTCTTTCGGGGCTGTTACTCTGGGGTTAGGCTTTTTAGGCCTGTCTGTAGGCTTGGAAGTCGGTGGCCGCTCCTTGCGCTGTGTTGCAGGCAGGAACGGCCCGACATCCATCTCGTCGTCGGATGTCCGAGGGGTGCCCGACGGACCGGGCCCCCCGGACTTGGCCCCCCCTCGGGAGCCCTTCGTTTGAGCCGCCACCGCCGAGGGCGTCCGGGGCACCAGAGGTGGCACGGGCGGTGCGGTGACGGTGGGAGCCGGTGCGGGGCCCGTGGTGTCCATCACCTCGGTACCCTCCAACGGACTGGAGGACGGGGAGACAGAGGCGGGAGCGGCACCGGTCCCGACAGAAGTGGTTTGCACCACAACCGCTGCTGCCTCAGCAAGCGGCGTGGTGCCGGGTTGGGCTGCGTGAGGCAACCCAGCGGGGGGCGGGGGCGGGACCAGGTCAGACTCGCTGAACTGGGTCCCCGTGGAAACCAGACGCCGCTCCGCCCCCCGGCGAGCCGCGTCTGCGTACCTCCCCAGAGGAAAAGAGGCGAACCTCTTTCGCGCCTCTGGGAAGGTGATGTTCTCCGTGACCTTGATGTTAATTATCTTTTTTTCCATTTGGAATTTTTCACACTTGCGGGAGTACGCTGCATGCGGACCGCCGCAGTTCACACAAGTGAGGGTTTCGGATGGACAGTTGTCAGTCGGATGATCGTGCGCCGCGCATTTCGCACACGTCGCTCGGCCACGGCAAGAGGTTGTACCGTGCCCGAACCGCTGGCACTTAAAACAGCGCCGCGGATTCGGGATGTACGGACGGATGGAGCAACGGATGAAACCTGCATTGATGTGTTGTGGAAGAACTGCGCGGTCGAATGTCAAGATAATGTGCTTGGTGGGAATCTCCTTGTCGTCTCTGCGGATAGTGATGCGTCTCACGGCAGTGACGCCCTGATCCTTCAAGCCGGCAAGGAGATCCGCATCCGTTTCGTTCAGGAGATCTGTTTCGGATATCACACCCTGGGAGCTGTTGAGGCTCCGATGGGGTGTGACCCTGATGTCTAGATCAGCCAGTCTAGTCTGAGCTAGAAGCTTCGTGGACTGCTGCTTGTCATTTGTTTCGATGAGGAGTTCACCAGACCTTTGTTTTTTGCACTTATATGATTTTCCTACTATGGCTTCAAGATACTTGGCGATCAAGAAGACTGACTGAGATGCTAGAGGGTGGGTTGGATTGAGCGATTCCATCACAAGAAATCGAGAGAAATTATCCGGTTCAGGAAATGTTAAAGATGGCAATTGGGGAAAAGATACTTCGGTGCGGCCCCTTTTCAGGGACCGATCACGTTTGGGGGGGGGTTTTGAAAATGCCATAGAGCATAGTATAAAAGCAGGGAGACTGGGGTACTTTCTTCTTTGACCTTACCCTGGTAGCCAAAGAGGTCCCGGAGCTCCCTGCCTGGTAGACAGACAGGGAGCCCATCCGCCGGAGCTTGACCTGGGCTCCGACGGCCACCGTTAGAGGTTTCTACCCTTCACCTTAAAAACACATCACCACGGTTGGATCCAGCTTATGTTTGGGGGCTCGGGGTCCGCGGTATCGCCAGTACCGTCACCAAGATTGCTCAAGGTGCCCCGTGCGGGGCACAGCTTGGAATGACTTCTCGGTGGCCTGCACCCAGGTAGTGGTATATCCACCGGGCAAACTGCCTGTAGGCAGTCAGCCTGTACTGTCTAGAATGAGAATGAGAGACAGCAAATTTTAAATGAACATGACAGCTTGATTTGTAATTTATCACTGATGAAAATGATTATTGGGCAAGGTGAAGCACCAAAACAAAGAAATGGGGGAAGAGGTTCAACAAATATCTATGCAGAGGGTTGGATTTTATTCTCCCCCTCAACTTTTCATATGAAGTACACCCTGGTTCTGATACAGTAATGGTGCACTCCCTCGTGTTGATTTTGTGTGCTGCGAACGCACGGGAAACAAATGCATGACAACAAGCACATTTTGAAGGTACCACAGCGCAATTAGTAGTCGCGGAATGAATGAACGCCACTTAGAAGTAGTAAACCAAGTTATTGGAGCCCAAAATTATTACGTGTGGATGTCCGGGGCGTCCACGAGGCTTGGCCGGTTCTGCCGGAATGCGTAATAGGCAATTTCCAGCGCGTGGATGTTCAGGCAGCCGTGGAGGTACGTGGGGTGTGCTGTTATGCAGGAATCGCCCTCCGGCACCAGGGCGTCGACTTCGGGCACCTCCCTGCAGCACACGGACTGCAGCCCGTCAGTCATCGGCCGACAGTGGCCGCACTGGCACCTGCGGGAAATGGACCACTGCAGCAGGGCTACATGTAAAACACTGCCAGTGCTGGCTTCCGTGGCCAGGACGCGATTCCATTTAGTTACGCTCTGAATCGCCGTTTTCCATCATCGATCTGCATAACAGGTTCAGCGTGCAAAATGAACTCATGACGTTAGGCGTACATGGAGTTCACCTCGCGCAGTACAGCGTTATAAAAACGTTGCGCCGGGTAGCGCTTGCAACTGCAATGATGCCGTTACGATTGGACAAATAATTACGAATTCGTATGCTATCGCCATCGCAGCACCTACAAAACGCTGACATAAAGCTCTTACAATGTTTTTCAAGACAGCTTACCACTCCACGTTTCCGACGCGTGCGGCCCTGTTGTCTTCAGGGCTGTCGCTTGCGTCGGTGTCGCTGGTGCCGTCTGAATTGCTGCTGCTTGCCAGCGGGTCAAACCTGAAATGGCACCCGTTTGCGAGTGCCGCCGCGTCTGGCAGCTCTTCAATCGGCGTAAAATCGTCCACGTCGCTCGACGACTCGTCGCTCGACCCGCTTCGCGACATCGTGCAAACCACGTGCGCGACTGTACCAGACGAACAAGCGCTAGTAGAGCGTCACAGGTTTTCGTCTACCCACGTGATAGCGCCGGCAGTGTTGTGACGTATATTCGGGATTTTTGGCCGCCCGAGCTCTCCGGGCAGGAAGCGCTGGCAGCCGGGGACGGCAGTTTTCACAGCCTTATATTTCGGTATATATCGTGCGCTCATGTGCTTTAACCACTGTTTCGTGGTTGTTAGGCCAGTAGGTCTCGATCTAACCAATAAAAACATGAAGTGAAAATTTGGTGTCAGTGGTCCTTTAATATACGACACTAGTGCCACAAGTTGATCATTCGTGGATCGCCCCGCCCTGAAGCCTGCCTGGCAGCTCTCGAGAAGGCCGTTATACTCCAAAAAGTACACGAGCCTCCGGTTTATCATCTTCTCGAGAAGCTTGCACAGGCAGCTGGTCAGGGCAATGGGTCGATAGCTAGCGGGAGAAGAAGGGTCCTTCCCTTCTTTCAAGAATGCTACAACTATGGCATCCCTCCAAAACTTTGGAATGTGCCCCGAAAGCCATATCTTGTTGAAAAGGTGAAGAAGTGTTACAAGAGTGTCTGTGTGTAAGTTCTGTATCATTATATATGTCATGTTGTCTGGGCCTGGAGCTGAGGGTTTACACGTGCTCAGAGCAGCCCTCAGCTCATGTAGTGAAAACAGAGAGTTGTACGAAGTCTGATGATGGTTTGATTTTATTGGCGCAAGGCCGACATGGGCAAAGAGCGCCAAACACAAAGTGATTTGATGAGGAGAGAACAAGAAATAAAATCAGTTAAAAGCTATGAGCATGGCTGGTGTAAAGGGCCAGGGTGAAGAACAAGAGTGGTTAAAAATAAATAAGGTGGCTGGTGTATAGGACCAGGGGTAAAAGCTATGGGTGGTATGAGATGAGTTGTAAAAAGTGAACTTCTGATAGGAACTGAAAGGTGCGTTGAACAGAGAACATGGCATCGTCTCCTAAGAAGTATGACGGGTGTGGTGGAATATGTCGTGTGTGTAGTTGAGGGAAGTGTTTGCGTCGTGTAGTGCAGAGTGCCTTACATTGTATGAGAATGTGCATCACGGATAGGGCCTCTCCGCACCTGCTGCAAAGAGGTCTTGGAGATCCAGTGAGCAGGTGCGAGTGCGTTGCATGAGTGTGCCCTATCCGTAATCTAGCCAAGGCGACTTCTGTGTATCTATTGCGTGTATCGGAGGTGTACGGTCCCAAGTGTGGTTTTATTACGTGTAACTTGTTGTCTGTCTGTTCGCTCCAATGTGTTTGCCATGTTTTGCGAAGTTGTTGTTTGATGTGTGGTTTCACGTCGGTGTAGGGTAATGTGGTGATGTCTACTGCATTCGAGAGTGTAGCAGCAGCGGCCATTCGATCCGCGGCTTCGTTCCCGGCTATACCACAGTGGCCAGGGACCCAGCAAAGGACGAGTTCAAATTTGTGGACATACACCGACATAATACCTTTGATGATAAGATTTACGACGTGATTTTTTGAAGACTTTGTAGAAGACAATGCCCGCACAACACTGAGGGAGTCTGTATAGATAATGGATCGTGGGATGTGACTTTGAAGGACATGATTAACAACAAGAAGTACACCATAAGCCTCTGCCGTAAAGATACTGGTATTACTGTTAAGAATTCTAGTGACACTAAGGCCGGGCCCATGCGCAGCGCAGGACACAGAGGTGGAAGTCTTAGAGGCATCCGTATAAAATTCAGAATAATGATACTTCTCCTGCAAATACAAGAAGTGCTGCTGAATTGCACATGTGGGAGCTCGGTTTTTATCTACATGTGTGAAAGATGTGTCGCATGACACAGGGCGGAGATGCCATGGTGCTATGAAATCTGTTACGGAACTTTGGATGGTGTCTAAAAAGGAGACAGCAAGCTCTGACGCTTCCTCTCTAACTCTGTAAGAGAAGGGCGCAGAGAACGATGGTCGGTTTAGGAGTAGTGCAGTCATGGAGGTATCATGAAAAACTGATTTAAAAGGATGGTGAGGCATGGATGAAATTTTAAAAGCATAAAGGAGGTCTGTGTATGCTCGCTGACGTTGTAGGTTCCATTTGTTGCACTCTACATACAGACTTTCGACTGGACTAGTCCGAAAGGCACCGCAGGACAAGCGGAGCCCTAGATGAAGCACAGGGTCCAGCATTCTGAGGGATGTTTTAGTGGCTGACCCATAGACAACGCTACCATAGTCCAGTCGTGAACCTATCAAGCTGGTAAAAACACGTAAAAGAAGTTGTTTGTCAGCACCAAAAGAGATGTGCGAGAGAACCTTCAGGATATTCATTGTTTTTAAGCATTTATGTTTTAGTTGTTTTATGTGGGGGATGAATGTGAGCTTTTCGTCAAAGATTATACCTAAAAACTTGTGTTCCTTTTTGACAGGAATAGAGACACCGTGGAGTCGAATGTCTGGATCCGGCCGAATGCCACGCCTCTTGGAAAACAGAACACAAGTGCACTTTCCTGGATTAAATTTAAAACCATTGCTATCTGCCCAGCCGGCTAGCTTGTTCACACCAAGCTGGACTTGGCGCTCGCAGACAGACAGGTTACAAGACTTAAAGGATAATTGAACGTCGTCTACATAAATGGAGGAGGAAATCGATGGTGGTAGCGCCTTACGAAGAGAATTCATTTTTACAATAAAAAGGGTGCAACTTAAAACTCCACCTTGCGGCACGCCGTTTTCCTGCACATGAACCCTAGAAAGTGCATTTCCAGCTCGAACGCGAAACGTTCTTTCAGACAGGTAACTGGCAAGCGTGTTCATCATGTTACCCGACATGCCAAAGGACTTCAAGTCGCTAAGGATGCCGTACCGCCAAGCAGTATCGTACGCCTTTTCAAGATCAAAGAAGACCGTCATGCAGTACTGCTTGTGGAGGAAAGCATCTTTGATATAAGACTCTAACGCAACGAGTTGATCGTTGGTAGATCGCCCCGCCCTGAAGCCCGCCTGGCAGCTCTCGAGAAGACCATTGTACTCTAAGAAGTACACAAGTCTCCTGTTTATCATCTTCTCGAAGAGCTTACACAGGCAGCTTGTCAGGGCAATGGGGCGATAACTGGCAGGAGAGGAAGGGTCCTTCCCTTCCTTTAGGACAGCCACTACTATGGCCTCCTTCCAAGAGCGAGGAATGTGCCCCGAAAGCCATATTTTGTTGTATAGGTGTAGGAGTGTTTCAAGGGTGTCTGAGTGTAAGAATTGTATCATTGTGTAAGTAATTTTATCTGCACCTGGAGCTGAAGGTTTACATGTGGTCAAAGCAGCCAAAAGGAGAGTTGTAAGAAGTGTGCGACTTATTGCTATCACGCAGTGACTTCTTCTCCGCAGATGTTTTGTGTTTCATGAAAGTGTTCGTGTAGTGTGCTGAACTGGACACGTGTTCGAAGTGTTGTGCAAGCGTGTTAGCCTGGTCTTCCAGTGTGTCCCCTGTTGTACTAACCAGGGGCAGGCTGTGTGTCTGTTGTCCTTTGAGCTTGCGTATACGTGTCCAGACTTTGTGTGTGTCCGTGTATGAATTAATGGATGTCAAGAAGGTGTGCCAACTCTCTCGTTTCGCCTCACGGCGCACACGTTTTCCTAACGCCTTGGCCCGTTTGAACAAAATGAGGTTACCCGACGTGGGGTACCGACGAAGGACACCCCACGCCTTGTTCTGGGCCTCTCGCGCCCGCCTACAGTCCTCATTCCACCACGGCCTCCGCTGGTTGCGCGGGGCACCAGAGGCGTGGGGAATGGACTTTTCGGCAGCGTCGAGGATGTGCGCCGTGAGGAGTTGCGTAGCTTCTTCAACGTGTAGGTGTCCTATAGATGTGTGGTGTAGTTTGGATGTCTCTGTAAATGTGTTCCAGTTAGCTCGTGCTTCATTGAACCTATTATGGGAAGATGGACTGCTCGGGCCTTTACCTATATACGTTAATGAAGTGGGGAAATGGTCACTGCCATATGGGTCAGGTCCCACACCCCACTCGAGAAGAGGAAAGAGAACTGCGGAGCCAATCGCCAAGTCAAGACAAGAGTATGTGTTGTGTCCTATGTTATGGTATGTAGGCAGCTTATTGTTGAAAAGGCATGCTCCTGAAGATGTAAGGAATTTCTCTATAAGGCGACCTCGGGCATCCGTGCGAGAAGAGCCCCAAAGAGTGTTGTGAGCATTAAGGTCGCCTGTCAGGATGTACGGTTCGGGCAGCTGGTCAACCAGCGCCTCGAAGTCGGAGCTCGTAAGTGCAACATCAGGAGGAATGTATATGGAGCATACCGTTATCAACCTATTAAATATTATTAAGCGTATTGCTACAGCCTCAAGGACGGTGTTCAAGGTGACAGGGTGGCATGCTAAGGATTTGCGGGTGATTATGGCAACACCGCCAGAAGAGTGTGTGCAGCCATCCCTGTCTTTCCTGTATACCATGTAACTATTCAAGAAATTTGTGTGTTTGGAATTCAGATGTGTTTCCTGGACACACATTATACTTGGCTGATTGGCATGCAGAATCTCATAAACGTCGTCAAGATTATTCAGAAGGCCTCTGCAGTTCCATTGAACAATATTTTCTCTTCCCATTATTATGTGTTCAGAGCTACTGGAGTGTGACTATTTATGTAGGGTCTTTCGGGGCTTGGACTCTTGGAAGGGGTTTTCTGGCCTTCTCTACTGACCTGGACGTCGCAGCCCGTTCCTTCCGCTGCGATGAAAGCCGGAAGGGCTCGACGTCCATGTCGTCATCTGAAGGCAAGGGGGTGCCCAGCGGACTGGGCCCCCTTGACATGGTACCCTTTCGGGTGTTCTTTGCCTGCGCTGCCAGTGCCGAAGGCGTGGGGAGCACCCCAGATGGCACAGGCAGTGAGGCGGGGGAGGGGGTCGCTGCGACTGCCTCCGTCTCCATCTCGTCCGGGCCCTCGCGTGTGCTTCGGGCCGGTAGAGAGGGGGAAACGGTGGGTGCAGCAGCATCCCCACCGGACGTGGATGCCACCACAGCCGCTGCTGGCTCAGCGAGCGGTGCGGAGGCGGGTTGGGCTGCCTGAGGCAACCCAGGGGGGGGCGGGGGCGGGACCAAGTCCGACTCGCGGTACTGGGTCCCCGCTGAAACCAGACGCCGCTCCGCCCCCCGGCGAGCTGCGTCGGCGTACCTCCCCAGAGGGAAAGAGGCGAACCTCTTCCGCGCCTCTGGGAAGGTGATGTTCTCAGTTACTTTCACTTGGATAATCTTCTTTTCCTGGTTGAACTTCTCACATTTTCGAGAATAGGCGGCATGGGGTCCCTGGCAGTTGGCGCAGGTGAGGGTTGATGATGGACAATTGTCCGATGGGTGATCATGCTGGGCGCACTTTGCGCAGGTCAGACGGCCACGGCAGGAGTTGGTTCCATGCCCGAACCGCTGGCACTTGAAGCAGCGGCGCGGGTTCGGAATGTATGGCCGAACCGAACATCGAATGTATCCTGCGTTAATGAATTCTGGTAGTGTTGATCGATCAAATGTTAAGATGAGATGTTTAGTAGGAATTTCTTTGTCTTCTCTGCGTATCGTTATGCGCCTCACTGCTGTTACGCCCTGACTTTTCAGGCCCTCCAGCAGATCGGTTTCAGTTTCGGTCATGAGGTCAGGATCTGAGATCACGCCCTGTGAGCTGTTAAGGCTTCGGTGGGGCGTGACCGTGATGTCAAGATCTGCAATGCGTGTCTGGCTCAGGAGATTTGTTGCCTGCTGCTGGTTATTGACTTCGACCAACAGTTCTCCCGTTCTCTGTTTCTTTGCTTTGTAGGATTTTCCTATTATACCTTCTATGAACTTTGTGACCAAGAAGACGGACAGAGAGGCAACAGGCTTTTCTTTTTCAACGGATTGAATAATCAGGAAGCGGGGATAGTTGGCTGGCTTTGGGGTTGAGATCGTCGGTAAGGACGGAAATGATACTTCGGTGCGGCCCCTTTTCAGGGACCGATCACGTTTGGAGGGGGGGTTTGATAATACCATACAGCATGTATAGAAGCAGGGGACGGGGGTACTTTCTTCCACAACCTTACCCTGATAGCTGAGGAGGTCCCGGAGCTCCCTGCCTGGTAAACAGACAGGGAGCCCATCCGCCGGAGCTTGACCTGGGCTCCGACGGCCACCGTTCGTGGTTTCTAACCCTCCACCTATAAACACATTGCCACGGTTGGATCCAGCGTATGTTTGGGGGCTCGGGGTCCGCGGTATCGCCAGTACCGTCACCAAGATTGCTCAAGGTGCCCCGTGCGGGGTGTACGAAGTCTGTGATTTGTTGTTGTCGTGTAGGGACTTCTTTTCACAAGAGGCTTTATGTTTCAGGAAAGTGTTCGTGTAGTGTGCTGAACTGGACACGTGTTGGAAGTGTTGTGCGAGTGTGTCAGCCTGGTCTTCCAGAGTGTCCCCTGTTGTACTGACCAGGGGCAGGCTGTGTGTCTGTTGTCCTTTGAGTTTGCGTATACGTGTCCATACTTTCCGTGTGTCTGTGTAGGAGTTTATTGATGTTACGAATGTACGCCAACTCTCTCGTTTTGCCTCACGGCGCACACGTTTTCCTAATGCCTTGGCCCGTTTGAACAAGAGGAGGTTTCCCGACGTGGGGTACCGACGAAGGATACCCCACGCCTTGTTCTGGGCCTCTCGCACCCGCCTACAGTCCTCATTCCACCACGGCCTCCGCTGGTTGCTCGGGGCACCAGAGACGTGGGGAATGGACTTTTCGGCGGCGTCGAGGATGTGCGCCGTGAGGAGTTGGGTAGCTTCTTCAACGTGTAGGTGTCCTATGGATGTGTGGTGTAGTTTGGATGTCTCTGTAAATGTATTCCAGTTAGCTCGTGTTTCATTGAACCTATTATGGGAAGATGGACTGCATGGGCCTTTACCTATGTATGTAAGTGAGGTGGGGAAGTGGTCACTGCCATATGGATCAGTTCCCACACCCCACTCGAGAAGAGGAAAGAGAACTGCGGAGCCAATCGCCACGTCAAGACATGAGTATGTGTTGTGTCCTATGTTATGGTATGTAGGCTGTTTACTGTTGAAAAGGCATGCTCCTGAAGATGTAAGGAATTTCTCTATGAGGCGACCTCGGGCATCCGTGCGAGAAGAGCCCCAAAGAGTGTTGTGAGCATTAAGGTCGCCTGTCAGGATGTATGGTTCGGGCAGCTGGTCAACCAGCGCCTCGAAGTCAGAGCTTAAAAGTGAAACATCAGGAGGAATGTATATGGAGCATACCGTTAACAACCTATTAAATATTATCAAGCGTATTGCTACAGCCTCAAGGATAGTGTTCAGAGTGACAGGGTGGCAGGCTAAGGATTTTCGGACAATTATGGCCACACCGCCAGAAGAGTGTGTGCAGCCATCCCTGTCCTTTCTGAAGACCATGTAACTATTCAAGAAATTTGTGTGCTTGGAATTCAAATGTGTTTCCTGAACACACATTACACTTGGCTGATTAGCATGCAGTATTTCGTATACATCGTCAAGATTTTTAAGAAGGCCTCTACAGTTCCATTGAATTATGTTTTCTCTTCCCATTGTTTAGTGTGAGAGCTACTGGAGTGTGTGAGTTTGTTTATGTGTCGTCTTTCGGGGCTGTGACTCTCGCCTTTCTTGGCTTGTCGGGAGGCAATGGCGTCGGGACGCGTTCCTTGCGGTGCACCGCAGGCAAGAACGGCCCGACGTCCATGTCATCATCCGATGTCCTGGGTGTGCCCGTCGAACCGGGCCCCCCGGACTTGGCCCCCCCTCGGGAGCCCTTCGTTTGAGCCGCCACCGCCGAGGGCGTCCGGAGCGCCAGAGGTGGCACGGGCGGTGCGGTGGCGGTGGGAGCCGGTGCGGGGCCCGTGGTGTCCATTGCGCTCTCCAACGCACTGGAGGACGGAGAGGCAGGGACGGGAGCAGCACCGGTCCCGACGGAAGAGGTTGCCACCACAACCGCTGCTGCCTCAGCAAGCGGCGTGGTGGCGGGTTGGGCTGCCAGAGGCAACCCAGGGGGGGCGGAGGAGGGACCTGGTCAGACTTGCTGAACTGGGTCCCTGTGGAAACCAGAGGCCCTCCGCCCACCGGCGCGCTGCGTCGGCGTACCTCCCCAGAGGGAAAGAGGCGAACCTCTTCCGCGCCTCTGGGAAGGTGATGTTTTCTGTGACCTTGAGATTGATTAGTTTCTTTTCTATTTGGAACTTATCGCATTTCCTGGAGTAGGCCGCATGTGGGCCCCTGCAGTTTGCACAAGTGAGGATGTGAGAATTACAGTTGTCGGTGGGGTGGTCCTGCGCGGCGCATTTAGCACACGTTGTTTTGCCGCGGCAAGAGGTTGTACTGTGCCCGAACCGCTGGCACTTGAAGCAACGGCGCGGGTTCGGAATGTAAGGTCGAATGGAGCATCGAATGAAGCCTGCATTTATATATTGTGGAAGTGCCGAGCGGTCAAAGGTCAGGATAATTTGTTTGGTGGGGATTATCTTGTCATCCCTGCGCATCGTGATGCGCCGCACAGCTGTGACGCCCTGATCCTTTAGACCTTCGAGAAGGTTGGCATCTGTTTCCGTCAGGAGGTCTGTCTCAGAAATCACACCCTGGGAGCTGTTCAGGCTCCTGTGGGGCGTGACCCTGATGTCCAGATCATGGATGCGGGTTTGTGCAAAAAGAGTGCGGGCTTGTTGTCCAGCATTGACTTCTACCAGGATTTCTCCGGTCCTGAGCTTTTTAGCTTGATATTTGCCACCTATGGTGCTTTGCAGAAATTTAGAGATCAAGAATACGGACATGGAAGCGACAGGTCGTGCTGAGTCAGCAGACTCAATCACAAGAAAACGAGCATAGTTATTCGCGGTTGTTGACAAGACAGTTGTTGAAAGAGGTGGGTACGAAACTTCGGTGCGGCCCCTTTTCAGGGGCCGATCACGTTTTGGGGGGGGGGGTTTGGAAAATGCCATATGACACATTGGAAAGCAGGGAGACGGGGGTACTTTCTCCTTTGACCTTACCCTGGTAGCCAAAGAGGTCCCGGAGCTCCCTGCCTGGTGAACAGACAGGGAGCCCATCCGCCGGAGCTTGACCTGGGCTCCGACGGCCACCGTTCGTGGTTTCTAACCCTCCACCTATAAACACATTGCCACGGTTGGATCCAGCGTATGTTTGGGGGCTCGGGGTCCGCGGTATCGCCAGTACCGTCACCAAGATTGCTCAAGGTGCCCCGTGCGGGGGAATATTCAGTCGGTATTTTTTGTCCTCATGTGGCCTCTCAATGAGGAAGAGCACATTTGGGTCCAATGTATGTATATACACACGAATACATTCTTCAGGTGACATGAAGTTTAGTACGGCATGCATTTTCCCTCACACATGGCCATGCAGGAGCATGAAGGCGTACCGTATTTGTTCGAATATAAGGCGGTCACGATTATAAGGTGAGGGGGGAGTTGAAGGACCGAAGAAAAGGAAAAAAAGTTTGCACACTAATATAAGGTGAGAGCTCCCGCAAGAAACTTTATTCAAATTCCTACCTTTGAAGTTCGCGAAATTCAGCCGCGATACCACATAATCACGAGCTGTCATCATCTGAAGCATCACTGCTGTCCTTTTAGTCAAATTCCTACCTTTGAGGTTCGCGAAATTCAGCCGCGATACCACATAATCACGAGCTATCATCTGAAGCATCACTGCTGTCCTTGTCACTGGTGCACTCCCAAACTTGGCTGTCGTCAGTGCCGTCCAGCGAGTTGGAAATGCAGCACTTCTTGAAAGAAGCTACCACCATAGCGTCGGGTATAGCTGCCCAAGCGTCGGCTACCCAGCGAGCCACTACTGACGGAGATGCACGCTTCAAACGGCCCGACGGTGTCAAGGCGTTTCGTCGGAGGCGTCTTACAAGGTCCTTAAAAGGCTTGTTAAGACACGTCCAGTCGCTGCAGTTGGCTCGTCATGCCTCCGGGGATGACAACCAGATCGGTTTGTGATGGCGGTGTGATGAGTGAGTGAGTGTATGCCACATGAGTGAGTGCACGTGGCAGGAGCGGCGAGGCGTCTGCAGAGTTGCTGACGCGCGGTGACACCGCAGAACAGCGACGCACAGCAAGGATGCACTTGGAGGTGAGCGGTGGTGTTTTTCGACGTGAAGGCAAGGGGCTAGGCCTATGGGGAGCTGGAGACACTGCGGGCCACCAGTAAATGCAGGTGTTACAGGGTGGCGCCACCGGAGACTACACGGATAGTCCAGCTTCCACTGCTCCACAGGAGAGGGCGCTAGTGGACAACATGCAGGTCAGTGGGCAAATTGCCAAGTGTGCCAGTTGCGGGTGGCTCTCCGTGGAGAATGATGGCCCTGCTGAAGAAACGGAGCCGAGCAAGGAAGTGACGTGTGGGATGTGCCGGAGACTACATACAAAGAATCGAAAATGCCAGCCAAGAAGTGGTGAGGGAGATGTCCACCCGGCTGGACGGTATATGCGAGGAGATGCAACGGGCCACAGGAGATAAGACCCGGATAGCTCAGCTCATGCAGAGAGTCCAATGCTTGGAAGAGGAGAAAGTGGTAGACGCAGCAAAATTGGTAGAACTGGGACACAAAATTGCTGAGCTGGAGGGAAAAATTGCTCAGCTAGAGGACAAACACCTGGCGGCTGACAGACACCCGAGCTCAGATAAAGACTCCTGCGGTTCAAACTCAGGAAGCCAGCAGGGTAAGACTCCGCAGTGACAGAAGGAAACGGAAACCCGGAAATCCCGGAAGCAAGAGGCGCTGGAGGCAAAAATAGGACGCTGGACTCACGAGTCCAAGTTCCGATCAGCGGAATGTCCGTAGAAAAGACAGCGCCGGCAGAGAGTGTCAGCTGAGGAGGGGACGAGTCACAGCTCGGTACAGCAGTCAAGCAACAGGCCCCCCGAAAGCCTCCTGCGAGAAGTCTTGGTAGTTGGTGACGGAAATGTTGGCAGGGTGGCAGCTACACTGGTGAGAGATATTGGGATCCCAGATAGTGTAGAATTTCTCTACAGGAGAGAAGCGACGGCGAAGCAGGCCCACGAGTTCGTCACACTGTACGAAATGCAAGCCCGGGACGTGGCTAGGTCATACGTGCTACACGTGGGCCTAAACGAGGTCCTACGCGGAGAGGCAGAACAGTTGACACCCAGGTTGGAGGAAATGTGGAAGGGAAAGGAGGCCAGCCTCGTAGTCTGCTCAATACCTGAGGTCACGACCAAGGGTAGAGAGGTGCAGGCGAAGACCGTTCTGGTTAACCAGGAACTTCATGCGTGGCGCAGGGCATCTGGGGCCCGTTTTCTTGACTTGGCAAAGGTGTTAAGCCCAAACTCCTTTACAAGGGACGGTACTCGCATGAAGGCGGGCAGCGGGTGGCCAGGGCGATGGCGGAAGCTCCTTTTTTAGGGAAGCAGCGCCCGCCAGTGACACCCGCACCCAACGACCGAAAAGGAGGCCGCTACCCCAGTACGCAAGCCCTGTGGAGGGCCGTGGAGACGCTCGTGGAGGGCCTAAGACAGAACTACACCCCCACGGCGAACAGGAAGTGGCAGAAATGACGGGCGGCGTGGAGGGGGCAGGACCGGACATGGCGGTGGAAAGCACGGAGGCCGGATGCCCAAAGACCCGAAGGAGGTCCAGGAGGGGGAGGAAGACAAACGGGAGTGAGAAAATTGCATTCCTTAACATGAATGGGGGCAGAACGGAACGGAAGTGGGAAGAGATATACAGGGCAATGGAAATCCCAGGCAGCGCAGGACTGTTCGGCCTAAAGCAGGCCGGTGTACTTTGGCCGGTGATTTTCTGTCCGGCCGTTTTCCGGCAGCCATGTTCGGCCCGTGTCCAAATGTGGGCCTTTTGGCCGTATACGGCCGTACTCCCATGGCTGTCCAATGGCCAGTGTCCGTCGGCCAGTCGACCGGCTTACGGTCATACGGCCAGATTCCAGCCGTAGGGCTCCGGCCATTCCAAAGCCACCCGTGTACGGCCGAAGTACGTCCGCCGGAGGACAGCCGAGATGCGGTCGTCGGACTCCAGCCGGACTACAGCTACCGGAAATACGGCCGTGCTACGGGCATTGGAGTTCAGCCACAGTACGTTAGCTGTACTGAGGCCGGTCACTGCATGTCGCGCAAACAGATGATTCATTCGCGCAGTGCAGAAGCAGCACAAACCCAGCATTTTGAGTCCAATGCAGCCACATCAAAGTGAGCTCGCGCGCAACCACCAGCCGTCAAGCTTTCAGCGCAGCCTTGCTTAATTACCAGCCTCAGTTGACAGCAAAATTCATTTATTAAACAGTGATCGCAAATTGTCGTTCCTTTAATTGCTGTGCCTCATTTACTGCCGAACACAGAAAATATTCAGTTCTTTGTAGAGCTTGAATAGATGTGTTGTCCAGGTCCTGATATTCTCTGTGGGGCGGCTTACCTGTAATAAACTGGGAAAGAGGAGGCGGAGGGGGGGGGGGGGCGTCGGAGGGCCCATACTTTAGTGGGTTGAATTTCAGAGAGATAAATTGCGCCGCTTTTAGCCAATTTCTTTTAGGGCAATATTCCGGAACACTTTCATGCTATGACTACATAAACTATTTTTATAACAGTTGCTTGACCAATTTTGATGTATATAAAAGCGGCGTGAATGCCTTTACGAAGCGTTTTGGTTCTCAACAAAACACTCAGGAGCATTTAATATAACTCATTCACAAAAAATTATGTCCAGTTTTTGCCCATTTTTCTTGCAAAGATATTTTCTACTCGATCAACTTTTCTGATGATCTTGCGCAGGGCTGATCCTAAGAAGGAGCGAACAGGTACTTTCATTTTCAATCTAATTTAACAACGTATGGGTACGAGCTAGTTGGTACTCCATCTAAACACCGTAAGCGCAGTAGGCAGGACACAGGACGAAGGGAACACGTTAATAAAATTCAGTTGTAAGTTAGCGCTCGTCCGTGTCCCCTTCGTCCTGTGTCCTGCCTACTGCGCTTACGGTGTTTAGATTTTCAATCTATTTTAATGCTGTTTTCATGAGTATACGTCCACACCACTTAATAGTCCAAAAGAGCTTAATTTTCTTCTAATGTCATACTAAGTTAAAAAAATGAAGTCGCCTTGGCCAGATTACGGATAGGGCACACCCATGCAACGCACTCCTATCTGCTGACAGGATCTTCTAGACCCCAGTGCAGCAGGTGCGGAGAGGCCCTATCCGTAGTGCACATACTACTCACATGCAAGGCACTTCACACAACACGATACAAACACTTCAGAGAACTCTACAGACAACATATCCCACTACATCCATCGCAGTTTCTAGGTGACGAAGCCATTGTTTCTGTTAAACGTGTGTTTGAGTATTTGTCAGACGTTAAGTTTTTAAACCTCATTTCCTATCACGCATAATGAAATCTGGCCCTATACACCAGCCATCACCATTATCTGTAACTGATTTTATTATGTTCGGTTGACTTTTTTTTTTTGTAACCACTTCATTAAATAAACTTCCCTCTGGCGCTCTTTGCCCTTAGGCGGCCTTGCGCCATAAAAAACCCAACCATCATCATCATCAAAAAAATTCTAGACGCGTCGCGAATGACCCCCTGCTTCAGGTGGCTGCAGTTGTATCCCTTTGTGTTCACGCAAGGAAAGGCGCAAAATTAGAGTAACAAAATTTGTTTCAAACCAATAACATAGCAATGGTAGCATGCATACAGGAAACCTTGCCTACTGCAACGAATAGGGCAAGAAATATTTTATTGGTCAAGGTTGAATGCGTAGGGTTCTCAACCCGTCGGAGGCACACTTGCGCCTCTGGAAGTTTATTTATTTATTTATTTGTTTATTTATTTATTTTTTTATTAATTTATTTCTCCATTGTTTTATTTATTTATTTATTTATTTATTTATTTATTTATTTATTTATTTGATGCCTGCTTGCCTTTGCATGCATTACAGAAGGGAGATACATAACACTAAGCATTAAATATGAGACAAAATAACAAAATAATTCTACAAAGCGCGCTGAAAATCGTCAATATAAACAGTTAATGCAATCATACGTCGAAGATAATTACTCTACAGTATTGATGTAAAATAAAATGAATCGCGCAAGGCGCCACCTTTAAAGGAAAGTTAATAATTTGCTTTAAGCTAGCGGTCCCACTTTGCGATATGTAGAATGGCGCTTGGACATACTTCTCCCCTTCTACAACAGTTTTCGAATGATGGATATTACGAAAAAAGTTCAACCTGTGGTTTCGTCTGTGATATTTCACGTCCTGCCATTTCAGTTTACTTTTACTTTCTCTCATGCTAAGTTGAGCGGGCCAATTACCTAATAGGAATCGTACTGACATGTTCTGTATGTTTTCGAGCGTATCAACGAGCTCTTTGGTGTAGGGATCCACGAAAACACATGCGTACTCCAAGATTGAGCGCACATGAGTGAAATACGGTTGTTCTTTTCAGTTAGACGTAGGTTCACTGAAATTTCGTCTCAGAAAGCCAAAAACATATGCAGCCGTAACTTTTATGGTGTGAACCTGCCTATTTAACCTCTAAACACTCCCTAAATAAACTCCTAGGTATTTATATTCCTTGGCCGTTGTCACAGCAGCATAATTTACGGTATACGTATCCAATTGAAATGAAGGTTTTCTTGTAAAGGTGCCGTTAACACACTGTTTAACATCCAAAAACTTTTCTTAATCAGCACACCAGGATGTTATTAAATTCGAATAAAGCTGCAGGTATACGGAATCACGTTCATTCGCTATAGTCCGGTTAACTACACAGTATACTTTTGAACAAAGTTATAGGGCCAATAGTAATAATGCAAAAACCGATTCATTCAGTTCATAGGATGAAATGTACTACGCAGAAGGTGATATGCAACACCATCATTTGCTTTTTTGCAGTCCAAGAATATACAGTCAACCACTTTAAGCTTATCTATTGCAAGAGCCAAATCGTGCGTGAACTCAACAATCTGCGTTGAGCAAGAAAATCCTGACAAAATCCGTGTTTGCTAGGATGCTGGCGATTATGTTTACCCAAATGAGTCATATCCCAAGAGTAGCTAAGCTCACCTTCAAACATCGGAACTAAAGTAACAGCTAGGCTTCGTCAGTGACAAGGCTCTGTTGTTATCGCAAATTTAAAATAATTTTTTTTTCTAAATAGGCAGTCGTAAAATCCCCTGAAGTAAGATAGTGCGGGGCATGAAGTTGATCCTACCAGTGCACGAGCGAGTCTCTTCTACGTTTATCACCAACAACATAGTGCAACATTGCTTGTCGCAGTTTAATTGTAAGCAGAATAACTTGCGCTTTTGCTCGCACTTGCCTTTCTTTGGTGGGGAGTCCTTGACATGGTGGCGGTTTAGCTCCTGCGTGGTGGCCGCTTGGTCGACGCCCTTGAAGGCCAGTTATTTTGGTGAACCATCTCCATCTCGGATCGGACATCTCTGGCGGGTCGATGTCTCCAATGCTCTCCATTTCTTGAGCGGGCGAATAGCCTCGAGCTGATGCGTCGACGACGCCGGCGGCAGAGGCGTGGTAGCGGCGATGACTGGCGAGGCTTAGCTCACCCGTCGGTGTGGCACAGTCTTCTTGTGGCAATAAATGACATTTCGATGGCCTAAAAGGTTCCCTGCTAATGTCCAGTGAGTCCTTGCACCTTGCCCGTCCACCGAGAACACTGATTGCTGTTTGACAAACGATGTTCGTTCATTTAAAACGCAGAAACACGGAGCGGATGAAAAACGCGTCCCCGTCGTTCGGCTCCCTAACGGCTTTTTCTCACCGGTCGGTCTCCTTCCAAACACGTCTGTGCATGAATTCTCGGCGCCCAGGCGCGAGCCGTTGTTCGGCTGTATGCCGTTTGCCGAAAAAATGACGTAAAACCAGATACCTTACGTAGGCCGGTCTCCTCTTGAACACCGGTTGCCAAATATTTTGTGGCCATTCGCTTGCCGTAATTCGGCCGAGGACAGCTAACCGAATGAAAAACGTATATTCTGGGGCCGTACGTCCGCCGGACGCGCGGTTCACCGTTGAAACAACGAATGCACGGCAGCCGCGCTCCGGCCGGTCTCCTTTCGAACACCAACTGCCGCAAGAATACGCATATTCTGTGGCCGGTCGCTTGGCGTGATTCGGCCGATTACCGCTTCCCGAAGAAAAAACGGATGCCCTAAGGCCGTACCTCGGCCGTTCTCTTTCTCAACATCGGCAGCCGTAAGAGAACTGAATATCTGGTAGCCGGTTAGCTACCGTTGTGCGTCGGGACACGGGCGGACGGAAAAATGCCGAAGCGCTGGTTGCCGAATGTTGGCCGTTCAACGCATGATCAGTGGCTGCCAGAACCTGGATGCTGGCCGGACATGCCAGAAAGCGGCCATAGACGGGCCGGTCTTGGGGCACACTTTCTGTGCCGCCTGGGAGAAGTTGAGTGTATACGCGGTGGTGGAGACTCATTTCCGGGAAGCGGAGGACCCACCAGGGCACACAGGTCTGTGCTGGGAGAGTTGCAACAGAGATGTAGGGGGGCGAAAAGAGGGTGGGGTCGGAGTCCTGTTCACACCGGACGGTGGATGGATGCGGGCCAGACCGGATTGCCAAGAACACCTGTGGCTGACCGGCATACTCGCGGGACAAAAGACGGCGATGGGCGTGGCATATATGTGGACTGGAGAAGGGGCAAGAAAGAAGAACGAAGACCTCTGAAGGCGTTTACAGGAGGACATTAAATCGTTCTGGAGGGATCATCGCACTCTCGTCGTGGGAGATTTTAATGCACACGTGGACTGCCTGGACGGTACCACGGACTTCAATGGCCAAAAGCTGATGGACACGGGAGAGAACCTAGGACTCGTTCTAGGTAACCTTGAGCCCAAATGTGTGAGACAGACCACATGGTCCACAGCAGGACCAAGCTCCACCATCGACTACGCAGTGATGTCTTCTGTACTGAGGGACAGGTTCACCAGAATGATCATTGATGAGCAGGGAAATCACAGCATAGGCAGCGACCACAACAGGCTTTTACTAGAATTCGGTGGGCGCCGAGGGAGATCCGCGGAGGACGTGGGGGCAAAGAATGGCCGCCGCCTATCGGACAGCGAAGTTGAGCGTATGGCGGAACGCCTGGAAGCGTCACCAGTAGATGAATGCACACGCCTCGTCGAAATGGTACGTGAAGAGCTGGAAAAAAAGCCAAGGCGGAAAGGCCGACGGCAGAGATACAGATTGAAAAGGTGGTGGGATAAGGAGGTCCAACGCGCGGTGAGTGAAAGAAAAGAGGCTTGCCGGGCGCATCGACAGGCAGTCTGCGGCAGCCCGAGGCTGTCCGGGAGCACTGCTGGAAAGGGTACATGGCGAAGAAACATCTGGCAGCAGCCATAATGCAGGAGATCAGGGCAGTTGACCACCAGTTCCTGGATGAGCTAAAGAGGAGTGGCCGGGACGCGCCTAGAAAATTCTGGTGGCATCTGCAGCGGGCATACCAACATGCACCACCTAAACAAGACCTGCGTCACACTGAGTCCGATCAACTGCTGTCAGAGGACGAGGGATGTGACTTGATGGCGGAGCAGATCAGAAAAGCTTTCCGGCGCAGAGACACAGCTGATTTGCCCCGTGCCAGTGAAGAAGAAGAGAGTACAGAGCTTGAAGAGTGGCTGGGCCTGTCGGAGAATTAGAACTTAAGAACATCATAAGGCACATCCAGGCAGGGACTGCGACAAGATTGGACGAGTTCCCAGCAGCGCTGCTGAAGAAAATAGGCCCTCAACAACGACGGGCACTGCAAGAAATGTTGAGTGCTATATTGAGGACTGGGACAGTACCCAAGGAGTGGAGGCAAGGAAAGATGGTGTTCCTGTACAAGGGGGCGGGAGACCGGTGCAGCTGGACTTCGTACAGGCCCATTACGATGACCCCGGTGCTGTATCGGGTTTTCGCTCAGGTGCTCCGCGGTCGTATACAGGCCTGGGCGGAAAGGAGTGGCATCCTGGGAGAGCTGCAGGTTCCGTAGGGGAAGGCGCCTAGATGACAACCTGTTTCTCATCACCCAGTGTATAGAGATGGCACGCACGCAGGGCAGAGAACTATGGATGGCGTTCCTGGACATCGAAAAGGCGTACGACTACGTCGGCCACTCCACGCTGTGGAATCAGCTGCGACACAAGGGCCTGCCAAAAGATGTTGTTGAGCGACTCCAGGGGCTGTACTCGGGAGCGGAGGTGATGGTGGAATGGCCGGGCAGGCGGTCGAGTCCAGTGCCCCTTGAGCGAGGTCTTCGTCAGGGCTGCCCGCTGTCCCCATTGTTGTTAATGTTGCTCCTGTGTGACCTTGAGACGGACCTGGAAACCTGCGGCCTCAGCTTTGACGTGTCGTACATGGATGGAGGGAAATCGGTGCGCCAGACGTTACCCGGCCTGATGTATGCGGACGACGTCGTGTTGACAGCCGGCACCAAATAGGAGCTGCAGAGCTCAATGGACGTATGCTCCAGGCACGCGGATGGCCTCGGACTACGGTTCAGTGCGCGGAAATGTGCGGTGCTGCGGTGGGGCGTCACGGGTGTGCCGAACCAGAATGATCCACTGACCATTCAGCGACAGGTGATCCCGTACGCGACATCGTACCAGCACCTGGGAGTGACCATTGGAACGGCGGCCGGCTATATGGAGGAGCACGAACGAAAGCTGAAGAAGAAAGCACTGCGGGGACAGAGTACACTCATATGCAGGGCACTATGGGCCTTCAGCCGAATGGAAGTGGTACGTAGCCTCTGGAAGGCGGTGACGGTTCCGGGGCTGACATTCGCGAACTCAGTGATCTGCCTGTCAAATGCAACACGGGAGTACATGGAGCGCAGACAGCGGGAGGTAGGTCGGATGGCCCTGGGGGCACACAGAGCGACGACAAATAAGGCCGTTCAGGGAGACCTTGGGTGGTTGTCGTTCGAGGCTCGGGAGGCAGTGGCGAAGCTGGGCTTTGAGATCAGGTCTTCGGCCCTCGGAGGGGACCGATGGGTACGCCGGGTGCAGATGTGCATGCTGTACACTGGGGCGACGTCCCAGTGGAACGGGCGAACGAGGGCCCTGGCCACTAAGTATGAAGTGCCGCTGCCAACCCTGAACGACCTCAAGGGAACGAGCTTGGGACCGAAGGCGCTGCGTGAGCGGGTGCGCGCGGTTGAGACTCGCATGTGGGAGCAGAGAGCTCGGAGCAAGCCGGCACTACGGACGTACAGTGTGCACAAGACAACGATCAGCCGGGAGGGTTTCTATGACAACAGTCGTGGGAGTTCCCTGCTGTTCGAGGCACGCTCTGGAACTTTAAGAACCGCTGTGTGGTGGGCGAAGTGTGGCAGGGAGGGGAAAGAGGTGCGCGGCGTGCGGAGAGGAGGAGGTGTCTTTGGAACACGTCGTGCAAGGCGATCCAGCCCCACCAGCCTAGTGGAACTACACTAGAGCGGGCGCTGGGCTTTGGATTCAGCAAACCGCCAGGTGGCGGGCCGCAGGCCAGTGAGGCGAATGGTGGAGGAGACGATGCAGCGGTGGACATTGATTCACAGGCAGAGACCACCGAGCGGACGAAAGCGTCGTCTCGAAAACTGTTTTGCAGTAGGGAAAAAGAGGTGTGGCGTCGTAGGCTAGGACCCGTGCGGAACATTTTTCCGAACGTTGTGCTCCACCCGATTCAAAGGGAACAGCCATAAAGACATCATCATCATCATCGTCATCATTCTTCCTGTAGCTTTTTTTTGACCCCCTCGGTCAGATGTCCCCGAAAAGCGTCAAGGACGAGCATCGACTGGCGAGCCAACAGTGCCCCGGGACGCCGGTACCACACAGTTGTAATACAGTCGGTGACGAGTTCCTCAGTCATCCAGCCTTTTTCTTGGCAGCGGATGTGCCCACCCTAAGGAAATTTTTCATTTTTAGGCATCGTTTTCCTCTTCAGCACCACGTAAGGCGGCAGCTTGTGCCCGTTGGCGGTGCACGCTAACATTACGGTGATCCGCGCTTTTTCGCACCCTGCGGTACGTATGCGTACTTGGCGATCACCTTTCGTGTGTACCGTTTGCGTCGACGGTATGTCAAAAAATATCGGGCTCTCGTCCGCCTTCCCGATCTGGCCGCTCTCTTCGCAGTCGGATGACGTAGCGCTGAAAGGACAGCAGCTTTTCTTCGTAGTCACGGGGAAGCTTTTGCGTAATAGAAGTCCGCCTTCTAAGTGAGAACCCGGCTCTCTTCATATACTTCTGCACCCAGCCTCGGCTGGCCTTAAACTGCGACCCGGAGATGCCGCGATCTTTTGCGAACTCTCGGGCCTTCATCTGTAGCATTTCCGTAGTCACAGTCAAGTCACGGTTCCTGGTTTGTGTGACGAATTCAGTCAGACTAGCCTCCACTTCGGGAAACACACCCTTGCGCGGTCCTCGGAAAGCTTTCTGCGTCGCAGCGCAGGCAAAGAGGGCCCCCTTCTCTTTTCTCCAACGACGAACGTTGTTTTCTGGGGCGCCGTACTTCCGACCTGCACCACAGTTGCCCAAAGCTTCGGCATCGGTAATCACATTTCTCTTGAATGCCGCATCGTAATGACGACGACGACTTGCCTTGATCACTAGTCACAACGGAAAGGTTCCCGTATGTAATCCAGTCAAATGCCTCGCCGAACGAAGGTAGAGTACACTCTAACAAAGGTCACAGGAGGCGGCCGCTACACGCACACCATCGAGGGAACACAAAAGACAAGCACATGCAAGCGGCGAAGCGCACGTGGAAAACTGGCTGCGGCATAGAGAAAGAAATATGGCTGCGGTTTTGAACTCGGCTTGTGGATTGAAACATACTGGATTTTTGCTGGCTGTTTTTCAATTTTTATGACTTCCCGCGACGCGCCGTTGCTGATCTCGGAGCCCGCCCTCGAATATAAGGCGGGGGTAGACTTTGAGGCCACGGTTTTCGGAAAAAAACCTCGCCTTATATTCGAATAAATACGGTAATTTCATCGCAAAGGGGTCAACTTTCAACAGCGCACAACCTTCCCAGTGAAGTAAGTGTATACAGTTGCTGCACGAACAACACACAAATAAGCGTTGTGGAAAACTTGGAAAAGAATGCAGGAAGGAAGGAAGAAAGGCAACAGACACAGTGCGTACACTGCGCCCGTACGTAGCCACTCGTCGATCCCGACGTCACCCCTACTGGGACCACCCCTTCGCTACTCCCTACGGGGTTAGACGCCGCTGCCCCGTAAGGGAGGGCGTCGCCCCGCAGCTGTCGCTCCGGTGCTGCTTTTCGAGGGCCGCCAGGACCTGCTGGACGGCTGATAGTTGGGTGTCCTTGTCACAACTGCGCACTGATTCTTGGATCCACGGCGGTAGGTGATGATGGTTTGATTTTATTGGCGCAAGGCCGACATGGGCAAAGAGCGCCAAACACAAATTGATTTGATGAGGTGAGAACAAGAAATAAAATCAGTTAAAAGCTATGAGCACGGCTGGTATAAAGGGCCAGGGTGAAGAACAAGAGTGGTTAAGAAATAAATAAGGTGGCTGGTGTATAGGACCAGGGGTAAAACTATGGGTGGTATGAGATGAGTTGTAAAAAGTGAACTTCTGATAGGAACTGAAAGGTGCGTTGAACAGAAAACATGGCTTCGTCTCCTAAGAAGTATGACGGGTGTGGTGGAATATGTCGTGTGTGTAGTTGTGGGAAGTGTTTTCGTCGTGTAATGTCGAGTGCCTTACATTGTATGAGGATGTGGATCACGGATAGGGCCTCTCCGCACCTGCTGCACCGAGGTCTTGGAGACCCCGTGAGAAGGTGCGAGTGCGTTGCATGAGTGTGCCCTATCCGTAATCTAGCCAAGGCGACTTCAGTGTATCTATTACGTGTGTCGGTGGTGTATGGTCCCAAGTGTGGTTTTATTACGTGTAACTTGTTGTCTGTTTGTTCACTCCAGTGCGTTTGCCATGTTTTGCGAAGTTGTTGCCTGATGTGTGGTTTCACGTCGGTGTAGGGTAATGTGGTTATGTCTACTGTATTCGAGAGTGTAGCAGCAGCAGCCATTCGGTCCGCTGCTTCGTTCCCGGCTATACCACTGTGGCCAGGGACCCAGCAAAGAACCAGTTCAAATTTGCGTACATACACCGACATAATACCCTTGACTATTAGATTTACCACGTGATTTTTTGAAGACGTTGATGACGACAACGCCCGCACGACACTGAGGGAGTCTGTATATATAATGGATTGTGGGATGTGACTTTGAAGGATATGATTAACAACAAGAAGTACACCATAAGCCTCTGCCGTAAAGATACTGGTATTACTGTTAAGAGTTCTAGTGACATTAAGGCCGGGCCCATGCGCCGCGCAGGACACAGAGGTGGCAGTTTTAGAGGCGTCCGTATAAAATTCAGAGCACTCATACTTCTGCTGCAAATACAAGAAATGCTGCAGAATTGCACATGTGGGAGCTCGGTTTTTATCTACAAGTGTGAATGATGTGTCGCATGAGACAGGGCGGAGATGCCATGGTGCTATAAAATCTGTTTGAGAACTTTGTATGGTGTCTAAAAAGGAGACAGAAAGCTCTGACGCTTCCTCTCTAACTCTGTAAGAGAAGGGCGCAGAGAACGATGGTCGGTTTAGGAGTAGTGGAGTCTGAGACGTATCATAAAAAGCCGATTTAAAAGGATGGTGTGGCATAGATGAAATTTTAAAAGCAAAAAGAAGATCTGTGTATGCTCGCTGACGTTGTAGGTTCCACTTATTACACTCCACATAGAGGCTTTCGACCGGGCTTGTCCGGAAGGCGCCACATGCCAACCGGAGCCCCAGATGAAGCACTGGGTCCAGCATTTTGAGGGTTGTCTTACTTGCTGACCCATATACAACGCTTCCATAGTCTAATCGTGAACCTATCAGGCTGGTAAAAACACGTAAAAGAAGTTGTTTGTCAGCCCCATATGAAGAGTGGGAGAGAACCTTGAGTATATTCATGGCCTTTAAGCATTTATGTTTAAGTTGTTTTATGTGTTGAATGAACGAGAGCTTTTCGTCAAGGACTACACCTAAGAACTTGTGTTCATTTCTGACTGGAATTGAGACACCATTGAGTTTGATGTCTGGATCCGGCCGAATGCCACGCCTTTTCGAAAACAAAACACAAGTACACTTCACTGGATTAAATTTAAAACCGTTGCTATCTGCCCAGCCAGCTAGCTTGTTAACACCAAGCTGGACTTGGCGCTCGCAGATAGACAGGTTACAAGACTTAAAGGATAATTGCCCGTCGTCTACATAGATTGAGCAGGAAATGGTTGGTGGCAGAGCCTTCCGAAGAGAGTTCATTTTTACAATAAACAACGTGCAACTCAAAACTCCACCTTGCGGAACACCGTTTTCCTGCACATGAACTCTAGAGAGTGCAGTTCCAACTCGTACGCGAAACGTTCTTTCAGAGAGGTAACTGGCAAGCGTGTTCCACATGTTACCCGACATGCCAAAGGACTTCAAGTCGCTAAGGATGCCGTACCGCCAAGCAGTATCGTACGCCTTTTCAAGATCAAAGAAGACCGTCATGCAGTACTGCTTGTGGAGGAAAGCATCTTTGATATAAGACTCTAACGCAACGAGTTGATCGTTGGTAGATCGCCCCGCCCTAAAGCCCGCCTGGCAGCTCTCGAGAAGACCGTTGTACTCTAAGAAGTACACGAGTCTCCTGTTTATCATCTTCTCGAGGAGCTTGCACAGGCAGCTTGTCAGGGCAATGGGGCGATAACTGGCGGGAGAGGAAGGGTCCTTTCCTTCCTTCAGGAAAGCCACTACTATAGCCTCCCTCCAAGAGCGAGGAATGTGCCCCGAAAGCCATATGTTGTTGTATAGATGTAGGAGTGTTTCAAGAGTGTCTGGGTGTAGGTGTTGTATCATGGTGTATGTGATTTTGTCTGCACCTGGAGCTGAAGGCTTACATGTGCTCAGAGCAACCTTCAGCTCATGAATTGAAAAAGGAGAATTGTAAGAAGTGTGCGACTTGTTGTTATCACGCAGGGACTTCTTTTCTACAGATGTTTTGTGTTTCATGAAAGTGTTTGTGTAGTGTGCTGAACTGGACACGTGTTCGAAGTGTTGTGCAAGTGTGTTAGCCTGGTCTTCCAGTGTGTCCCCTGTTGTACTAACCAGGGGCAGGCTGTGTGTCTGTTGTCCTTTTAGTTTTCGTATTCGTGTCCAGACTTTATGTGTGTCAGTGTACGAGTTGATGGAAGTGAGGAAGGTGCGCCAACTCTCCCTTTTCGCCTCACGACGCACTCGCTTTCCAAAAGCCTTTGCCCGTTTAAAAGAAATGATGTTATCTGACGTGGGGTACCGGCGAAGGACACCCCACGCCTTGTTCTGGGCCTCTCGCGCCCGCCTGCAGTCCTCGTTCCACCAGGGCCTCCTTGGGCTGCGGTACCCACTGGAGGCCTGGGGAATGGACTTTTCGGCGGCGTCGAGGATGTGCGCCGTGACGAGTTGGGCGGCTTCCTCCACGTGTAGGTGTTTTATGGTTGTGTGGTGTAGTTTAGATGTTTCTGTGAATGTACTCCAGTTTGCTTTGGATTCATTAAACCTGTTATGGGAAGATGGACTGCTCGGGCCTGTACCTATATACGTTAATGAAGTGGGGAAATGGTCACTACCATATGGGTCCGTGCCCACACCCCACTCAAGACATGGAAAGAGAACTGCGGAACCAATAGCCAAGTCAAGATGAGAGTATGTATTGTGTCCTAAGTTATGATATGTAGGCTGTTTTTTGTTGAAAAGGCATGCTCCGGAGGATGTAAGAAACTTCTCCAACAGGCGACCTCGGGCATCCGTTCTGGAGGAGCCCCAAAGAGAATTGTGTGCATTAAGGTCGCCTGTTAGGATGTACGGTTCGGGTAGCTGGTCGACCAGCGCCTCGAAGTCAGAGCTCAAAAGTGTGACATCAGGAGGAATGTATATGGAGCATACCGTTATCAACCTATTAAAAATTATTGTGCGTATTGCTACAGCCTCAAGGACGGTGTTGAGAGCGACAGGGTGGCATGCTAGGGATTTCCGGGCTATTATGGCTACACCGCCCGAAGAGTGTGTGCAGCCATCCCTGTCCTTTCTGAAGACCATGTACCTATTTAAGAAATTTGTGTGCTTGGAATTCAAATGCGTCTCCTGAAGACACATCACACTTGGCTGATTAGAATGCAGTATTTCGTATACATCGTCAAGATTTTTAAGAAGGCCTCTACAGTTCCATTGAATTATGTTTTCTCTTCCCATTATTTAGTGTGAGAGCTACTGGAGTGTGTGTGTTTGTTTATGTGTCGTCTTTCGGGGCTGTGACTCTCGCCTTTTTTGGCTTGTCAGGAGGCTTTGGCGTCGGGACGCGTTCCTTGCGCTGCGTTGCAGGCAGGAACGGCCCGATATCCATCTCGTCGTCGGATGTCCGAGGGGTGCCCGACGGACCGGGCCCCCTGGACTTGGCCCCCCCTCGGGAGCCCTTTGTTTGAGCCGCCACCGCCGAGGGCGTCCGGGGCGCCAGAGGTGGCACAGGCGGTGCGGTGGCGGTGGGAACCGGTGTGGGGCCCGTGGTGTCCATCACCTCTGTACCCTCCAACGCACTGGAGGGCGGGGAGACAGAGGCGGGAGCGGCACCGGTCCCGACGGAAGAGGTTGCCACCACAACCGCTGCTGCCTCAGCAAGCGGCGTGGTGGCGGGTTGGGCTGCCAGAGGCAACCCAGGGGGGGGCGGGCGAGGGACCAGGTCAGACTCGCTGAACTGGGTCCCTGTGGAAACGAGACGCCGCTCCGCCCCCCGGCGAGCCGCGTCGGCGTACCTCCCCAGGGGGAAAGAGGCAAACCTCTTTCGCGCCTCTGGGAAGGTGATGTTTTCAGTGACTTTGATGTTGATGATTTTCTTTTCTAGTTGAAATTTTTCGCACTTGCGGGAGTATGCCGCATGCGGCCCCCCGCAGTTTACACAAGTGAGAGTTTCGGCTGAGCAGTTCTCGCTCGGATGATCGTGCGCCGCGCACTTTGCACACGTCGTTCGGCCACGGCAAGAGTTCGTACCATGCCCGAACCGCTGGCACTTAAAACAGCGCCGCGGGTTCGGGATGTATGGACGGATGGAGCAACGGATAAAACCTGCATTTATGTATTGTGGAAGAATTGCGCGGTCGAAAGTCAAGATAATGTGTTTGGTGGGAATCTCCTTGTCGTCTCTGCGGATGGTGATGCGTCTCACGGCAGTGACGCCCTGATCCTTCAAGCCGGCAAGGAGATCCGCATCGGTTTCGTTCAGGAGGTCTGTCTCGGATATCACACCCTGCGAGCTGTTGAGGCTCCGATGGGGTGTGACCCGGATGTCAAGATCAGCCAGTCTAGTCTGAGCTAGAAGCTTCGTGGACTGCAGTTTTTCATTTACCTCGATTAGTAGTTCACCAGTCCTTTGTTTTTTGCACTTATATGATTTTCCTACTATGGCTTCAAGATACTTGGCGATCAAGAAGACTGACTGAGATGCAAGAGGGTGGGTTGGATTGAGGGATTCCATCACAAGAAATCGAGAAAAATGGTCCGGTTCAGGAAAGGTTAACGACGGCAACGGAGGAAAGGATACTTCGGTGCGGCCCCTTTTCAGGGACCGATCACGGTTGGGGGGGGTTTTAGACAATACCATAAAGCATAGTATAAAAGCAGGGAGACGGGGGTACTTTCTTCCACAACCTTACCCTGATAGCTGAGGAGGTCCCGGAGCTCCCTGCCTGGTAAACAGACAGGAAGCCCATCCGCCGGAGCTTGACCTGGGCTCCGACGGCCACCGTTAGAGGTTTCTACCCTTCACCTTAAAAACACATCACCACGGTTGGATCCAGCTTATGTTTGGGGGCTCGGGGTCCGCGGTATCGCCAGTACCGTCACCAAGATTGCTCAAGGTGCCCCGTGCGGGGTCCACGGCGGTAGGTCTGTCCTGGTTGCCGCCTCGTTAGGTCGCACTTCACAGTCCCAGAGTAAGTGGGCGGTCGAGGCCCTAGCACTGTTACATAACACGCACGTGTCGTCCGTATAGAGTTCTGGCTGTATGTGCTTCATGAGAATGCAGACGCTTGGTGCCACTCTTTAAACTGGCCCATTCCGCAGTTTACTTCAATGTGCGTATTTTTTTCGGCGTTGTGTGCATTTCTATGCATGCCAGATATGCAAGACGGGCAGGCTCCAAGCAAGACAGCTTGCACTTCTGTAAACCAGAACAAGGGTTTCCTCAGGTTTAATAAAAAACAGAACAAAACATTTCCATACTAGAATAGCCTGTATTGACCCACCAATTTACTTAGTAAAAAGCTTCATACTTCAATTTATAATTCAGGAGCTGTACATTTAGCTTCATAAGTTGCACGTTGTAACCCCGATAACTTTTAGAAAACGAAAGCGGCTGAAGTTCAATGCACTGAAGTCCCTCCGTTTGTGAGTAAAGTCATTGCATTTACACAAATGATGGCACAGAGTCTGGGCGGCAGCTACCAAGAGCCACTTTGTCTCTTATCTTTTCAAGCATTGGATCCCGATAGCTGCCTCCATGACACATTGCCATCTTTTGTGTGCAATTCAGGCAATGCAAGCCCGAGATCTCCGAACGTGTATTGGTCTACCGCGTTGCGCCTCTACAGTGGCAACCATATGCACCGCAAGAGACCATCCGATAACGACCTACGTGGCAGTGGATGCACTTTGGGCTCACATTAGACATCTCGCCAGGCTGCCTCATCACCACCTTGCATCCTTGCCGCCAACTAGACCACAGGCATCCTTTTCTAAGATAGTCGCCGCTCACTGCGAGAGCCTCCCCTCAGGATACACACCTGCGGCACGACCATCACCGCCCCTTTGGTGCCTCTCGAAGCCAGAAGTGCACCTAACCATCCCGGGAATAACCAAGAAATCAGATGTTCCACCACAAGGTCTCCAACAGCTCTCTATGCACCTTTTACATGAAGCCTACAGAGACCGGATTCATGTATACACCGATGGCTCGGCAACGAACTCCAGTTTAGGGAGCTGTAATTGTGCCGGCCAGATCGGTAGACATTCAATTCAAGCTGTCCAATTTAACAACCTCAACTGCATCCGAACTCACAGCTATTCGCGAGGCTCTTCTGTACCTAAAGCAAGAATTACCACAAAAATGGGCTCTGCTTTGCGACTCCAGGCCAGCTAACCAGAGTCTTCACTCTGCTCTTCGCCGCGGCCCGTACGAACAGCTTGTGGCCGAGATTCGTCAAGCGTATGACTTCCTAACAAGGCATGGGCACAATATTATTTTTCAATGGCTCCCTAGCCACTGCGGCATTTATGGGAATGAATGTGCAGACAAGCGGCTCATCATACCCATGAAAGTGCCCAATTGACCGACATCCCGTTGTCGCGCCATGATGCAGCAAGGTCACTGCGCTCCATCCCCCGCGAAATCACTCTGACCGTTTGGAATACGCTGCAGTTTTCAAACCCCCGCCTGTACTTGCTCGACCCTGACCTGCAGCGCCACTTACCCACTAACATGCCACGTTCAGATGCCACCCTACTGTGCCGACTGTGGATTGGAGTTGCTTTCACTAAAGCTTACTCATTCACTATCGGCATGACTGACAGCCCTGCATGTGACGTGTGCGCCACGGACGAGACAATAGAACACCTTTTGTGTCACTGTGTCCGGTTTGCAATGCAGAGACTGCACTTGTCAACCGCTTTCCGGAAACTCGACAACCAGCCATTAACTGCGCAAACTGTTCATGTGTCACAGACGTAGCCCATCCCAGTCCGAAAAGGCCACAAAAGCACTACTTCGGTTCTTAAAGGACACAGGCCTGTCTGAACGATTGTAGAGACATTGTGCACCATTGTTCATTTGTTATTTGGTTAGTTTACCATTTCAGTTTAGGCTTTATTAGCGCCTATTGTTTTGTTTTTGTAGTTATCTTTAATTTTTCTTTTCTTGCTCCTCAAGCTCTATTCCCGTCTTTTCAATACCCTTTCTTTCTCTTTAAATCCCTCCTTCCCCACTTTCCATGTGTAGGGTAGCCAACCGGACTGTAACCTGGTTAACCTCCCTGCCTTTCATGCACTGTATTATCCTTCCTTCCTTCCTTCTCCAATCAGGTGTTCCTCCCCACACCCGAATTTAGGGAAAACCTCAGGTCCTGCATACTCCCCAAAATAAAATGTGAGGCCATTGACGTTGTTGAATAATTCATTTGCAAAGAATTTGCAAAGAATGAGCCGGCCGCACGTGCTATCTCGCGAGCGTCCTTGGCCGCAGCATCCATCGCCAGCGCTGCCTTCACGGCGTCGTCCAGCGAGGGGTCGGGAAGCTCCAGGAGTCGCGTCTGTATGGCGGGGTCGTTGATGCCGCAGACGAAACGGTCCCGGAGCAGCGAGTCGAGCTGCTCCCCGAAGGCGCAGCCGCTCGCCAACCCTCGCAGCGCTGCGACGAACTGCCCGAGCGTCTCTGTCTCGGCGGCTCCGGTTGATGAAGCAGAAGCGCTCCATTAAAGGGACCCAGAAAAGCCTTCTGTAAAAGTTACAAAAGGCATGTATTGTCACGTAGCACCAATATAGCGATGCAATGCCGTTGGAATTATTGATCTACATTCAGTATTAGCTGCGCCAGAAGCAATTAAATGCACCTCTCCCCACTTGCCGATCGACTCCTCCTCCCTCTCTGCCTCCTTCAAAGCAGCTAGCTACATTCCTGCGCCTAGGCTCGCGTTATAGTACACTATACTCGCGTCAATCACTGCGGACCCGCCTTTGCCTCGGGATCGCGCAGGAAGGAGGAAGAGCAGCCGGAAGCCAATGGCAGTGACGCCGCCGGCGGCCGACCTTGCCGGCGATTGGGCAAATCAGGGGGCGCCTTCGCCGTTGCGTCAGCAGCGATCGCCGTTGCGTCACCCGCGGTCGCCGTTGCGTCAGCCGCGGTCGGCTCGCTGCGGCGTCGCGCTCATCGGCTGAGAAAGGCGATCTTCAAAAATTGTTTACAAATTATCTGTACAACGTATGGGGCTCACAGTTGGCTCAAAAATCCCCCGTTGTGTGTTCTACCACCTGAATGCACTTGATTGCCACCTTCACAAAGCTTTTCGGGGTCCCTTTAACGTCGACGGAGCCGGGCTGTAGTGCGAGCGCAGCGTCGCGAGCAGCTCACCCAGCGACTTGTCGTGCGGCGTGGCCGGCTTGAGCAGGTCGAGCAGGAGAGCGAAGACGCGGGTCCCGCAGCTGGCCAGGAAGATGTCGCGCTGTTTTGCTTTGGGAGTGTCGTTCGCCCGGAAAAACACGCCGACTTGTTCCTCGTAGACCGGCCAGGCGGACCCTTCACCCTCGAACGGCTCGAGCCTCCGGGCCCGTACAGCGGCATGGCGTAATGGTGGCTGGCTTGAGGGGGCGGTGTCTCGGCGGCGGCGCAAATACAGGGTCCTTACCTCGGTGGCTTCTTTCCTCGTCGCCAGTGTCACGATTTAGCCCCGCGTTCGTGAACCTGGGAGGGTAGGGATACCCTCCAGCCGAGACGACATGCAGCGAGCTGGTGGTGACGGTGACCGACCGCGAGCCGCTGTGCTCGGCGGTGTTTATTGTCCGGCATGGAGGAAAAAAAAGCTTAGGAGAGGCGCCCACCTATCCCCGCGCATTGGCAAAAGTGTGGAGGAAGTCACGTGTTTTCGGCGGCCATTGGAAGTCGCGTTAGCAACGGCCCGCCCGCCGTCCGCCAGTCATGGAGGAAAGGCAGCGCCTGCCTTGTCGTCCGATTGCGAAGATTGCTGCTTCGCTTTGCTGCGGTCTTGGGGAACTCGAAAAGGATGCTGCAAGTTGCGACAGCTGCGCCGATGTGAATATGTCATTTAATTTCTACTTGCAAGTGCACCTTGTACCGCGTCAAGCTTTTGCTCCGGTCGCGATCACGACGCGCCTATTGAAGTGCAGATATCGTGAACGCGCCTTCCCATCGTACGCGCGGACACCCGTCAGGTAGATTTTCGGGAAGTGATACACGGTGTGCAGTACGTAGGCGACTTGCAACCGAACGATTCGCAACTCAATTTTTTGGTTATCGCCGCTGCATGTAGTTTGCTAGGCCGGCAATGCGCGGCAGTGGCTTTGCAATTGTTACAAGGTAGATTCCCAGTTGATATAATTCAATCGTCCCATTACCTTAGCAGGTGTCCGTCTGACTGGAAGAGTGATGGATCTGGAATCTGGATCTTTTTGTGGTCTCGCTCTGGATTTCGCTTTTCAACGCTTCAGACTGCGAGGTTAGTGTATGAACGTTTTCAACTGATATAACCTTGAATTTATTGACACTGAGGCAAGTTGAAACTTGGCGAAAAAAAGTTTATTGACGCCACCCACCCTCTCCTTTTTTTTTTTGCTCAATAAAACGTTTTGCCTCCTCCTTCTCCTCCTTTGCAAAAAATTCTATCGAAGGCACTTGAACAACGGTAAAAACATTCCACAATTTTTTAGCTTGAAATCTGCATGAAGTGCTGCTTACCTATATATATAGAACGGCCGTTTAATTGACTAGTCATCTCTGGGATTGCCAGTGAAACTGCAACGCAAACTTGGGCACTTTCCGGTCCGGTAGCCGCACAGCGCTCGCCCACTGTTTGCGCCGTTCTCCATCGCTTGGTACCCTATAAACGGCGGCGATTGCAAACAAAGGATGAATGCACACCAATGTGTAGCAATACTAGTCAGCGGAATGATGCACTAACCGGTGGAAAGTGACGCCCAATTTCTTGGGCACCGATTGCGACTTGCAGCCTGGCACCGAGCATTGCGGCATTGTTAGAGCGAGCCGCTTCGCAAAACTGCTGCGGCCACACTGTAGGCCGTGTAACGGTGTAACCGTGCGTTTAGGTTCACAGTCACGCGCTGCAAAACGGCCTTCTACCTGCCTATCAGCTGATTTCCGCATGCTCGGCGCTGGCAGATGCAGACGACAAGAGAGGCGATACAAGACGGAGGAGGCGGAGAAGGTGCACCGAGAGAGAGGGAAAAAGAGTCCGCCATTCGACTTACAAAAATGGCGTTTCCGGCTGCGCTGGGTGTGACGTCAGGGCCTCTCCTTGGCTTTTTTTTCCTCCATGTTGTCCGGCCACACACAATGTTGCCTACCGAGCCTGGTGGGGCCACTGAACTTAGCGGCCAACGAATATTAGGGCTGGGGGGCGCCACACACTTGTCACAGATAGAGCCTGCTGACACTAGCTACGACCCCGAGAGGAGGCAGCAACCTGGAAGTGATAACCGACGGAGATTAGAGTGAACTAGAATAGGGGAGTGGCCCGAGCGGGCGGAGACGGCGCTGCTTTCGGCGTGCCGCGCGCCGTCGACCACCGCTAGGGTGGCTAGGGGCGCTGGTGCACGATCTCGCAGCCGGTAAGCCGCGCCCGCGCTGTCACCGCAGCCCTCGATCAGGCCGGACGAAACGTAGAACTTGGAAGGCGGTGGGGGCACGTGCGTTCGGTGGAATCGGTGCGGAGGTTCTGATGTGTTTTTCAAAACAGTGAGAGAGTGCATTTCGTCAAGGACCAGCATGTGAGGAAGGTGGCGAAAAGAAGGACTGCTGCGCACTGTTTTGCCCAGGCTGTCGCACTGGCTATCAGGGCGCTCCAAAGGCGTCTTTGTTCGCCGCCTCAAGAGGCGAAGAAGTTCGAAAAAAGTGGAAGCGCAATTTGCGCTGGCAGGAGAGAGAGAGACAAAACTTTTTTTATTGAGCTTTTAGGTGGGGTGGTTCCTCATTTCAGGTAACCATGTGCCGTCCCGGCTCGACTGACCCTCTCGACCAGCAGAAGTTGATCTTGAGGGAGGGAGCTGGACAGCAGTATCTCCCGCTGCTCAGGAGTAGGGGAAGGAAAAGGAGGTGGGAGGTCTGGGTTCTTGACGCACTCCCATATTATGTGCCATAGATTGCCTGGTTGAGTACAGATTTTACATTGTGCGTCGAATTGTGTGGGAAATAACAGATGCATCCTGACTGGATGGGGAAACGTATTTGTCACTATTAGGACAAGCCCCTCACAGAATCGTCGGCTGCAGTGTGCGAGCTAACTTTGTGTACAGGCCGTTCTGCACAGGTTTGTGCTCAACATAGAGAACGCGTTCACTAAATGATTCAGTCTCCTTGAGCTTCATTGGGATAGCATCCTTGACATTTTGAGTGTGGTGAAGGCTAAGCAGCAGCGTGAACTGGGTGCAGTGTTCATTGTAAGGCTGTTGCGGCACAGGTGCGTTTTACCTCACGACCCGCATTCACTTCTACAGCAAAAGCATCAACAGAAGCAATGCAAAAAGACGGCAATCTGCAAAGTATGCTAAATTAGGTAAATGCCCGTAGTACTGGACCAAATTGCGAAATAAACTGTGACAGTACACTAAAAGGTAATCTGTTCTATCTCGTCCACTATATGTATATTATAAAAACTGCAATCCGGTTTGAAAAATGTGAAGCTGGGCCATTAGCTGTACATAACTTTGCTTAACATGTAGCATTGCATGTAAGTGTTAACATTAGTTAGGTACTGTTCTTTTTTATCGTAATTATAACAAGAAATAACTACAAAATAATTTGCCTTTCGCCATGATAGCACCTCTGATCTCTGAAAAATCGTAAAGACTCCATACCATATTGGCAAGCAAGCAGGAGTTTCGTTTTTGTGCTATGCGGCGGGTTTAAACTTCCTTTTAGGAGATTGGGGGTGAGGGGGGGGGGGGGAGGTGTCAACGTGCTTATTTGCGCACATGCGCCGAATAATACATCAGAGTTCACTGCAACACCAGGGCTAAAAACTTTGTCACTCTTAAATGCTGCTATACGATCAATAACGTATTTTTAGAACCACGATGCTCTGCCATGTGCAGGGACTAACAGACCATGCTGAACACCTGCCAGTTCGCGAAAAGTAAGTAATTATCGTTCGTCAGGCAGTATTCGGCATTTTGCGGAGAACACAGGTGACAGTTCATTGACATTCAGAAGCGCCCGCGCCAGATTAAAGCTCGAAGTGAATCAAAATCGCGGATAGCGGAACTAAAGTGCCTGCAACCAGAACGGCCCACCACATCGAGGCCGGAGTTCTTGTGCTCGATATGGAGCAGGAGTAAGTAAAGCAAAAATCACGTTTGGTCTTTCAGAATCTTGCCTATAGCTTCTGAATGCCTTTGAAAACCGAAAGAGAACGCGAGAACATGACAGTGCAAGGCCAGACGCGTAGTCTCACTGCGCCAGACCAGCTGCGAAAGGGCGCAGTCGCGCCACCTCGCGGTGTCGACGCCAACCGGAGTGGTTCGGCGCCGCCGCTCGGGACACTCCCTTATTCTAGTTCACTCTACGGAGATGGAGACGGTGCGGCCCGAGACAAAAACAGACGAACCACAGCGGAGGGGGCGCGGAGAAGGGAACAGGACGAGGGTGACCACAAAGCGCAGAACCTAGAGAGGGAGCCTGCATCTCAAGGAGCAGGTGGTACACGGAAGAATCAGCAAAACAGGACCTGGGTTCGTCCACCACCGGGGATCACAAAAGAAGTGGTGGTGGTGGGAGATGGAAATGTAGGCCTTTTTGCGCAAGGCCTGGTGGACACGGTTGGGGTACCCGAGGCCGTTGAAGTATTATACAATAGGGGAGCAGGGGTGCCAGAGTCACTCAAACTCATTCAAGAGTACGAGCACGCTGCCCGACCACTGCATAGGATGTGGATTATCCACGTCGGGCTTACCGACGTACTTGCCTCAAAAGGCGAGGAACTGGTGAGCCAATTTCAAGGGCTGTGTGAGGGTAAGGGTCGCAACACGATCGTTTGCTCTATACCCGAAGTGACCCAGAGAGGAGGGGAAGCAAGAGCCCGCATAGTCATGGCGAATGCGCTTCTGAAGAAGCTGTGCAAGCGGCGCCGGCTGCGGTATTTGGATCTGGGAGTCAACGGGTTTGAAGACCACCTGTCGTGTGATGGAGTGAGCTATGGAAGGGAGGCCATCTGCAATGTAATACAGAAGCTTAAGGAACCGATCACCCGTTTTTTAGGAGCCCTCGGCCGAGGCCCGCGGATTAACGCGGAACGTCGTGGTCGACCCGGAAAATCAACCAAGGATGTCCCAAGCTCCCTCGCCAGGGAGCGGGCAGGCTACCACGCCCGACCGTGGTGCAACGGGCCTCACGGCTGGAGCGCAGCAGAGCAAGCCCAAGGCTTTCGGCTGGAGGGGCAAGCAGATGAGCCTAGAACGGGAGGAGCAAGGAAAACACCCCGGTTGGGGGGCGAGGACGGCAAAACAAGAGCTGGAGGCGGGCTTCAGGAGCAGCGTCGTGAGAGGCCTAGAAGCTTGGATACAGGAGATCATAAGCGAGCAGTTGAGCAGAAGCTGGCCGACGCTAAGCAGCCTTCGCGGGTAAAAAAAAAAAAAACACAAAACCAGCGCCGCCGTAGGCATCGGAAGCGGAGGCCTATGCAGGCTGTTCCAGTGGCTTTCCTCAACATGCAAGGAGCTCGGAGTGAGCTGAAGTGGGGCGAGCTCACAAAGGGACTTCATGAAGAGCATATCTCTGTGTTTGCAGTGGCAGAGGCACACCTGAGGGGAGACGAGGTTCCCCTTGTGCACCAGGTCTGTCCTGGGAGGGCTGCAACAGAACAGGGGAAGACCGACGGGGTGGAGGTTTGGGTTGCCTCTGGATGGGGCACCAGCAGTGGACTCGTGTTCGAAGCACATGTAAGGAGCTTATGTGGCTTACGGGGCACATAGCGAGCAGGCCTGTGGCAATGGCTGTTGTATACTGGTGGTCGAGGGCACCAGTGGGTAGCAACGATGTCTTTTGTGAGTGTATTAGTGCGGACATCCAGGACCTGGGCCAGTCATTTGACATATTGATGGTTGGTTACTTCAACGCGCATGTGGAGGATTTAGACGGTCGGACTGATGCTAATGGCCGGCTACTGTTAGCAGTGGCGGACAGGCGTAAGCTGGTGATCGTGAATCTTACGGGCAAGTGTCAGGGAGCGGTTACTTGGGTGATGAGCGACCGCAGCTCGTGTATCGACTATTGCCTAATGTCGGAAGGTCTGTATGCTGTGTTGAACTCCATGATCATCGATGAGAGTGGTGACGGTAACATGGGCAGTGACCATAACCGGCTACGCCTCATGTTTGGGAGGAAAAGTAGAAAAGACGAGTTGCCGCATGTCAGGAGGACCAGACGGCCTACTGAGGAGGAACTTGAGGAGCTGGCAGGGAAGTTGGAGTTGCGCGCGCAGGACATGGACACATATGAGGCCATTATAGCAGAGTTGCGACGGATGCTACAGCAGCTACCACCACGTACCAATGGCCGGCGTCGACCAAAAGCATGGTGGAATGCCAAGGTGGCAGCGGCCATCGCCTGCACACGGGAGGCCAGCCGAAAACACCGTCACCTGTGCAAGGCAGGAGTCCAGGGAGGCCACTGCAAGGGCGTGGAGGGCTTACCTTGAACTAAAACGCGAGGCAGCAGCGCTGGTGCAGTCCCAGATACGCTCACTGAACAGCAACTTTATGCAGATGCTGAAAGCGGCTGGCCGGCAGGCACCGCAGCGCTTCTGGAGACGGGTCAAAGGTGACATGGCTGTGCCGCACCAGCACTCGCTACGCGCAACACCAGATGGTCCTACAGTCCAGGGAGTAGAATGTCTGCCCCTGTTGGAGAGCTGGTTGCAGGCTTTGCAGGCAGATCGATTGCCGGTGCTTGGGGCAGGGGAGCCACCAGAGGGCATGAGCCACTCACTGATGCCTGATACAACTGAGGTGGATGCGGCAGGAGGGCTTCGGTTGGCACCAACAGGGAGAGAGCTGGAACGGGCGACCAAGAGGATGGATTCGGGGACAGCCTCAGGCTTCGTCGGAGTTCCTATGAGTCTGGTTAAGGCACTAGGAGCGCGGGCACGCTCGCGGATGGAAGATATATTGACGCATGTGCTGGTGGAAGCTGAAGTGCCAGAAGACTGGAGACGAAGCAAGGTCAAGCCGCTGTATAAAGGCAAAGGTGGTAAGCAAGACATTGGGAACTATCGTGCTATTGCTGCGACACCTGTTCTCTACAGGTTGGTGATGCAGGTGGTCAGGGAGCGTCTACAAGGATGGGCTGAGACAAAGGGGGTGCTGGGGGAGCTGCAGGTGGGCTTCTGGCCCAGGAGACGCATTGAGGTCAATCTGTTTGTTCTCACGCAATGTATTGAGGTTGCCCAACAGGCCCGGAGCCCCCTGTACGTAGCTTTCCTGGACATATCGAAAGCCTATGACTGTGTGGACCAGCAGATCCTGCGGTCCATTTTGCAGGATTTGAAAGCAATGACATTGCCCTGCTTAGAGCACTCTACTCAGGGGTGACAGCACAAGTGGAGGGGGATGGACATGTTACAGCGCCAGTGAGTGTGTCCTGAGGACTTCCCCAGGGATGCCCGCTTTCGCCGCTACTCTTTATGCGGTATGTGGCGGTGCTGACTCAGCGACTGGAATCTTCGGGCCTGGGATACGCTCTCCAGCACCATGAGGAGGGGCAGTTGGTAGCACGGAGTTTTCCAGCACTTGTGTATGCGGACGACTTCGCTGTGCTTGCGGGCTCCCCAGGTGATCTGCAGCAGTTGTTGGACATGTGTGGCACGGAGATGACACGACTGAGGCTGAGGTTTAACCAGGCGAAATGTGTGGTTATGGCGTGGGGAGTGGTAGCGGAGTGTACGCAGGTGGACTGGACACTGCAGGGGGTGAAGTCTGTGAAGTACCTCGGCGTGAGTCTCAGCGCGACGGCCGACTACCTGAATCCTCACGAGCGGGGGATGAAGACCAAGGTGGCCCGCAACAGGTCGCACTGCAATATTAATGCACTGCAACATAGTCGTCAATAATCTTGTCTTCAATTTTTTCGCAGTCTCTGGAGTTCTCTGTATTGCCATCTGACTGGAAGGCGGGGAGGGTGGTACCAGTGCCCAAGCAGAGCAATCCAAGTCAGCCACCCCACTACAGACCGATCACCCTCACAAGTATTTCATGCAAACTGCTTGAACATGTTATTTACTCCAGTTTAATTACATTCCTTGAATCTAACAATTTTTTTTATAAACTTCAGCATGGTTTTAGGAAAAACTATTCTTGCGAAACACAACTCTTGCAGTTTACTAACGACCTATTTTCAGCCATTGATCGGGGTTCCTATATTAACTGCGTTTTTCTAGATTTCAAAAAAGCTTTTGACACAGTCTCTCATCGCTTACTGCCCATGAAACTAAGAAAAATTAACATTGATCCCCAAATTCTTAAATGGATTGAGTGTTTTCTAACCAACTGTACCAAATTTGTTAGAGCTAACGAGTGCGACTCACCAACTTCCGTGGTAACTTCTGGTGTACCACAAGGTTCTGTGTTGGGCCCACTACTTTTTCTTATATATATTAACGACCTTCCTAATCATATTTGTTCCTCAATTCGGCTTTTTGCAGACGATTGTGTTATCTGCCGCGAAATATCTAGTACTACGATTGCTTGCAACTTCAAACTGATCTGGACAAAGTTTCAGCATGGTGTTTTGACTGGTCCATGCCGCTTAACATTTCTAAGTGCAAACTAATGCAAGTTTCTCTAAGTCGCCACCCCCCTTCTCTTTATTCATATGTAATTACCAATACTCCGCCCACAAAAGTTAACACCTACAAATACCTCGGCGTTCACATCAGTAGCAACTTTTCTTGGCAAGCGCACGTAGATTATGTAACTAACAATGCTAATCGCATGCTTGGCTACTTACGTCGTAACATTCCCTTAGCTCCTGTTTCCTTGAAATTAATGCTTTATAAAACACTAGTTAGGACTAAACTCGAATACGCTTCCACTATCTGGGATCCACACTTATTATCGCTCTCCTCATCGCTTGAATCAATCCAGAACCGTGCCTCTCGTTTCATTGTTTCCAACTACTTTCGGGCAGCTAGCGTTTCATCAATGAAAGCAAACCTTAACCTTCCCCTTTTAGCAACTCGCAGGAAAATTGCACGTTTAAGCTTTTTTCACAAAATATTCTACACTAACCCAGATATTAAAACTGACATTGTTTCACCTCCATCTTACATTTCCCCACGCTTTGACCACAGATTAAAAGTTGCAGTCCCCAATTGCCGGACAAATTTGCGTTTCAATTCGTTCTTACCGAAGACAGCCTCGGACTGGAACAGCCTCCCCGCCTCCATTGCCAGCAACCCTGATCCTGTTTTCTATAAGACGGCCATAACTTGCATTGTATAAACCTTCCCACTCCTCTCTGTAACGCCTTTCGGGGCTTTGAGATATTGAAATAAATAAATAAATAAACAAAGGGATGCTGGTGCGACAGGCGCTGTGGACCTTCAACCAGTACGAAGTCTTGCGGGCGCTGTGGAAGATGGTGGCGGTCTCGGGGTTGACATACGCCAATGCAGTGCTATGCCTCTCAACAGGGATGAGAGAGTTCCTGGAGAGACGCCAGAGAGAAGTGGGCAGGATGGCGTTGGGGACCCACCGACAGACACCAGTGGAAGCCATCCAAGGCGAGCTGGGCTGGTCATCATTTACAGCCCGGGAGGCGGTAGCAAAGGCAGCATACGAGAATAGGCTCCTGCGCCTCCCTGAAGGCAACCTAGCCCGGCAAGTGCTGGTGTACCTGAGTTTTTCGGGGCGGTCGACGAGATGGACGCGGCGGACTGTGAAACTGCGTCGAGTTTTCGACCTGCCGATGGTCAGCCTCGCGACGGCAGCAACAGCGGGATCAAGGTAGGAGGTGCATGAGCGGGTGCAGAGCGCTGAAACCAGGAAATGGCAAGAGGCATGCCAGCAGAAGTCTTCCCTAGCAGTCTACTGCAGGGAGAAAACGGAAATCCACAGGGAGTGGCTGTACGACAACTCCAAGGGGAGCGGTTTCCTGGCGGAGGCAAGGTGTGGTGTGCTGCGCACGCGAATGTGGAGAGCGCGCTTCACAGCTAATTTGGCAAAGACCTGTGCGCTCTGCGATTCTGCGGAAGAGACGACGGAGCACGTGGTGGTGGCATGTCCGGGTATTTTTCCCATTGCCCGTACATCGTCGCTGTCCATTGCACTTGGGTTGTCAATTGCACATGCGATGTTATATGCTTTATCGATTGTACAGCCTCTTTCGGTGTTTTAGCTATGACTGATGGTTCGCACGCAGGATCATTTCACGCCAGACCAGATCAGAAAGCTGGTGAAGCTGAACAGTTTCTGAAAAAATTTGTCGAGATGTTTACGCAACTGAAGATAGTAGGCAAAGATGGCAAAACAGGATGGAAGCCTGTACAGACGGGGGCGCTGATTTCAACATTGTCAGCACTGTCTTTAAGGCAGTATTACATTACTGACCTTGGTTTTAGGTTTCTCATGCTAAGTAGACTAAGCCAGGACGCTCTCGAGAACCTCTTCAGCACGGTTCGGTTCAAGACGCCTGTACCACGTGCCAGGGAATTTAAGTCTACTTTCAGGATAATTGTCCTGGCACAGCTTTCACAACCAAGTAGGTATGGTTCATACGCAGTCGATGATTCCCAGAACCTTTTGTTTTTCTTGGCTGAAAAGAAGGACCTGGCAAAAGATTGTGAAGATGGGACTGAGCCACTGGATGACGACCTTTTTGAGTTGTGCGAGGAAGAAGACAGTTTACATTACTTTGCTGGTTACATCGCTTATGCACTTATTCATAAGCACAAACTGTGTCGCACTCGTAAGTCTAGCCTTGTTGATAACAACAGGGAGGTTCCAGAGTTGATAGCTCTCAAGTGCTACGTCCAGCATGGGCGAAATCCACTGAAGGTGCCTTCACATGAACTGGTAAAGCTCCTCAGACTGTGTGAAAGTTTGTTTCGGGCTAATGAGACTGGTCTGCTGGAATCCAAGTGCAGCATTGAAAGCCTGCAGAAATTGCTTGAAAAAAAAAAAAGCTGACGGGTATGCTGACTTCCCTATGTGCCATAATGTTGCTGAGTAAGCTGCAAGGCATTTTTTTCTTTGCCGAATGCGGTTTGCACTGAAGCAAAAAAATGCGCAGCTCTTGTTGAAGTTGCAGCAGTCTGGGAAGTGTGGCTCAAAAAGTGTCGGGATGCGTATTCTGAGTCAAAGTGTCCATTAATGTGATTGTGTTTTGGCATTCATGGTGCATTGTTTTTTTCTCTCCAACCGTGACTGCTTTTCTGCGCTCTTACCGACATGTTTACGCAACTGAAGATAGTAGGCAAAGATGGCAAAACAGGGTGGAAGCCTGTACTAAGCCGGAAGTGTTGCTCAAAAAGTGTCTTATAGCAGACGTAACTTTTGTCTGTGTTTGGCTGTTAAAAAGCCATTTCGAGAGGCTGTACATATCACTCTAATTTTGAGGTCATGGGTTTTTTCAGCAGCATTTACAAGAAATTTGTGTTGCTCATCGTTTTAAATGCCTCAGTGATTGTGTGCTGAATGAGTGAATAATAAAAGTTATAACTCGAGAAACTGCTTGTCTTTTCTGCTGCATGGCTGGACACCCTCAATTCCTGCAAACATCCTGGGCATATGAGCCAAAGTATGCTTCTTTCCATGAGCTGCATTGTCTGTGAAACGTAGAAATTATAATTAGTGATTTCACTTTTAAATGAAGGTAAGAAAAATATTGAATGGTCAATTAAAGCCCTCTTCTGTGCATTATGAGAGTTGCAGGTTTAATGTTTATTGCTGTTATGTTACTTCCTGTATATGCTCCTAAAGTGCCATTCAGCCACAAGGAGCATGTATTGAAAACTATTGGCCACCATTTTCGTCTGGTTCTGCTAATTATCCACACCCCGTTTCCATGGCAAGTAGATATATTGCTCGCTCAATCCAGAAGTTTAAGCTGAGCAGCCACTGGCCGTAACGCAATTTTTTATATCCGTAGCTGATAAAAAAATTCTTTGTGAAGTAATCAGGTTACAACCATGATTTAAAACTTCTTGGCAATGTTCGGGAACTGTAAATTGATCACTCGGTTTGCAGGGCGTATGCTTCAGACGGGAAATACCAATATTAATTTCAAAGCAGCTACGCGTGCGACTGCGTTTTGCTGCGCATGTGCGACGTGAATGAAGCACTCAGCATATTGGGAACAGTACATGTAGTAACTACTCGCTGCTGAGATAACCTGCTGGTTAGCTCAGCAGCTCACCTGTGCGATGAACGGCGTAGTTTTGTACATCAGTTCCGCAGTCAGACGTCAGTTATAATAAACAGGGTTGTGCGAATACCTAATAGTACATTTCGAATCGAACAAATAAAAGATGCAGAACATCGAATCGAATATCAATTTTTTTTTTTTCACAGGTCTCGGTTTTCCACAGATTTCTTTAGAAGAATGAAGCTGCTGCACATGTTTGGGAACCATGACTTTTTCTATAACCCGGAAATCACGCTTTTCAACTCCCAATCGCAGCAGTCCAGCCGCCGAACCACTATCAGTCAGTGCTTAAGAATCCTGAGTGAGCTCGATATATGGGGTTGGAAAACGAATTGCGCTATAGAGTTGCCGCATTGCAACCATACGCAGAGACTACACAGCGCCGTGTAACTCCGAAGCGAGCACGTTGCGAGCATGAATAATATGATGCGAAAACACGGGAGAACTACAATCACGGGCCATGATGAGGCACGCGTTTAGAGAGCCGCGGGGAACTTATGAAAAATCTATTCTACTATTAGAAAAGTCGAATAGTAAATGTTCGATTCGCGAAACGAAGTATTCGCAGAGCTGCTATTCTATTCATATTCGAGTATTCGCACACCCCTAATAATAAAGCAAAGCGCGCGTTGCAAAAAAGAAAGCAGCGACGTCGGGGCGCGCTCCCCTCGCGCGGTGCGCACGACTCCTTCAAGCCCGACGGTTGGCTTTCCCACGCTGCTTTGGATGATCGGCGGTCAACATGGCGGACCTATGCGCAACTCTTGCTCCCCCGTAGGGAGCATATACAGGAACTCTAGTCACTGGGAGGGAACAAGTGGGAAGAATGTTATTCTGAAGAAGTGATGGATAAATAAAAGAAGGTGGACCACAAAGCACTGACCTTTCTATGCCTCGTAGAGGACAATTACCTGGATGACATCAGCGGAAGTAAAACTGCGAGAGAAGCGTGGACGACGCTTGAGCAGATGCACTCGAAGTTTGGACTTCTGCATATAATCCAGCTAATGCGTGATTTCTTCAACATAAGGATGAAGAATCAATGTAGAGCTATCTGGGAAAACTCATGGAGCTGCAAAGGAAACTGTTAAGTGCAGGACATGCGCTCACGATCGAAAATTCACCTTGGTGATGCTCATCGGGCTTCCAGCAGTGTACGAACCGCTCATTCTTAATTTGGAGCAAGACGAAGAGCAACTGAGTATGAAAGTATCGAAGACGAGGCTGCTGACTGAAGAAAAAAGAAACCTGCGTCGCAATGAGGACAGCGTCGACAACTACGAGAATCAGACTAGGGCGTTGGTCAGCAAAATTTGTTCCACGTCCGACAGCAAGCAGCAAAATGAGAAGATGAGCTATCAGCCTGCTCATAAGAAAGACGACAAGATCTCCCAATGGACGTCAAGCATACAAAAGAAAGTGCGATGCTTTGCTTGTGGCAAGATTGGTCATATAGCGAGGGACTGCAACCAAATTCCAGATGAAGAGAAGGACCAGCAAAAGAAGAGGAGTCTTCCACACGCAAAAAAAGGAACGCATATGGCCTTATGTACCAAGAAAGAGGCAGCGTCGCACCCCGGTGTATGGCCTTTTGACAGCAGTGCTACTGATCACATGACGTCGCAAAGGTCAAAGGTCACCAACTTCATGCCATGCGAATTAGCAGTGGAGACCACAAATAGAGAGTCCATCAAAGTTGAAGGGAAAGGAAGAGTCGAGATTCAGCTGTCTGAGCAATGCGGTGTGACAAACATCCCGCTCGAATATGTCTTTTATGTGCCTGCTTTGAATGGGAATCTCTTATCGGTTGGAAGGATTGAGGAGTGAGGGTTACAAGTTACATTTGCTGCTGGCAAAGCCTTCGCTTCCAAAGACAACGGAGAAGTAGTCCTTACTGCAATGAAGCAAGGGAGACTGTGCACCGTGGAAGAAGTAGAGGTGTCGTTCATACACATCTTTTCGGCATAGGCGGCTGGGCCATTTGCATAAGGATGCTGTTTGTAGCCTCCGCGGAACAGCAAAGATCACATGGAAGATCAGTGCGACGTTTGTCACCTAGGAAAGCTGAGAAGTAGAAGCCTCCTGAAGGGCGAAGCGACTCGGGCCAAAGCGCCGGTGGAGCTGATTCATTCAGATGTCAGTAAAATCATGCCGACATCCAAGGCGGTTCAAAGTTATTTCGTAACCTTCACTGACGACTACTCACGGTACACCGTTGTGTATCCAATGAAGGCGAAAAGCAAAGTGCTTCAGAGGTTCGAAGAGTACAGATGCATGGCGGGAAACTTTCACGACAGAAAAGTGAAGGCTTTACGTAGTGGCAACGGGGAAGAGTACACCAGCACTGACTTCAATGAGTACTTGATTGAGCATGGTATAAAGCCCCAACTAACCATCCCTGGCACACGTGAGCAGAATGGAGTTGCTGAAAGGATGAATCAGACATTGCTAGACATGACAAGGTGCCTCCTCATTGAGTCAGGTGTCCCCAAAGAGCTTTGGGCTGATGTTGTTGTCACTGCAAGCCGTATTAGTAGAAACAAATGTCCATCCCACGCGATTGAAGGGAAGTTGCTGGAAGCTCTGGGGCAGGGGGAGAAGTAAAGCTGGACAGCCTGAGGGTGTTTGGATGCAGAGTCTGGAGCGTGCGAAGTAGGCTGTGGAAGAAGGGCAAATTGGATCTGAAAGCAGAGGGGTGAGTATTGGTCGGCTACCCAGAAGGGGTGAAAGGCTACAAGCTGTGGAATCTCAAAGAAGACCACTTCTTCGTCAGCAGGGACGTCTCTTTTGATGAGGATTACTTCCCATGCAAGCATGTACAAGCTGCGACCATTGTCCCTAAGGTTCACGACAGCACTGATGAACCAGTAATGGTTCAAGGTAAAGCAAGCTCAAATGACCCACAGGACGCTGATAGTGCTGACCATAGCGATAGTGATGACCGAAACAACCGTGAAGCCGGTTCATCAGACGAAGACGAGCAAGCTACGCAACAGCAGTCCAACGCCACAGGAGGCAGTATTATCTGACACCGGGACGCTCTGGGAGACTTGCAAACAAGGAAACACATTCAAGAGAATGCCCCGGTTGCTGTGTAGCCAGGCACAGCTTGAAAGACCCAGAGACGCTTCAGGAAGCTTTGACTGCTCCAGACAAGGGAGAGTGGAAAGCAGCCATGCAGAGTGAACTAGACAGCCTGATTATGCCACGACCAGAAAGAAGACACGTAGTGAAATGCAAGTGGGTATTCCGTAGTAAGTATGACGCCAATGGTGACTTGGAGCGGTACAAGGCACGCTTGGTAGCATGTGGATACTCGCAAGTAGAAGGAACCGATTTCAAAGAAATCTTTTCTCCTGTAGTGAAGCTCAAGTCCATCAGAATGCTGCTGGTGATAGCCGTCGAAAGGGAGTGGAAAGTCCACCAGGTTGACATCACTGCGGCATATCTGACTGGGACATTGAAAGAGGACTATAATTCCCGTAATTTGTCCATGACGTGAAGAGAAAAAAATGAAAATAAGCAATTTGTAAATTACGTAGGTTTTATAACAGCGGTTGTTTTGGGCGCAACCGACACGTCGCTTGCAACACCCGCGGCAAAGTCCTTGTTGCTGCCGCCCCTTCCCCACCCCCCAAAAAGCGTTTTATTTCTTCATATAATTAAAACAGAATGCAAAATTTTTGTTTCTAAGATTGCTTTTTGCACATGCTTGTTCTGGGTCATGCGGAACACAGAATATACGGCACCTAGCACAGCTAGCTTGCAGCGCTTACAGTTGCCTCACTGACTTGCACCTAATGCTTTGTCATCAAGTCGTGTAGGTTGTGTAGGTGGCATAGGTTCACACACAAGGTACCCAAATTTTATTTAATGTGTGGCTTGTGCAAACGGCGGCTCCACATTGCATTGTGCAACAAACTATAGTGAACTGCTCAACAAGATGGGGCTGCGACGAAGGATCTTCCGAAGACTAGTGAAATGCGACCTAATGAAATGCGACCGACAATAAATAGCTGGTCTGGTGAGGTTGTCACACTGCTGAAACCAGTGCTCAGGGTAGCAGTAACGACAACGTCACACAACTGTGCGATTTCGATGGCACAATTTGGAGTTCTGGTCAAAACGGCAGTGAGGAGCGCTCACTACCCTTGGATGACGATGTCACACAACTGCGTGATTTTGATGCAAAGAATTGGAGTTATGGCAACAATGACAACGAGGAGCCACCCCTAGCTCCCGGGTGTGCACAGGAGGAGCTAGACATTTCCTCTGCCTACGACATAGTGGCCCTTACTGTTAACTTTGCAGTCGAGTTTGGCCTGCCCTGGAAAGGCGTAGAAGTGTTGCAGAACGACACCGCTACGAAGTCAGTCATGTCACTGCATCTCTTGGCGCAGGTCGTCCTGCTCGGGTGCTTTACGTCTTCCCCGATGCCCCGCGACGCCTCCCTGGCTGCAGGCTGCAACTCGAAACTCATCTGTTACATTCTACAGAGAAAAGACGTCCCTGCAACAAAACATCTGTTTAAGAAATCCGTGGGTGCGGGAATTGAAGCCGCAAGATTTCAGTTCTACTGCGATGAGTGCATGGCGTCTATATCAGAAACATCAGGCCGCCCCGTGGAAAGAAATACTCAAGAAGGCTAGTGCAGGGAGTGTGGTAAGCCTTAAAATGGTCGCGAGATGATGCGTGATGGGCAATTTTTTTGTTGGCTTGCCTCCTTAGCGCCAGCTTAGTTCGTAACTGGCTGACAAGGAAGTTGCCAGCGCACTTCTCGATCGCCTGCATGTGATTCACCAAAACCCAGCTGAGGTAGAAAGCAAGGCACACATAACGGATGGAGACATGTCCAGGCGCATCAGAAAGGAGATTTCAGAACATGATCTAACCCTGACACTCAATGCAGATGGTGCACCAATATTTAAGTCATCTAACTACAGCATGTGGCCAGTGCAGGTCATGGTGAACGAACTTCCACGACACATGCGGCAGCACAATGTGCTTGTACCACTTTTGTGGTATGGGCAGTCATGCCCTAATGTAATACTACTCCTAGGAAGCTTTGTGAAGCAGATGGATGAACTGGGACTCGACGGTGTCTCAGACTGTGGGCGCACAGATGATCCATTCTAAGGTAAGTTTGTTAAGCCATACAGACCATGGCCAAGTGTGTTGTAGTTATTCTGCATTACACCCAACTAAAATATGCAGGTGTACCGTGCGAGTTGTACAGCTGACTCTCCTGGATGAGCCATTATGCAGAATACGGCTCAGTATAACGGGTACTATGGCCACGGCTGGTGCCTGCACCAGGGTGCACCTATCTATTGTAAGCAATCTTTTATTTATAGCTTTCAAGAGTTTGACTAGCCCCTTATTAGTATTGCATTGTTATAAGACATCATGAAAAATGTAATGTACCCCTAATTATTGCCTTAGTACTGCAAGAATTATCTTAAGCACTGCTAGGAAGCTCTCTTCTGATAAGGCTATATTTTCTCTGTAAACTCCTATTCATTTGCACATGAAGCTTGGGAGGTTGGTTCTGAGTATTCATTTTGCTAATGAATTTATGGTAAAGAGCCGTCAGGAAAAATTCAGGCAGACGAGGAACTTGCTCGCACGTAATAAATCCTTTCTCATTCATTGCTTCTGTTAGCACTATTTGCAATCTAAAGACGTTTTTCAAAGCAATTGCTGGTTTGACTAGCTTTTTTCACATGTATTCATTTTGTATCTCATTTAGTTTAGGCACACCATATTTCTATGCCCAACTAAGCCTGACTCAAGGTTCTTCCCACGGTAACAGACACCATGAAGTACCCTGTGGGTGGTGCTGCAGACGAAAGGACGTCGCAGCAAACCTTCAGGATGATGACTGAAGCTGCAGCTAGCAGTAGAACTGTTCAGGGAGTTAAACGGTCCTCTGCCCTGATCAACCTGCAGCACTTAGAAATTGTGTGGAGTTTCACTCTTGACTACAAGCACTGTGTGCAGCTAGGGGTCACCTGCCAGCTCACTGAACTTTGGCTTGCAAGTGTTGGTGAGCCTTCCTACATCGGCTCACCAGACTACCTGTACAAGCTAGACGAGCGGCTGCTGAGCATAAAGCACCCATTGTGCTTCCCACGTCTGCCACGGTCTCTTCTGCACAGGAAGTATTGGAAAGCCACTGAGTGGCAGCAGTGGTTGCTTTTTTTTTCGTTGTTTTGTGTTGTGGGCATACCCCAGGTGGCACCGTTGTTCCCAGATCAAATTGCGCTCGCTACCACGTCCAAATCGGCTGCCATTTTCCCATAGACGAAAATCGTTTTTATTTTTTTTTTAGAATACTCAGGCAAGTACCATCGTCGTTCTCGGGGTCAAACAAAATAGAGCACAAAATGCGGCCTTCGTGTGAAGTTCGCTCAGGAAAATTTTTTAAAGTGTTCCAATTATCGCCTCACCACCCTGTACTTATTAAACCGCCATTACTGCATTCTGTGTTCAGAGTGAAGTGGCAGTCTTCCTTTGATGCCTCTTTGAATTTTTTATAAATGAAGTTGCATTTACAGACACTGATTTTTCATTTTGCTGGCCTACAACACCTGCAGCAGCTGCATTCTGTGTGCTTGCTTATAAACAAATAGGCTTTCTACCCAATAGACCAATACACCTACGTGTGTCAATAAAGTGACAAGCTTAGGGTAAGCTCTGTTAGTTTTTCTCTAAGGCGTTGACAGGGCTCAAACAGATTGGAGGAATCCCCGCCTTGGCTGGCAAACAATCTGCTTAACTCAGCCAATGCACCTAGCGTAATGTAAAACGCACTGACGCTATGCGACTTATCCCCACTATTACATATTTTTGGTAAGACATCCCAGGATGGGTCAAAGGGGCGCTGTTCCCTAAGCAAGCTGTGCAATCGCCCCTTGTGGCTTCATTATTGTTTATAAGGAGAATGCTGTATCACCCCTGTTTTATATGGCGGATTTACGTTGCCCCTCGTCTGTGTTACAATGTGCAGGTCTGCGAGCGTCATTTTAAAGCCGGGCACCTTTGAACAACATCGAACACAGACGGCGATGGGCGGGACTGTTGAGGCTCCGATGAAGCCGACCTGACTGATGCCTGATGCTGTGCCGACCATTTTCTTGGATGCCCGAGTTACCTCTCCAATTCTCAAAAGTTATGAGAAGAGCCCGACGTCAAGCGAAGACGAAAGGAAAATGAACAGTTGCTGGAAGCCGTCCAGGAATTAGTGATGGCATTCACGGTGGAGCAGGGAGAGAATAAGGTAAAAAACTGAAGATATAACTTCAAGGCTGAACATCTTGCATCAAAACAAGTTCTGGTCACAAACAGTCTGTGAAGGCTGCGTCATCTTCGCTCACGTCACGACTACAGATCACACCCCAGAACTTCTGTTGTCAGTGTGTGTCATCAGACCTGTGCATACGCATGTTCTGGAAGCGTGTTCAACTGACATCGAACAACCACCTGAAGAATCCGGAAAAAATTCAAGATTTTCGAAGGTTAGTGGAGCTTTTAGATAATGTGGGGGACTTCTGCATGACAAGAGCACCCCATGAGGGCCATGAAGTGCATTTAACATCCTGTCTTGTAACATCCCTTTGGAAGAAATTACAACTGACCGGTTGTTAGACGATGAGCGGGCTGATGTTCTCAAATCCCTTAAAGGGCAACTGAAGTGCTTTTAAAATCAGGTAAAAATCTATTTTTTACAATTAATTAATACATTGGTCAGTTTATGATTGTAAACGTTTTTTCAGCGTTTTTAGCTTGGGGACAGTGGTATTCATTGATAAAGTTGACCCCATACCCCGCTCAGTGCTCACTCCCACACCATCGGAAGAGCAAAAAACCCAGAGGCAGCGACCGGAAGTAGTGTCATATTCGGAAGACGGCCACCAACGTGCGCCGCTGCTTCGCTGTTTCCCAGTTTTCTGGACGAAGTTCCAAGTTAAGCAGGCGTTTACTCTACACTTTATTAAACTTTATTGTCCAGAGTTGCCTCCACGTAGATTTTTAGCCATAATGCGACTGTGTTTTTAGTGATTCCCTAAAACGACTCCTAGATACTAGAGATTTCCTACCCGAGCGCCCGTCGTTACTGCATTGCCTTCACGAGTAGTCTGGGCCGGCCATGTCGTCAGGTGCGCTGCCCTTCATACGTGAATCGACGGGCTCAAATGAATACGGAGATGCCCCCAGATCCTGATCCATAAGGAGATCAGAAAATTTAGGGGACCACAATACTCCGGGTTTTCTAAACTTCTTGCTCATTTTCCCAATCAACATTGTGAACTACGATGAGAGTTTAGCTAAGTATGTAGATTTCGCGCATCATTAACCAGAAATCAAGCAAGCTGGAAAGCATAAAGCATTTTCGACGCGCGAAGCGCTCTGGACATGCGCCAGCTGGGCACGCCCGTACGGCCCACGAAGCGGCTTGAACCGGCACTGGCCATGGCAGCAACTGCTCGTCGCTGCTGTCCAGAATCAAAGCAGTCGCGAGAAAGGTAAACATGCAAGAGAGTGAATAATAGTGTGGTAAAAGATTTTGCTAAGGATTGTCATCCGAGGTGATATTAAAAGCGGTGATCATATTTTTGCCACAATCCGAAGCCTATAGGAGGTATTTATATGACGTCAGAGTTCAGCCAGAAAGTGCTTAGCAGGGCTTGAAACCATAGGCATGCGACCGAAGGACGCAGGGAGGGCGCAGGAGGACGCAGGGAGGCTAAGTGGGAAGAGTTATATGGCATCATGGACGCGGAAGACATAGATGTGGTGTGCCTGGCCGAGACACACCTGCGTGACTCTGAAACACCCCCGAAGCACGGCGGATATATATGGGAAGGCCTCAATCGGCAAAGAAATGAGCGACAGGGAGGTGGTTTGGGTTGTTTTGGTCGAAGTAGTGGAAAGTGGGAGAGAGTCCAAAAACCCTGCACAGAGCACATGTGGTTAATTGGCAGCCTGGGTTCCCGTGAAGTGGCTCTGGGAGTGGTTTACCTGTGGACTGGCAGCGCAGCGTACGCCAAAAACCTGGAAGTCTTGGCCTGTCTGGAAGAGGACATGGAGCACTTCAATCTTCCTGTCATCATTGTGGGGGATTTTAATGCACACATGGACGAATTTGACGGGCGTACGGACACGATGGGCAAAGCTTTGAGGGATTGGGTCGCGAGGACGGATCTGGTGATAGTGAACGGTACGGAAAGGTGCACCGGTACAACTACATGGGCATCGCGGGACAAAACATCCTGCATAGACTACTGCTTTGTCACACCGGCGCTTCTCCCTCGACTCACCGAAATGGCAATACACTGACGGTTTGTGCAGTGTGGGTAGCGACCACAACAGCATCCGCCTAACGTTTGCGGGCCACCGTACACGCTCGCGGCCCAGGCTCCCCACTAAAGGGCCCCGCATGCTGCCTGATCAGGCTATTGAAGAGGCGGTGGATCTGTTGGAGGAAGAGGCGGAAGGGGTGTCCATGCAGACATATGAAGACTTTGAAGAATGGCTCCAAGTGGCGCTGCAAGCGGTACACAAGGAGAGAAAGGGTACGATGGGACGTAGCAAGATGGGACCCAAGGCATGGTGGGACAAAGAGGTAGCGACTGCACTGGCAACACGCAGACAGGCATGCCGTGCCCACCGGGGCGCCTTGGGAAATTCCAAGGATGAGGCCGAGACCCTGGCACTATGGGGGCGCTATCAAGAAGCAAAGCAGGCCATGGCAACAATGGTACAGCGAAAGATGAAGGCTGTCAGCTCCCGAACACTGCGCGAAATTAAGGAAGCGGGGAGGGATGCTGGCAGGAAATTCTGGAGACACATCAAGGCCCAGCAGCCAACGACAGCTTCTTGCCCCATGTTACTACGCGACTCGAACACTGGAGCAGAGTACAGGGACGAGGAATGCCTCCGATATTTGGAGGATTGGAGCCAACCGTATCAGCAAGACGACGACGATGGTCATCGCTAGAGACCGGATTTTAGGCAAATGCCTATTTTTTTCCTTGCGTTCCTATCGCCCCATTTCAATATATGAGCACGAATTGGAGGTCAAGGATGGCTTTTATTGTGGTTTTATAGTGCCTATAAATGCCTATTTTGGGTGTTGGTGCCTAAATTCCGATAAATGCCTATAAATGCTTTTTTTCTCAAATTGGCGTCTAAATCCGCACTATGTAGCGTCAAGTTCCGCTTTCGAGTGCAATTTGATACCTTTATTCATTCTACCTGGAAATATTTACTACTGTTCTGAATTCTATGGGTTTGAACCTGGTCCTCTTTTTAACACTCCTCCCCCCCCTCCCTTTGCATCGGTACAAACGGAGCGGCGGCTTCTGCATGCTTTACAGGTGGCTTTCCCGCAGGACTTGGCGGTGGACGCACAACTCTACTCCCCAGGGGAACTATGATACCGTCAGGGGCAAAGAAAGTGATGGGGAAAAATTACGCCCACCTCCCCTCGCGGGAACCCTGGTGTGATGCAACGCATCTGGGTGGTTCCATTGGTGTTTCCGTTGGGTTGATTCTCTAAAGGAACCGTCGCATAAAGCAATCATCGAGTAGAAGGCTCACGAGCACTCGCCGAGGTGAGCAGACGTACCTCGCATCGGCTCCGCAAATTATGATCCACTGTGCCGAAAATTTGCCACGAATCTGGATTCCTTCAGTTCGAGGACATCTGTGTTGACGCAGTGATCACGCCAACAACAAATTTTGGTGAGACGGACCATTTTCACCAATTTACGGACGCTACAAGTTTCCACAACGTGGTCCGAGCGCTAAGCCTTACGCAAGGCCTAGCGCGACTCCGGGCCCCCGAGCCCCCGCCGCTCGCTCCACAACGGCGGCGATGACGACCACGGCCACTCCCGCACTCGCTGCGATGGACACAACCCCCGCCCCAGAATCCGGCCCCGAGCTGGACATCAGAGGCGGGCTAACGACGATTACTGTCCAAGGAACCGACGAGGTCGAGAATACCCCGAACGCCCAGGCCGGCTGGATCCTCGCGACCCGGCGTGGCAAGCGATCACCCACTAACGTCGGAGAGCCACGTCAGCACTCGTCCCCGGCAAGCCATGCCGGTCAAGGTAGGCCACCTACCGCCCCCACACGGGCCCAGTTTGCCCAGAAAGTCAACGCCGCCATCGACAAGGCCACCCATATGCCACGTAACGCGGCCCGCGACGAATACAAGATAGTGATCCGTCCTCGCGGCGGACTCATCGTCGGAAGAGCAAAGCCCACCGACCTATGCGAGCTATTGCGCGGGCGGCGGGCATGGAACCACAAGCCATCATCACGGAAGACACTGCCTGTCCCAACGTCACCCAGAACATCATCGTCGTAAGCACACCGAACGACGAAAGAGCGGTGCGCTACGCGGACATCCGAAACATCACCCTCGGCACGCAAGTGTTCGAAGTATACGCATATCACGCAGCTCCGGACAACACATTCAAGGGAGTCATTAGAAACATCTCCCTCGAAGATACCCCGGAGGACATTCACAACTACATCACAAACAAGCACAACCCGACAGTCATCGGCGCACACCGCATTGGTACGTCCGAAGCCGTCATCGTGCTATTCCAAGGCAGTAAGGTGCCCATGTACGTCAACTATGCGGGAGTCTTTATCAGGTGCACCATATATAAACAACATAGAGAAGTCTGTAGAACATGCGGACAAGTCGGCCACCGCAAGGACGTGTGCCCCACGCCCAACCAAAACGTGTGCTTTGCCTGCGGCAAAATCAACACAGGCCAAGACCACGAGACGGAATGCAAGCCGCAATGCAAGCTGTGCGGCGGTCGCCACCCCACAGGCGACAGACACTGCAAGAACAGATTCAAGGTGCCCTTCCAAGTGAAGAGGCGCCAGTGGACGATCAAGAATGCCACGGCGGCGGAAAAGGCCCGACCGTCGCCGCCGCCGGCGTTAAAGGTCAGGCTATCCCGAAAGGACGCATTCCCGGAGCTGCCGGGGACAAACAATAAGAGCAATCCGTCACGCGGCGAGAGTCGCGACAGATCGCGCAGCAAGTCACGAGGCCCGGTGACGCACAACACCAGATCGTGGGCCAATGTCGCAGCTGCCGACGGAGGTTGAGCTAAGCAATCGGTTAACACGACTCGCCCGCGCTCGTCTAGCCGCGGAAACAGTAGAGTGCAAGCTCTAGAAAAGATGGTGCGCGACCAACAGGACGTGATAGCCAAGCCGACCAAGCAGCTAGAGGAAATCCTCAACACGGGGCACCGCAAACCTACGAAGACATCGGGAGTGCTCGAGAAGGTACCAAGACCCGCGTCCCTCACGCCGCAACACCTACTGCCGGCCCCCCAACCAAGCCGTGCGCCGGTCATCCAAACAAACACAGCTCAAACGCCGCACCAGTCATCACAACAGCACGCCACCACCACCGCCCCGACGGAACGGGTCAATGCAATGGAGGAACATGACGAAGAAGAAGAATTGGAAGAAGACGAGGTCGAGCAGGAGAGCCGCTCCTCTTCATCACCAAGATCAGTTAGCTCACTATCCCCTCTGCTAGCAAGGGGCGGAGTCAAATTCACAGTGAGACACCGTCGTCTTTCGGAACGAATAGACAACATAGAGAGGCGGCAAAACGGCAAGATAGGCCAACTCGCTGCCCGGCTTGATGCACGACTCAACGAACTTGAACGATTCCTATATGAGAAGCTGGGGTCCCCGACCCCCGTCACAGTCAACTGCAACCCACACACACCCCAACAGTCATCATGAACAGGTCCGCCCAAGCAAGACTCAAGATCTGGCACTGGAACGCCAACGGCCTCCAGTGCCGCAGGGCGCTCCTACAACAACACCTACAGACCATGGACTCCCCGCCGGACATCATCATGGTGCAGGAAACTCACATGGAGCGGGTACCGGCACTCCCGGGTTACCGCACGCACGCTACACCCCCCAGTGCTTGCACCAGCTCCAAGGGCGCGGCGCAGGGAGTCTGCACCTTCATCAAGAAAGGCATCACCCACATTCCACACGACCGCTTCCTCGATCAAGACACGGCCCTCGAGCTAAGCGCGACAGAGGTGGTGGTCAGCAAGAAGACACAGGAAACATTATACCTGATCAACCTATACAGCAACCCGCAGCACAGAAGTCAGCGCTTCCGAACGTTATTCAACAAGACCCTATGCAAGGCTTCGGGCCATCCAATACTCATAGCTAGCGATTTTAACGCCCACCACAAGGAGCTTGGGTACGGGCTTACCACGGCCAAGGGTAGGAACCTACTTGAAGAAGCCGGAGAAGCCGAATTCACGCTCATCACCGATCCACAACAACCGTCCCGCATCGGCACCTCGACAGCCCGAGATACCACCCCCGACCTCGCCTTCGTCCATCTGCCAGACGACAGAGCGGCGAGCTGGAAAAACACGGGCCACAACCTTGGCAGCGACCACTATATCATTGAAGTCGAGATCCCCCTTCGAGTAACGGGAGCATCCGTGGCTAAACGTACTCACAAGATGATAGACTGGCACGCCTTTCGTCAGCAAGACGTCCCGCCGACCATCGATGACATCGAACGGTGGACGGAGTGCCTGGTAGACGCCGCAAAGCGAGTTACCACAGAGATTGTGACGGATGACTCCATACCAAGCATGGACCGTTGACTAGCACACATGATAGAGGCACGCCGATCCCTACAACGGAGGTGGAAAAAGTGCCGACACAATCGTAACTTACGCAAACGGATCGCCCGCCTCGGCCGCGAGATTGAACAATACAGCCGGCAGCTCTGCACCCAACAATGGCACGCAATTTGCAATGAGGCAGACGGTTAACTCCACGCGAGCCGAACGTGGAAGCTGCTCCGCCACCTCAGGGATGAGACACAGAGCAAATCGTACCAACAACACCGGCTGTCTCAGATTTTACACACGGCGTCCAAGACCCTAGGCACAGAGGAGACCCGTAAACGCCTAAACGACTGATACCTGCCCATCACCCCGAGCGTCGAGCACCCGAACTATCGGGGGACGGCCAACCCCGAGCTAGACGGCGACATAGAGGAGTGGGAGGTCCGCCACGCAGTACAAGAACTCAACTGCAAGTCGGCGGCCGGGCCAGACCAAATCCACAACAAGGCTCTCCGGAACCTAAATAATACTGCCATAACGGCCCTTACCAGATACTACAACGACTGCTGGCGCTCGGGCTCGCTACCCAAACACTGCAGGACTGCCCGAACAATACTAATACCGAAGCCCAACAAGCCGCCTGGCATTGAAAACCTGCACCCAATCTCTCTGACATCGTGTGCGGGTAAGGTGCTCGAGCATGTCCTTAACAACTGCTGGCAGAGCTACCTTGAAGATCACAACATCTACCCGGACACGATGCTTGGCTTCCGAGCGAAACTAAGTACGCAGGATGCCATGCTCCTCCTACAACACGACTTGCTCGAGTCCCCCAGCAGAACCGACTGCAGGGCAGTGCTCGGCCTCGACCTCAAAAGCGCATTTGATAACGTGCTTCACTCCGCTATCCTGGCACAGGTCAACCGACTAGGGCTGGGAGAGCGGACATACAACTACATCCGGGCATTCCTGTCTCACCGAATGGCACGCATCCATGTCGGCCATCTGCAACTGGACGAGAGGGAGCTGGGCAGCGTCGGCACGCCACAGGGGTCCGTCATTTCCCCCTTCCTCTTCAACATCGTCATGATCCCGGTAGCCGAACGCCTCGCCCGACTGCCGAACGTCCATCACACGATATACGCCGACGACATCACGCTCTGGGTGACCGGCGGCACCAACGGCACATTGAAGAAGCACTGCAGGAAGCGATCTACGAGGTCGAGGACTGCCTGAAGAACACGGGTCTCCACTGCTCCCCGCAGAAATCGGAACTGCTCATACTACCGCCTCCTGGACATCGAAAGAAAATAGCCGAGAGAGAAGCTTGCAACATCACCCTCCGCACCGAGGACGGCACGACAATACCACACGTCAGCAACCTCCGAGTGCTCGGCCTCCACTAGACTCGGGCAACACCAACCACACGGCCCTGGACAAGTTGATAACGAAGATGGGAATGACGACCCGTCTAATCAAGCGGGTCTCCACCCGCCGCGAAGGCATGCGGGAGCCCAATCTCTTGCGACTGCTGCAGTCGTTCGTAATGAGCCATGTCTCGTACGTCGGCACATTTCACCGATGGCTGCAGCACGAGCGGGACAAAATTAATGCAGCCATACGCAAATCAGTCAAGACCGCTCTGGGACTTCTATCATGCACGAGCAATCGGGCCCTGGCATCCCTCGGCATACACAATACCCTGGAAGAGGTATGAGAAGCCCAGCGCACCGCACAGCTCGTCCGCCTCGGAACCACGAGAACGGGCCGCCAGATCCTACAGCGAGTCAGCCTCCGGCCACCGCTCGAGGAAGACACTGAAGAACACAGAAGGAAAATTCCCATTGCCATCGCCAGACAGCTGGTGGTCTCACCGCTCCCGCGCAACGTCCACCCGGACCGCAACAAGGAGCGAAGGCAAGCCAGAACCCGCACGCTCGCGGAAACATACGACACAGATAACACAGCGGTGCACGTGGACGTCGCTCAGATTCCGGACAAACCTCGCACCTTCGTGGCCGTCGTGATCCGCGCCACAGATGGAAGCACAGCGAACGCCTGCAGTCTCCGCGCACCCAATGCGGAGCAGGCAGAAGAAGCCGCCATCGCACTGGCGCTGCGAAGCGACCACAATACCACGACTATACTGAGCGACTCCTGGGGCGGTATTCTCGTAACTGTCCCTTTCGAAAACGTCCCTTTTGCGCCCGTGACGTACTTCCGTGACGTACTTCCGGTTAAGCAGTGGGCCTTTTATTGAAATAGCGTAACTGTTCTTGCAAACGCATTTTAAAGAACTAAAACCGTATCAGAGTATCTTTTATGTGTTTATTGTTCCGCGAGCGAACCGCGACGAAAAATCGTCTGCTCCAAATCGTCTGCTCCGAGTAGCCACGGCTCATAGCTCCGCCGTGCTTGCATGGCGTCACATCCGGGTGCTCGCTTTTAGCCAATCAGGGCTCGCTCAAAAGGGACACTTTTGAAAGGGACACAAAAGGGACAAAACACGGGAATACCGCCCCTGGTCGGCCGTCGCCAACTTTGCCAAAAACAACATTGGGGAAACGGCGGCCCGCCTGCTCCCCGTACAGAAGTCCACAGCGACCACCATCAGATGGTTCCCGGCCCACGTCGGACCCATCGCCGGAGGCACGGCCAACCGTAACGAGAGGGCAGACGCCGTCGCACGCGAGCTCGCACACCGTGCGGCGCCCCCCTGCACCCCGACTGCGGAAGGTGTTGACCTCCAAACGGAACCACTGACCGCCTACGGCGACATCTTGCTGTGGTACAGAGAAGAACGCCGGACGCTGCCCCCGCCTCAACCGAGGCTAAGCAGACGCGAGGGTGTCCTCCTACGCCAATTACAAACTCGTACGGTGTTGACGCCGGCCCTCGCTCGGCATGTGTGCCCAGACTTCTACATAAGTGATCGGTGCAGTGTGTGCGCGAATGGACCCGCAACTCTTGCCCACATCATGTGGGGTTGTGATGTGACGCCGAACAGTGCTGAGCCGGACTCACTGCCTCCGGAGGTAGTCAATCACATCAGCTCGCCGGACCCGTCGGTGCAGCTGCTCGCCATCCAGCGGCTCGGGAACGCCCTGGCCCGGCAAGAGCGAACGGGGGGCCCTCCAACGGGAGCGGTCCCGCCTAGTAGCCGGGACCGGGCCACAGGCTCACACCCGAGGTCCACGTAACCGGACAGGTTACACAGATAGGGTGCGGTGAAGCCCTGCGTGGCCTGATCCGCACCTGCGCGCCGGACAAATGAAATAAAGTCCTGTTCTCCCTCTCTCATCGAGTACTGCGAGAGAGTGCAAACGGAGCACGGACGACCGTCGACTGAGAAGTTGTTCGCTATCGGAGAGAGGAGAGGAGGAGAGTGGAGGAGAGACGCACCTGTGCCGCCGCCGCCGCCACCACCAGGGGAGAAATTGGCTCTAGGCGATTGGACCCGACCAATAGGAGGCACCCTTCCCTTTTGGTCCGGTCTTTTAACGTGCACGGTCTGGCTTTCTCCGCTGCCCTTTTCAGCCATGCCGAAACGGAAGACGCCCAGAAGTGCGTTGATCCGACAGTGGACACTTAACTCACCATGCTACAGAATAGACGGAGAGACCGTGTTCTGCCAACCGTGCGGAAAAAAGGTGAGCCGACGAGTTTTTACGTGGCGTGAGTGTTTCATGTGTTATTCGAAACCACGGCCCCTCGATCAAGTGCGTTTGATCCAGGGGCCGTGGTCGAACTCGAAACTATGCAAAGTTGTCTATTGCGTGGCCATGGTGCCTGGGCGTCATGGCCGCTATTCGCTGCTATTGCTTTTTGTTTATACTGCCCCTTCTTCTGATAAAAGAAAGGAGGCACCTGTGTATTTTGAATACGGGAGACAGCGTTCCTTTCGGCATTTTTTCAAACGTTGGTTATTTTGATTGCTAGCGTTGTTTATAAGTTCTAAACTTTCAATACCATTGAGATTATTGAAATTAAATATTGTAGGTACCTTGAGAAGGACATTCACATTTTTATGTACCGTCCCTGTGTGCTGCGTTAGGTGAAAATCCAGAAATTTCTTAATCAAACGAGCAAATGATCGGTTGGTACTGAAGGATGATGTTTCAAAACTAGCGCTGATGAACGGAGCGCGTTTTTCAGATATGCCCTGGACATCCGTTAAATCGAAGTCCACCTCGTAGCTACTCGCTTAATTACAGGCAGACGCTAGCTAGAATTACCGAAGTACGCCACGCTAAGTTAGCACGCAATTGAATCTGGTATCTTACTCCCCCGCCGTGCCACCGTGAAATTTAGGGTATTGATGGCGCGCGCCGAGTCAATTGAACAGAACATCAATGGAATCTCACCTTCTTGTTTTTCAAGTACATTTTGGTGGTATGACACACGTAGCAGCACGGCGCTCAAGTGCAGTTATACTATCAAATAGGACGCAGCAGGGGTGTTCGAGCGCTTCTCTGCGGAAGTTAGAACGTTTATTGATGCTTATCGTATTTATTTGTCTTCTGTTAGCATGTCAAGACGCTTAGTATGCGAGCATGTTTATCTGCGCTGTGATGTTGAATATACGCTTCGTATTTAAGAAATCCTAACGCATTTGCGCAGATTCCTTGCGAGAGAAGTACCCCCTGGCTCAGCATGAGAAGACGGCAGGTCACCTGGCAAACCTTAAGCGGGACAAGCCCTCGACATCCAAACAGTCTTTTTTGACAACAGCCTTCAAGGACGACAGGACGAACGCTTTCAATGTTGATTTGTGCGAGGCCTTTGTGGCCGCAAACATCCCTTGGACCAAAATTGAAAATCCCGTGCCGAAACAATTTCTACAGAAATACTGCAATCACAACGTGCCATCTGAGTCTACTTTGAGGAAGAACTACCTCCGGCCTTTGTATGAACAGACATTAGCAAGAATCAGAGAAGAGCTTGGCGACTCCTGCATTTGGATTTCCGTAGACGAAACAACAGACGTCAAAGGGCGCTTTGTCGCTCACTTTCTTGCTGGGAAGCTTGCGACGCATCAGAAGACAAGGGCTTTCCTCGTGTGTTCTAAACCTTTGGAGAGAACAAATGGGGAGACTGTAGCATTCTTTTAAACGAATCCCTAAAGGTTCTTCACCCTACAGGAGTCGAGGCCACCAAGGTTCCGTTGCTCTACACAGACGCCGCAGCCTACATGCACAAGGCCGCTCATCTCCTGAAGGCCTTCTACCCGCAGATGCTCCATGTCCCCTGCCTAGCGCATGCGCTTCATCGTGTTTGCGAAGAACTGAGGAAGCACTTCACTGACGTCAACGAGCTTATTGGCTCAGCCAAGGCCGTGTTCCTGAAGGCACCCTCTCGCGTGCGCATCTTCAAGGAGATGCTGCCTGATGTGCCCCTTCCGCCAGAACCCGTCGTCACACGATGGGGAACGTGGCTAGAAGCTGTTGAGTACTACAACTGCTACTTTTCGGACATCAAGGCCGTGATCAACGGCCTTCCAATTGACGAGAGTGTTGCAGTCACAAAGGCTCAAGTTGTCCTCTAAGTGAATAGCCTTCCAGGAGACCTCGCGTACTTTTGCGCCAACTTCACGTTCTTAGCGGATTCTATCAAAAAACTCGAAAGTGCGGGAGAAACTCTAGTTACGAACGTTGCGCTGATTCTCCATGCACAGGAAAGAATCGCCACCGTTCCCGAAGGCCCCGTCACCGAAAAGGCACGTGCGAAGCTGCAATCGGTCTTGGACAAAAATGTATGTATGTTTGTGTTTATTGGCGCAAGGGTAACTAGGACCAAAGAGCGCCAAAACTATGTTAAGTGGTCCGTCAATAGTCAGGTTTGAGCTTAAAATATGTATGAAATGAGTATGATATATCCTAAAATACTGTATATATGGGTGTAGAGGGCCCGTAGACTAAAAAATGGAAATGTTCATAATGGCGGATGAAAGGGATTGTGAATGGAACGCGACTGTAGCTCGAGCCGAAGAGCACGCTACGGCAGCGGGCCCCTCGTGCGAACAATGAAAACATGAAGGCTTTGCTCAATGCTTGTAGGCTCTCAGGTCACGCACTGTACGAAATGAGCTTTAAAAACTTGACATCTGCAAGATAACTTAAAAGGGACTTGTTTGTGAACATAGGTTCATCTCCTAAGAACAGTGACGGGTGTAGCGGAATGTTGAAAGTATAGATTTTAGGGAAATGCCGTTTTCTGGCCTCATTGCAGGATGCGCACTCAATTAACACATGGAGGACGGAGAGCCGGTCCCCACACTTATCACAAACCGGTGGGGGTGTGCCATTTAAAAGATATGCGTGCGTAGCGTAAGTGTGGCCGATGCGTAGTCTGCAAATCGATACTTCAATGAATCTGTTTTGTTTTTCTGTTGTGTATCTTCCTAGGTGGGGTTTTATTGAGTGGAGCTTGTTTTCTGTGTGTGTGTCCCACGTGTCCTGCCAGCGTTTACGGATTCCCCTTCGGATCACTGGCTTCAGATCGAGGTAAGGGATTTCCGCGACGTCAACACCACTATGGAGGGCCGCCAAAGTGGCGTTCTGGTCGGCAATTTCATTGCCTAGAATGCCACTGTGTCCAGGGATCCAGCAAACAAGTATTTTTAGTTGTAATTTATGAGCAGTCACGAGAGCTTTAAAAAGGTGATTGAGGACAACATTTTTTGTAGGTTTAAAGGAACCTAGTGCCGTAACGACACTTAAGGAGTCTGTGTAGATAACTGATTCTTGTATTTTGTTCTGTGTAATGTGCTCCACTGTGATTAAAATACCATAAGCTTCTGCTGTAAAGATACTGGTATTTTTGTTCAAGGTCCTCGTGCTGCCGAAATCCGGGCCATGTGCAGCACACGACACAGCGGAAGCACACTTCGAGGCATCCGTGTAAAATGAGGTGTATGGATATGTGTGTTGTAGTTGTAAAAAATGCTGGAAGATCAGCTCACGAGGTGCACGGCGCTTATCAATGCGTTTAAAGGATGTGTCGCAACGAATCGTTGACATTTCCCAAGGCGGGACTTCGTCGGCGATGGAAGTCTTCATGCCCTCATCGAAAGACACCCCTATTTCCTCTGCAAGGCCTTTGACACGTAAGGATAAAGGGGCAAGGATCGAAGGGCGCGCTAAATACAAATGGGCAGATGAGACGTCATTCAGAAATGAACTGCACGGGTGATTCTTCACAGACATTGTCCTAGTAGCATAGAGCAGTGCTGTATAAGCACGCTGGTGCTCTAGGCACCAGTGGTCACATTCTACATAGAGACTTTGAATTGGACTTGTCCTGAAGGCTCCCAAGGCAAGGCGAAGGCCCAAATGTAGCACTGGGTCCAACATTTTTAGGGCAGTTTTAGATGCAGACCCGTATGTTACGCTTCCGTAGTCTATACGGGACCTAACTAAACTGATAAAGAGGCGTAAAAGGCAATCTTTATCAGCACCGTAAGACTGATGCGACAAAACTTTTAAAATGTTTATGGTGTTTAGGCATTTCTGTTTGAGTGTTTTTATGTGCCGTATGAATGTTAGCTTTTCGTCAAGTACAACACCTAAAAACTTGTGTTCTTTTTTGACGGGAATCCGTTCTCCGTTCAGCGTAATGTCAGGTTCCGGATGGATTCCACGCTGTCTTGTGAATAAAACACATGTACTTTTCTGAGGATTCAGTTTAAAACCATTTTCCTCTGTCCATTTCCGGAGCCTGTTTACACCTAACTGTATTTGCCTTTCACAGATGGACAGGTTGGAAGACCTAAAGCTAATATGAACATCATCAACATACAGTGAGTAGGAGATTGTGGGTGGCAAGGATTTTCCAAGCGAATTCATTTTAACTACAAATAGAGTACAGCTTAATACTCCACCTTGGGGAACACCATTTTCTTGTATGTACGTTCTGGATACAAGTGTCCCTATTCTTACCCTAAACATTCGCTGTGACAAATAACTTTCAATAGTGTTTAACATACGCCCAGACACACCGAAAGCCTTGAGATCAAGCAGTATGCCGTGGCGCCAAGTTGTGTCATATGCTTTTTCTATGTCAAAGAAAACAGAAAGACAGTGCTGTTTGTGGATGAAAGCATCTTTGACATATGACTCGAAGGCTACCAGCTGGTCAGTTGTGCTTCGACCTGATCGAAAACCCGCCTGACAACTGTCCAGGATGCCGTTATATTCAAGAAAATACATTAGCCTCTTATTTACCATTTTTTCAAAAAGCTTTCCCAAGCAACTTGTTAAAGCTACTGGTCGGTAACTTGCAGGTAGTGAGGCATCTTTCCCTTCTTTCAGTACGGCAACTACAACAGCTTCTCTCCAAGCTCTCGGAAAGTATCCTGCCGCCCAAATTTTATTGAAAAAGTGCAAAAGTGTTTGGAGAGTTTCTGTGTGTAGATGTTGTATCATTGCATATGATATCCTATCTGCCCCTGGTGCTGAAGCCTTACATGTTCCTAGGGCAACCAAAAGCTCTGTTGAAGAAAAATCCGAGTTGTGTGGTTCATCGGATGTTCTGTTATCTCTAATCGGTTTTTTCTCCATGGATGATTTGTGTCGGGTCTTGGACAAAAACAACGGGTTTTCTTTCCTTAAAGAAGCTTCAGAAGTCCTTGCTGGTGAGCACTGTAGGATCCCAGTGTCAATTAACCCATCGAATCTTCCCAAGTATAAGTACGCACCAATCACATCTGTCGACGTCGAGCGTTCGTTCTCCGCGTACAAACTCATTCTCAGCGCCAAGAGGCACAATTTCGAACCCGGAAATCTGGAGATGCTGGTAGTTACCTATTGTTTCTATAATTTTCATAGTGATTCTTAAACTAGGTTCCGCGTTCTGTCCAAACAAAAATCTTAATATTTATATTTCGAATGAGGGTATGTGTATTTGGCAGTGTTTAAAGGTCTTGCCTGTATAATTAAGGTACCTGTAGAAAATTGCTAAAGTTTGTACGTAAGTTCTCACGTAACAACTTGTTAATTTCTTATCAAACCTTGTCTATCTTGCATTTATTATTTTCTTGCTTTATTGTAATTTAATTGCGTCAGGCAGACATAACTTTGCGCTTTTATAAATCAGACTTACCATATTTCAAGTATTGTTTCTCCTGCCTGTTTCACAATATGCGACGCTTGAGTGACTTTCGCATCTGAACATGTATGTAAGCAATGCACTTGTGAAATTAAGCCAATTGATCGCCATTAGCCCAGAGGTATTACGGGGCAATTCCACGTCTAAGGTCAATGTATAGAACTTATGAGAGAAAAATAAAGAATTGAATTAAATTGAATTGAACTGCTACTGCCATTGTGGCCTCATAGCAATGACATTTTTGGATTTCCTGTCGTGCTTACAGTTCGCTCACATCTTCACTTGAAATTATTATGCGCGCTGACCAGCTCGGACTTGCAGGGCCAGCAAAACCTGATCCAACGGGCCACCCAAGTGGTGAAGTCTCGCGTCAACCGTGACTGATGTGGCCACGCACCTTCCCTAAATTTAGAAAATAAACGCCTATTTTTGGTGTTCCTCCTCCCACTCGTCAGGCTGGGTGCGTTGTGTAGCTGATGAAGATTTTGTGTTGTCAGTGAACTTTCACTGATACAGGGGCCAAAGTGGTGTGCTGCCGCCACCAGGGGGCCGTAAAGGTCCAAAACAACCCTGGCTTTGGCTCAGCCACCAGGATGCCCTTTTCCCTGGACACGGCTAAACCACGCACAGCCGGGGCGTGGGCGAGTCCAACCCACATGAGCTAGGGGTCCACAGTGTCGCCACTACCATCACCTTGAATAGACAAGGTGCCCCTGCGGGCCCTGGAAGTCGTTAACGCCCATACCCTCCCATCAGTGGGGCATATGCAGTGCAAAAGCTGCAAAGTTTTCTTCGCCTATGATGGCGGGAAGACGGGAACGTCACACCTAAACCGCCACAAGTGCAAGACTGCAGGCAACACTACAGCCATTACATCGTTCTTCGCTGAGAAGAAAACCCAGGTATCATCTAGTGTCAAAGGAAACGTGACGACTGCTTGCGTCAAGTGGTGTGCAAAGGACATGCGCCCATTTGACGTTTGCGACGATGGATTCATAAAAGTTGCTGACGAACTTATTGCTATCGGTGCCAAGTATGGGAGCATCTCCGCGAAGACCGTGATTCCACATCTTACGACGGTGTCCCGCAGAATTTCTGAGGTTGCAAATGAACTTCGAGAAGCACTGATGCCTGAGATCCAGTCAGCGATGAAGGACAGTCGCTGCTCCATGACCCTTGACATGTGGACCCGCGACTACAAGAAAGTAGCCTATATCACTGCAACCGTTCACTACGTCAGTGCAAAATGGGAGCTGAGAAGCCTTGTTTTGTTCACTAGTGACTTTCCCCTGGAGCGAAAAACCGGAGAAAACATCCGTAAGGAGGTTGTGCGAAGGTGTGCGAAGTTGGGGATCGATGAAGGCATGCTGAGCAATGTGGTATTCGTGACAGACCAGGGTGCCAACATCATCAACGCGCTCCGTCCGTATGCCGGAATGAACTGTAGTGCTCACGTGTTGAACACCATTCTTCGCAACACGTTCGACGAAGGGTACCTCACTCGGGAGCTGCCTGAACTTTTGGAACAACTGCAAAAGGTGAAGGCTGTCGTGACCTTCTTGAAACAGAGCGGTCTGGCAAGCCAGCTACCACATGGAGTTTGCCAGGAGGTGAGCACGTGGTGGAACTCAAAGCTCACTATGATCAAGTCCGTGCTGACGCATACGATGAGATAGAGAGCCTCTTGGATTCAAGGGGCAATCTACTCCTGGAGGACGTCAATGAGCCCTTCAAGGAGGCAAGCGAAAAGCTTGAGCAGGACAAAGTGGTAACACTGCCTCTTGTTCTGATGTATTACGTGAAACTTAAGAAGCACCCTACTACGGCTTTGACAGACTCGCCAGATGTGTGCAAGCTTAAGTCTAGAACGCTAGAGTTCCTGGAACTGAAGCTGACCGTTGGAGAGCTTCATAAAATTTCAACGTTCTTGAGGCCGCCTTTCCACCATCTCCGCATGCTTGATGAGCAGGACAGGAAAAATGTACACAACAGGGTGCGCGAAATGCTGACCGACGTGCATCTACGCCTGTCTCAAGGGGGGACCAAGCATGGAACAGCTGGATAATGAACCCACAGCGAAATGTTCATTCCTTCAAGAATTTAACGAGTGGCAGGATGCTGCAGAAGCGCAGACAACCGACAGTGAACTCGACAGTTACCTCTGGGACAGCAACTCATGTGAGGACATTAGACGGCTGCTCGAATGGTGGGGAGCCCAGCGTAAGAAATACCGCGGACTTTCCTTTCTTGCTAAAAAGGTTCTTAGCATCCCCTCCACAAGTGCCAGCAGCGAAAGTAATTTTAGTGCAGCTGGATATGTATTGCAAGAGAGGAGGACCTGCTTGAAGCCAGAGAACCTGGACAACCTGCTGTTTTTGCACAAGAACATGTAGATTTTTGCCCTTTGCTGGCCTTTGTCCAGTTCTTGTCGTAAAGTACGAAAGTGCGAGGATTTTGTCGCAGCGTGTTATTTTATATTCATTCCATGAAAAGGGAGGACACCTTCATCTGAGAGAACCTCCAGAATGGTGGGTGGCGTGGCACCTTCATGATAACTTTTCGTGATGAAGTGAGAATATTCAGGATTTGCGTTTGATCAGCTGCTGGTTTCTGTTTGTCATATATATAACTTCAGGCATTTTTTACATTGCGGCAGCAATGACCTAATAAAGAGCTGCTTAAAGTATCGCGTGGACGTTAATATGTTCTGCGGAACGAACTTTGTCTGAGTATGCGGGGAGCTGGGCATCACTGCACGCAACGTTGACCGTTCGAAAGCTGGAAAATTTCTTTCTGAAAACAGCTGCACATGGGTTTTCACCCCACCGCATGCTTCACAAATGGGTGAAGCATGGGAACGCATGAATGGCATCGCTTGCCGCATCCTGGAATCATGTTTCCGCAGTCTCGCCACCAACGATTGACACATGAAGTGCTGGTCACATTTCTGGCAGAGGTGTCCGCTATCATGAACTCAAGACCCCTGATACCTGTGTCGTCTGACCCCGAAGATCCCGTAATTCTAACTCTGGCGACACTGCTTACCCAGAAGTACGGCAACGCAATTTCTTCGCCCGGAAAGGTGGACACTGCCAGCCTGTATAAGCGTCAATGGAACCAGGTGCAAGGTTTGGCTAACGAATTTTGGACACGCTGGTGCACCACATACCTTTGCACTTTGCAACAACGCCGCAAGTGGCAGATGGCGAAGCCCGATCTCATGGAGGGCTATTTCGCGCTGCTTAAAGACGCGCGCAATTGGCCTGCTCTCGATGGCCAGTCGGCATCATCGTCCGAACCATGCCCAGCTCCGACGGCAAAGTACACATGGTTGAGGTCAAAACAACAAAAAACGGAACCCCAACCACCTTCTCCAGACCCATCACATATGCTGTGCACTTGTTTTCGCCCCGCAAGTAGCGGTGGTGTTGAACAGCCTTGACACCAGACGGGGAGTGCTCTGCTCGCATTCATCGACGCACAGCGAGGCGCCACAAACTCTGAACTGCGAGTCAGCCGGTGTCCCTCGGAGGGTGAAACAAGTGTGTCGTGTGTTTGTTCTTGTGCTCTTGCGTGTGCGCGCTTCTCTTTCCCTCTCCGAGCCGGGAGTCGCCGGAAAAGGAATTCGGCCCGTTTCTCCCGCTGTTGTGCAACCCCGGCGAGGTGTTGAGTTACGTTTCGCAGAACCGTGCCGCGCCTGGGTCCAGAGATGCCACGACCACCAGTCTGCCATTGCCAGCCCTCGAGAAAGCACCACTTTTTTTACGGAGCTAACCAGAGGAAGGAACCTTTCTTTTTTCGACTTGTAACGCTTTCCTGTTTTTCATCTATCCTTAATTAAAGTTTGCCTTTTAAGCTTTCCAATGTTTACCCGCCATCTTTATGGATGGCGGACGCATCGACCCGTCAAACAGCGTACCGCGAGGTCAGAATACGCGTTGTTAATAAATGTGTGCCTTACAAGTTTCCTCGGGTTTTCTATTAAAAATATGGGTCGACCTATAATAAAAAAAAATTTTTTAATTTTTTTTTTGGCGAGTTCAATTTTTAGGGGGTCGACCTATATTCATGCTCGACCTATTTTCAAATAAATAGGCTTGGCCACTCGACGTCATAGCTTGCAGTTGAGGGGCTGTCTCCGCTATCTCTTGGTGAGTGACTCTCTGGCATCCCAGATGTGGAGCAGGTGCGAGATGTGGAGCAGCTGGTACGCCGTCTGGAGCTTCGATTTTTCGCATATGGTGTTCCACATCCGATAACAGCTCTCGGGTCCACAGCTCGATGTCCACTATGTTGGGTCCCCCCTGTTCCCTAAGCCGTCTTTCTCTGGCTTCTCTCCACTTGTGCCAGTCTGTTAGTCTGCAAGCTCGACGTTTCCTCTCCCATCTGCCACATGCGTCGTCCATGCTCGTCTGTAAAATAAAGTGGTCGCTTCCGAGACTCTGCCCTAGGTTTTCCCATTTCTCGTCCCTAACATTTCGTACGAAGGTCAGGTCCGGGCATGAGTCCCTGCTGACGCTATTTCCTCTCCTAGTAGGTTGCAGTGGGTCGGTGAGTAATGTGAGATGCTCCCGGGCTGCCAGTTCTTCCAGCTTCCTGCCTTTTGCGTCCGTTCGCTTGTAACCCCACGCCACATTGTGAGCATTGAAGTCCCCCGCCACCATCACACGGGCACCATGGTTGGCCAAAGTGAGGAAGGACTTGATTACAGTCCATATTGAGGTTGCGGTTGCTAGGGCTGCTGTATACGTTCAGGATATGTAGACTACGCCCTCCCATTTGGCTGGGTGTATCTCCACGTATTCGTGAGGAGTATCCGAGTCAAATGCATCATGACGGCACACAGCTAGTTCCTTTTCCAAAAGAATGGCAGTATTTCTGTTCGTTTGGAACGTGTTGTATCCCTTAAAGGAGCCATGAAGAGAAAACACAAGTTTGGTTCATTCAAAAGATTGTCTCGTTAGAATCATACTGACACCACTTTTAACGTAAACTTCGCTCAAATAAGCTACATAATCAGGAAAAACGGGAATGGTCATGCGACCCACCAGCTCATTTCCCGCAACAGAACCTGTGATGTCACATGGGCTAAGCTCTGCGATTGGCGGAGGCTGGCAGAAGCAGACGCAAATTAGGTAGAGCTTACCAACTAGACGAACGAGCGATTTGCGCTTAAATTTAGGGCACATTCTTTACAAAGCAATAGGAATGATGGGACAAACAGTGGAAGTTACGAAAGCACATGTAAACATAGAAGTACTGATGCGTTCTGCTGTTCGTACTGCGCACAGCATGCTTTGGTTTAGCTGCACAGCACTACGGGGCTTGGGGTTGTCTCAGACGACACTGGCCGATTGACGCAAGCAACGGTGTCTTACGTGACCCCATTTGTCGAGCGAGCACTGTTTCAGGGAACGAATATTTTCTCCCAGAACAAAAACAAGCCAGGTTTAAATGCGGGCAAAAACAAACCAAACGCTTGCCACGGTATGGTGGCGCCATCTAGGTTACGGAACGTAAAGAAACGCGGGAACAAACCAACACCGCTACAGGGTGGAGACAACCTTTGAACGGTCCCGTGCCGCCGCAATTGGGCCAACGGGCTCAACGCGTTATTCTTTTCATTTCCCACGAGACCTAGCAACGCGAAACAGACAATATGATTCAAACTTCTTCAGTAAACCGCGTTGCGGCGATAATTTTAGCGCGGTTTTGACACAATGACTTGCTTCGGCGGCGAGCGAGCAACCGAACATGGCGGCGCCAGCGTTACGTGTCTCTACCCTGTACGGCGGATGTGTGAATGAAGGTACTCTAGGCTGCAGAGCGGTCGGTTCCCGTGATGTCACTTGGGACCACGAAAACGCACGATTGAGCGGGAAAATCAAAATTTTAACCTAAATTGTTTAATTTCTCAGTGAATAAAGCACCGTTTGTATCCGGACAAGCGCTGGGGGCACTATAAAACACGAAATCTTTCGAATAAAACCAACTTGCATTTTCTCTTCATGGCTCCTTTAAGTTCGATGGGCATTTTGTGGACTTCCTGTACCAGTATGACTGCCAGGGAATGCACAGCCTTTTTTTTTTCTACATATAGTTGGAGGGACGATTGCTTCCGATTGGACCCCTGGCAGTTTCACCGCCAAATCCTCAGTTCGCAGCTGAATGGCATGTCGAGGCTGTATCTGACCATTGATCCTCTGTTGGTCCTCACCGTGCCGTGCGTTTCCTGCATTTTTCCTGCATCTCACATCGAAATGCCATTATTGCTGTTTCAGTGTAGCGCCGGTTGCCTCCAATTTGCTCGCTCATCTGTCGGAGTTGAGTTTGCACCTCTTCTTGATGTTGCTTGGCTTCCTCTTTGAAAGCCTTGAACGTACGTAGGACAAGTTGGTACACGTCTCCCAGAAGAGGGGATTGTGAGGTTTTAGGGAGGGGACTAGTTGACACAGGGGCAACGGGTTCTCTAGCTGGTAACTGCATGTGAAGTTGTTGGGATTTTCATAAAACCGCCACTTGAGCCTTTAAGGCAGAGTGTTCTCCTCGCAGTGCTCTGATCTCTGCCTTTTGCGATTGGTTTTTGGTCCGGAGTGTTTGTATTTCTGTGTGTAGAGAGAGTAAGGGAGGCCAGACCCTGTTCCCCTGACTGTTCTGTGCTTTGGCTTGATCCTGGGCCTGAAGAGACTGCTGATTGCCCGAGGACGTCTGCTTCTTTTTCGTGCACTGATGCTGCAGTTGAATGTTGCCTGGCAGAGAGCTGGCCCAGGCCCTGTCCCGGGTTATCGCTCTGGTCACTGCAGTCGCCCACTCGTGTGTGTGGCAGCATGACGTCTGACATCCTCCCTTTGCTATTTTCACAGTGAGTCATAGACATCCAAGTGAGTGGTGGCACTTTGGATGGGCTCTGCCGTTTTTCTGCGCTTTGTTCGGGTTAAAATGCTTTTTCAGCACGTCACATTGCTGGTTTAACAAACCAAAGTGTACGACTTCGCCCAGTACCCGTCTTATCAGAGAAGACGTTGGTTTCTACGGGCAAGAAGGCTTCGAACTCCAGCCTCCCATGAGCAGGGGCTGGGCCTATTAGGTCTAGCGCTTGCACAACGTGGCTCAGGCAGTGGAATGCCCGGTGAAGGATACTGAACACACCGGACGTGCACATCACTGCCATGAAATGGCAGAAGGGACCTCTCAACGAGAATATGGCCCTGAAGCCATGGACTTTTTGTGAGATGAGAAGCACCACACTGCCCATACCGACAAACGAGCACACTGCCAGTGGTGTCAAGGACGATAGGGCAGACACCCAAGACTGCAATCTTCAGCTTTACAAACGTCAACAGCGACTGCGTAAGCCCGTGAAAGAAGCGGAGACACTGGGCAAGACGACCGGTACAGGTGGGAAACCTCTGAGAAGATACCTTCCTAGCCTCAAGCCGTTCAGATACCGGATTGTTGTCAAACCACGAGGAGGCATAAACCTGTGTGAAGTGGAGGGGGAGGTGACTCTCAGCGTTCGAGCAGCCTGCCTAACTCCCTTACAAGAATGCACGCTCATCTGAGTGCACGACAGCCATCGCTCTGATCTGCATAAACAACCTCGATGATGCGAAGGAACTACTGAAGATAGGACACCTGCGCATACCAAAAAAGAGACCTGCAAGTCAGCAAATCCTCAGAGATGCAAGAAGTATGCTGAGGAGTCATTCACGGGGTGAATGACAGCGCGGCCGACGCGGAAATCAAGCAAGAACTTGTGGCACCAGGATATGGGCACCAGACGACTGGGTAAGTCGAGCTCGTCCGTGATTGTCTTCTCTGGCGAACGAGTTCCCTACACGATGCACTACGCATGGTTGGAGAAGTGGTGTTTTATCTACTGGAAGACGCGCGCCCCATGTTTCAGCTGCGGAGAGGCGGGACACAGAATGGACGTATGCCCGAAACCCAAGAGCATTGCCCGCGAAGACTGCGGACAACCTAACGCCATGCAAGACCATTCGTGGCCTCTCACGTGCGCACTATGCAAGGAACCGCATAAGACCTACTCCAGTGAAGGCAAGGAGAAATTCTTCAGACCACACTAACCCGGGAAAAACAAGAACGAAATGCAAAATCTGGACCACGGTAGCGTACCAGAACTGGGATCCCAGCGACAACTGGCGCAGGGAAAGAAGAATACACCTCCGGCGACAGGAGCGAGTAGCACCACTTTGGAGGGGAAAATTTTTGGAAAAACTTTGAAAGTTCCACCGGGAATTAAAATTTTATTCGTAGCCGCTAGATGGCGCTGGCTGGTTTTCCGCAGGGAACTGATCATCCCGGGCCACTTCAATGGGCACCTGAGTGAGTTGGACGGCCACATGGACTTGAGTGCACGACATGGACTTGACTGCCTTGGTGGTGGTCGGCTGGCTGAAGACCTACAGCTAAGCATTCTGAACCTGGGTCAGTTCATGCAGTGTGCTCGGGGAAGCGCCACCACCACAGACTATGCGCTGGTCTCCCACGGTCATGCCGATGACTGTAGGGTGTGCATGGTGGATGAAGAGGGGCTGCGGAGTGTGGGGAGTGACCACAACCGTTTGTGCCTGCAGTTTGGGACGGCAGGGTTCAAAAGAAAGTCTCAGCGGAAAAGGGACATCGGCAAGTACCCGCCTAGTACTGCAACGGAGAAGGTCTGTGAAGACTTCGAGGGTAGCCCAAGTAGGCACGCCACAGCATCACACGAGGACTTTGCAACAGCCCTACAGAAGGCCACTGAGCATCGCATGGTGCAGGATAGGAGGTCAGACGAGGCCAGGAAGAACGCCTGGTGGGACGATGAGGTTGAAATAGCATGGAAGGAGCGCCGTAGAGCAAACCGTGAGCACAGGTGGGCACTCAAGACGGGGAGTGCTGAGGTGGTCTCGCATCAGTGGGCTCAATACATTGAACTGAAGCACAGGTGCAGGCACTGGTCCAGGCTAAGTTGGCCGAACATAACATGCGCCTCTTTCAATCCTTACACTCGGACGGTAAGTCCACGGCTCAGAGGTTCTGGTGATATGTCTCGTCGCCAGCATGATATGCTATGCCAGGTGATATGATATGCCAGCACCCCCTCCGGGCCAGCTTAGAGATGCGATTTCAGGACACCCTATTTCAGACCTACAGGCACTCCTCACCCAACACTTCACACAGCTATTCAAGGCTCCTGGTGACCTCTGTGGTGAGCAGGGGGGAGGACGTTTCACCTTCCACTACCCCTGCCAAGGTCACGGAGGAGAGTTGACGTTATGCTTTTTCAAGGCTGGGAGTGGACCGAGCCTTAGCATGCTTGAGGGCCTGCATGCTAGCTCAGCTGCTTAAGAATCTGGGTCCCAGTGCAAGAGAACAGTAGGCGGACCGGCTTACAGGCATCATAGAGGGAGCTGCGATCCCGGAGGACTGGGGATTGGGCGAGATCAACCTTGTCCCAAAACAAAGTGGTACTGCTGCACACCTGGGCAACCACCGGTCACTCACCGTCACAAGTGTTGCGTACCGTCTGTTTGCGAGCATCCTTACTGACTCAGCGGCTGGGCCGAGGCACACAACATTCTACAGAGCTGCAGAACGGATTTAGACGAGGTCGCAGACTGGATGACAACCTGTTTGCGCTTACGCAGTGTACAGAGATGGCCAGAAAGGAAGGATGCCCCCTGTTGTGCTGCTTCTTGCGTGTAGAGAGGGCATATGACTCGGTACCCCATGCCCTTCTCTTCAAGCGATTGGCACGTCTGGGTCTCCTTGGGGCCCTACTAGACACCAAGTTTGGTGGCGCGCAATCTGCACGAATCCAAGTGGCCAAGGGACTCCGACAGGGGTGCCAACTTTCACCACTGCTATACATACTGTATGCAGCAGGCATTGAGAGGGAGCTGCTCAAATCAGGCCTTGGCTTTGGCTTAAGACTGAGCACCAAGGGCATGGACGACAGCTGCAGGCTTCCTGAGTCTGGCCTTCGCCAATGACTTGGTCATTATGGCAGAAAGGTCATCAGAGCTTCAAGTGCTGCTAAACATTTGCAACGCCGAGGTCACGAAGCTGAGCTTACGGTTCAATATCAAAAAGACTGCAGTTGTCTGCTTTGCTGGTGGGCAAAAAAAAATAACAGACAGTACGTTCACACTGGCTGGAGAACTCTCCACTCGAGCATCGTACAAGTACCTAGGGGTGTGGCTGGGGGCAGACAAGAACCTGTTCAGTGAACAGGAGGAGAAGCTCCAGCAGTCTGCAATTAGTTTTTTGAGGCAAATGTAAATATCCACTTAATCTGTTTGTTTAGTTCATGCATTTCTTTCTCCTATTTTGCCCAAAACGCGCATTCATACCTAAGAACGCCATATAAAGGCACAGCAATCACATTCCAGCCTGATGACATGGGTTTCAGAATCAACTGAAGCCCGTGTAGCAAGAATGTTTATCACCCTTGGAAGATGTGTTTGCATTGTTCCCGCAGCAACTTGGCACTGCCATTATTTTGGGCTACGGATATCTGGCAATTGCTACCGACACTTGTGCTCATGGTATACATGCTTTTCACAGGTCAGTGTACCAAGCTCAGCACCTCAGTGCTCAAATAGGTTGACTGCAACAACGACGGAATTGGCGCTTGGTGCGAGCCAGGATTTCAGAACACCTAAGCTAAATGCATTTTGTGTAACTCGACTACCGTATTTACTCGCGTAATGAACGCACTTGCATAATGAACGCACCCTGAAATTTAATCTCAAAAACTGTTTTTTTTTCCCCCGCGTAGTAAACGCACCCCCAACTTTTCAATCATGCAGTCCCATGAATGGCCGTAGTGTGGCTTTCCCGCTCCACTCTCTCTCACTGGTGATGATAGTGCATGGAACCTAGAGCCATCTGTCGGAGTAAAAACGAACAAACACTTCGGCGCGGCGTTGTCGGCTCTCGCTCAGTCGGCTCAGTTGAGTGCATCTGGTCTAGCCCTACTTGTTTTCTGGCAGCCATATCCTTTCAGTGAAAGCATTCTGCTTGTCTTGCGCTTTGCAGTCAGCGATGGGCCGAAATGTAAGTTACAAGGCCGGTTTTAAGTTAAAGGCAGTAGACTACGCACTTGAGCATGGGAACCGTGCTGCCGGTAGGCATTTCGGAGTCGCCGAAGTCCGCGTGCGATACTGGCGGAAGCAGCACGACAAGCTGCGCGCTACAAATCGGGAGCGGCGTGCCTTTAGGGGTCCGAAGACAGGAAAGTTTCCACATGTGGAAGAGGTCCTACAATATGTCCGGGACCTACGAAAGGAAGGCTGCGTCGTGTCCCATGAAATGATAAGGACGCACGCACGAGCGTGCGCTAGGAAGCACGGCATCCCTTCCACCACTTTTAAAGGGTGCATGAAGAGAAAATACAACTTTGTTTAACTTTAAAGAGTTAGGCTTCAAAACCTCACTCACCTCCACTCCGGCCACGAACGACGTTTTTTAACCGATAAAATCGCAAGAAATACAGTTAAACCTGGATGTAACGAACCTCCATGTAACGAATTCCTGGATTTAACAAATTTTTTCCAATCCCCAACTCCATCTCCATAGAAGTCCATGTATTTGTGACCTCCACGTAACGAAGGTGTTGCGGTAATCGACCTGAATGTAACGAATTCGCGGCACTGATCATTTATGATTTTGAGCCGTAACACTACTAAAAATTTGTAAATACAACGCGCAAGTTCTATCACGGCCTCCGCGATCGGCTGCCGGCGGCGCGCCGTTGCTCCGGCCGTCCCAATCACCCGGAGAGAGCGTAAGTTGAAAAGGGGGCGTGGCCGCGTGTTTCGCCCGCACCGCGGCGCGCGGAGCCGATGGTTGAAATGAAAGCCGTGTGTGCTGCAGCGCTCCTCGAAATGGCGTTTCGTCAACTTTCGCTCTTGGTATCGCAGTAAAAAGAAAGCATATCTGATGTCATGGATGCAAAGCGACTCATAGAACCTGATAATGCCTTCGTTTAAGCTAGGATTGCAGCTATACGACTTATTTAATATGTGCCGCATGACGCCCTCGACACACGGAAAATATTCGCTGCTACCAATGGAAAATTTCTGGCGCGTAAATAAGGTTCAGTTCGCTTTATAAACTTACTAATCGCTTTATAACGTATAACGTATTTTATACAATCTGCATGGCCAATGTAGTTCAGTAGAGCGAAAGGCGCGATCGCATCAAACCCACGATGGGTGGCTGTACTCTTATGTAGCCTTCAAATTATTGCCTGCTGGGTGCAAGCACCCGCCCTATTCATAGGATTAACACGTTTAAGGAGTATTACGCTGAGCGATAGCATCAAGGAATGCGGCAATCTGTTTTACACATGCGCGTTAAGGAAGTTACGGTTTCAATTTCAGTCGCAACAAATAAAAAAAAAACCTTGAAGGCAGATGCACCCCGATTTCATTGCATTCTTAACGTATTTCGGTGGCCACAGGCACGCCCAATTTTGCCTCTTTTGGATTGAATATCCAAGACATTTAAACTTCTAATTACTGATTTCGAAGCACATCTAAAAGTTAGAAACCAAATGTCTACTGAACGCTCGTCCAAGAGCTGTCTAGTTTTTGTTGAACGTCTATTTACGAACTACACTGCCCTTATGTTCACAAATGTACGCTTTCAAGGCATCTGCATGCCTTGACAAACAGAACAGTTCACACATGAAGCACTTTGTGATGCAGGGGCTTGGAAACCAGTCTTTTTCCGGAATGCACCCTAGTCCGTGACAGTTGCACCAACATTGGCAAGCAGTGGTCTCACAAACTTAGCCATATGGACAGAGTGGTTGTAGCGTATGTTCATCATTCCTTGCTGGGCACGTGAACAGAGGGCAACGTTTTAGATGAGGCAAAATCATTGCTTTGTACGCACAAGCAGCACGCGCTTTATCAGTATTTAGGATATATAATAGCTGCAGCTGCTTTCAAAAAGGCCCGTTCTTCCTCTGCGTCAATATCCTAAACTTGTCCGTATTAAAAAAAAAAAAAGCTGGCGACAACAGTGTTTGCAAAATCTTTTGAGTTTGACAGCACAACCTACATAAAACTCCTTATAAGATTTTCTGCGTTGGGAGGGGGGGGGGGGGGGGCAATTCAGAATGCCTGAGCTGCTTTCTTTGGATAGTGAAGGTGTGCGTTTTATTTAGAGAAAACTGCATAAAGAATTATGAATTATACCATCGTAAACGGCGGCTAATTGTCGTAGCTGAGTTGCAAGCCGCGAAAAACGAATGTAAATTAAAATCTTGTAGTAAATTAAAAAAAAGCATGTTCGCAAGAATATAATTACTAGGCTGCATAACAGGTGTTCCCTGAACGAGGTAGCAAACAAAAATATACAAATTTTCAATTTCTAACAATAACTGGCAGAAATCAAACACGGCGCCCATATACAAATGCAATCACTGTTCTCGATTGTTATCCATAACCCACCCTATGCGGAAATAAAAATATAACGGCTGTTCCAACAAGGAAGCACGCGATAATTCTGTCGCCGAAAAGTTTTTGCACCCAAATTTCCGCGCGCCTGATGTCCGCACCGAAACGTCCTGCACCGAAATGTCCTGCACCGATCAAACGCAACAATCACAACGCGATTAACTTTTCGCCGTACAGTGACATATCTTGGTTTCAGTGCTATACCTTGAAGCTTCTGAGACAAGCGGACATCATGACCTGGTCGTTTGGTTGATCAGCTCAAAAAAAAAATAAAGCTGCAACACAGTTACGCGAATTTCGGCAACGAAGACACGCAGCAACTGAGGCCCCGCAAAGCCGCCGAGAGGAGTCGGTGCGAGCTGCCGAACCATCGGCTAACACCGCCACCTCGCGGCGCGTTGCGGAGTTAGCCAAATTACAGGTTTTTGCTGGGGGATGCACCGAATGGGACGGCCGGAGCAACGGCGCGCCGCCGGCAGCCGATCGCGGAGGCCGTGGTTCTATATAATAGGGGAAAAAATATGGGGCAAGATGGCGGGTAGAACGCATACGATTGCAGCAAGCAAGTGCGTGCCATCCATGCGAGCATCGATGTTTTGTGACGTCTGGTGGCGCTGCCGTGCCGAACGGGCGAGCGCACTCTGGTTAGGCTGGTCCGGTAGGTGTCCTGTTGTTAGGCGTAGCGCATTCTCAGCGCGGCGACGTCGTGGGTATCGTTGTGAGCGCTCGCTGTGAAAATGAGCTCCGTGCCGAGGAAGCGCAAGGTTTTGTCTCTTGAAGACAAACTTGCGATTGTAAATGCGGTTTCCGCGGGTGAGAAGAAGAAGGACGTTGCTGCTCGATTTAATATCCCAGCCAGTTCCCTGTCGACGATATTGCATTCGAAAGACAGCATCCGCGACGCTGTGGAGTCGGGAACGAGTTCGAAGAAGAAAAGGCTCAAGACGTCAACTTACGCTGATGTGGACAAGGCTGTCTTTACCTGGTTTCTGGACACACGGGCGCGAAACGTGCCCATAAGTGGTGCAATCCTGCAACAGAAAGCCAAGGATTTTGCGTGTATTCTTGGCCATGACGATTTCAAGGCAAGTAACGGCTGGTTGCAAGGATTCAAGAGCCGGCACGGTGTCGTCGGTAGAGTGATTAGCGGTGAGTCCGCATCCGCTGACAGCGATGCCTCTGCCTCGTGGGTGGTCGAGAAGCTGCCTGACATCTTGAAGAGCTATGAGGCAGCGGACTTGTACAACGCCGATGAAACTGCGTTGTTCTACCAGATGTTGCCGAATCGCACGCTGGCGCTCAAAGGGGACGATTGTCAAGGCGGCAAGCAGAGCAAACTCCGTGTAACGGTTTTGCTTTGTGCTAACAGTGATGGCAGCGACAAAAGGATGCCATTAGTTATTGGAAGAAATGCCCGGCCAAGGTGTTTCAAAGGCACGAAGCGGATGCCTGTCAAGTACGTGGCCAATTCGAAGGCCTGGATGACCCGACAAATCTTTAGCGAATGGCTGAAGGCATTCAACGAAGATGTCAAGCGTCAGGGTCGCCAAATATGCCTATTGCTTGACAACTGCTCCGCGCACCACATCGAAGACCTTCAGCTATCCAACATCGAGCTGCAGTACTTCCCTGCGAATTGCACTTCCCTAATACAGCCGTTAGATAAAGGGGTCATAAACAGCTTCAAGTGTTGCTATCGTCGTCGCATCATACAGAAGATCCTCTTGGATATACGCTTGGAACGACCGACAAAAATCGACAGTTACCAAGCGATTGAGATGCTTGCTGCTTCCTGGCAGGAAGTAAAAGCGCACACAGTCGCAAATTGCTTCAGGAACGCCCGGGTGTCCGCGGTAACAGAAACTGAAGTCGATGAAGAAGAACCCCAGGAACCTTCAAACCCACCCGACGTCACCGAAGCGTGGGATGCACTTCGCGCGAATGGTGGAGCACCCGACGACGTTGCACTCGATGACTTTTTGTACGCTGACAGTGATGCTGTGTCTACAGAAGAAATGTCGGATGTGGCACTTGTAGAAACTGTTAGAGATCGCGGTGATGATGAAGGTTCGTCAGAGGCGGATACATTCCCGTTGCCTACAGCAAAGGAGGTCTTGGATGCGCTGGACGTGCTGCGCCGTCACGTCGGCTCGCAGGATGATGCGGAAGCTTTGGAGGAGTTCGTTTCTCTGGACCGCCGCGTTGCGTCGTCTTTGACGCGAAACACACAGGCGAAAATAACGCAGTTTTTTTGTGTTAAATAAACATTTGAGGTAAGTTGCGCTAAATCGGCATCTGCCGCATGTTTTTTTTGGTGTTCGTGATGATTTCCCTGGTGTTTACTTGAAAACTGCATGTAACGAAAACCTGGATGTAACGAAAATTTGCGAACTTTTTTCAATTTCGTTACATCCAGGTTTAACTGTACTTAAGAACTTTCAAATTTCGCGCCACAGTGACGTGTTATCGGTGCGAGTGACGTCATATGGGCCAGCACTAAAAACATAACTTTCAGGGGGTTAGGTGCACGTTAACATTCAAGTGATTCGATAAAACAGAACTAGCGGCCCCACTACAATCGTCCAGTCATGTGTCCTGGCGATTGATTAGTTCGGCCACCATGAATCGCCCAAACAAGATTCTGTGACGTCATAGAAAAGTTGCGGCAAACTGGCTAGAGAGTCGCCACAGCTCCACACGTTTTCTTTAATATCTCCATTATTTTTTCGAAGTTTGCGATGAAATCAGTATCATTTTTATTGGGACAAAGCAGCCTTTCTAATGAACCAAACTTGTATTTTGTCTTTGGTCCCTTTAAAGCAAGTAATGGGTGGACTACACGCTTCATGCGGCGCAATGGACTGTGCTTGAGGAGGTGCACATCGCTCTGTCAGCGCCTACCTCCATGCTATGAACAAAAGATTGTGGACTTCCACAAGTTTGTGATCCGCCTGCGGCGGGACCGACAGTTTGTCCTGTCGCAAATCGGGAACGCCGACCAGACGCCGGTTAACTTCGACATGCCAATGAGCAGGACAGTCGAGCAAGAAGGGGTACATAGTGTGCTCGTCAAAACGACAGGCGCCGAGAAGCAGCGCTTCACAGTAATGCTGGCCATCACGGCAGACGGCAGGAAGTGGCACCGTATGTGATATTCAAAAAAAAAACTGTGCCGAAGGTGAACTCTCCGTGCGGGATACATGTACGTGCTCAAGAAAAAGGATGGATGGCGGCCGACCTAATGGTGGACTGGGTCCGTACTGTCTGGAGACGGCGACCTGGCGCCCTGCTGCTTCCGTCTCTCCTCGTGCTGGACAGTTTTCGCAGCCACCTGGAAGAGAACGTGCGCTGGGAACTTCAGGAGCTGCACACCGAGATCGCCATCATTCCTGGTGGACTCACTTTGGTGCTGCAGCCCCTTGACGTTTCTGTGAACAAGCCCTTTAAGGACAGTGTGCGTCGACTGTACACCGACTGGATGGCCCAAGGAGGGCACACCTTGACGCCGACCAACAAGATTAAGAGGCCGTCCGTCGAACTCGTGTGCTCCTGGGTCTTGGAGGCTTGGCGCTCGCTGCCAGATGATTTGATCGCCAAAAGTTTCAAGAAAACTGGAATCTCAAATGCAATGGACGGCAGCGAAGACGACCAGTTGTGGGAGTGCAACTTGGAAGTGGCCAGTGACTTGGATGACGGCTCTAGCGACTCGGAAGAAGAGTGAATCCCCGAGAAACAAAGATAGTGCAGTGCAATAAAACTCGGCTTGCTTGCTAATTGTGTGCGCCTGTATTTACTGCAAAAGGTAGGTTGTCTAATCATTTTTTTTTTTGCTTTGCGGCCCTTCTTGATCATACTGAAAAAGTTTTCGGAAAATTACCCCACGTAATAAACGCACCCCCAACTTTGCTTCCGTTTTGCGGGAAAAAAAGTGCGTTCATTACGCGAGTAAATACGGTATTTCATGTGTAAAGCATGGTGCTAGTGTAGACAAACGTCATGCTGCTCCAAAGAAACAGCTGGATGTAACTGCGAAGCACTGGGGTGGTGGCGGCATCCTGCGCCCTCCAAAAGAGCTTCAGACGACCGTAGATTTCTCGGAGGAAAGACTTTAGGTAAATACATTTGCTTCTGCTACACAAGACTGCAGCAGGGGCAAAAAGTTCAAAGGCCGCCTCACAGCTATGTTCTGTACAAACATGGATGGAATCGAAAAAGAACAGACTCTGGCTATTGGAGAGTCCAAAAATACATGCTGCTTACAGAACTGCTCCATTAGAGTAGAGTACGTTGCAAACAAGTTTGCATGGATGACAGCTGAGACTTCAAAAAAAGAAGTTTTGACCAGAAGATGGCAAGGACAAAGAAAAAAAACAGGAAAATTCTGTTGTTTATGGACAGCTGTTCAGCGCACATAAAAACCCCACCATAGAAAGCTGTTCAGCTTAGCTATTTTCCTCCAGGCTGCACCTCACTTCTACAGCCTGTTGATCAAGGCATTATACAAGCTGTGATCGCCAAGTACGGAGGACGGCTTGTTGAATGGTTGCTGTTTGTGACATGCTGAAGAAGTGGGAAATAACGATCAATGTGAGGACCGCAATTGAAATACCAACCGGCTCCTAGAGAAACACTAAGAATAGCACGGTGAAAGGGTGTTTCAGAAAAGCAGGTTTTCTTCTGCAGCAGAAGGTGTGGACGAGGACACTGCAGATGAAGACGCGGTACAAGGAACCAAAACACTGGAGAGTACATTTGAAGAGTGCGGCACATTTGAGGGTTTTGTTGAAGTGGGTGACAATCTTCCTGTGGCGGAAGACCTATCTGATGACAGCACTGTCAGAATGGTGCATGAACAAAAGAATAAGGAAGACAGTGCCACTGAGAAGTCTGAGAGCGAAGGTGACTGTACCCCACTTCTGACATCTACCTCACCATGTCGGTACTGCAGCAAGTTCACCAGCACATACAACTTTGGCCCAGTGGCCATGAAGCTCTTGGCATTTTCACAAAACTGGAACAAGCTGCTGCAAAGAACAGCGTAACTGCAGCCTTGAAACAAAGATTGAGAACTATTTCTCAAGTTGTGGTGGTAAAACGTGAATGTGCTGGAAACATGTGGTGGAAAACGTGAAAGATAAACCTTTTGCAACATGCTGTAGTGTTATTTTGGGCTTATTTTAGTCATAGGGAGCCCACATTGAACTAGGGGTTGACCAGTAAGTGAAAACATGGTACCCTGCTGTAAGAGACCTCTCACATAAGAGAGAAAGAGTATTACCTGGTAGGTGTCTCTTATAAAGGGGTTCAATTGTATCTCTATAAGACCAAGTGTGTAAGGCTGAGGCTATTTTTGTCATATCGGTAGTCTCAAAAGGCATACCGCACTCGTGGGCAACACAGCAATGGACATACAAAAAAAAAACAAAGATGTACGTGTGCAGCAGCCCTGCCAAGAACTTCAACTGTGGAAGAAATAGGCTGTCGCACATCATTTCGGATGGCCTGGGACCTTAGTTCAGATCAAGATAATCACTCAGCTGTGCTGTCCAGATGTCTTTTTTTCATTCGCAACTGATGAAACCCTAAAGCCTGAAGGAGCAGGCAGTACGCATGCTCCCTAGGCGTGCTCCCTTAGGCATGGGCAGCAACCTTGCTGCGCACTGTTCAAAGTGTAACGGGTGCACGCCAGCCTTTGAAAAAGTCGCCATTCTAAGGCGATACTGAGAGGCAAAGCACGTGAGAGATATTTGAAGCACTAGTCATACACCAAAGGGGGAAAAGATTGCATCAGCAGTCCTTCATTGGAATTAATGGACAAGGAGATTAGGTATCTCACTTCATAACCACTAATACCGTCTTATATCTATTTTTTGTATGTATTTTCTGAAAAACGGGTTTAAAAACCCCCTTTCCTTTCAATAAAACTTTAGTTGGCAGTCAGCGCTGCGTGTGTCTAGTCTCCCCGTTTGTCCTGTTTTTAGCGCTGTTTTTCTCTTTAAGCATTATCAGAGTCCTTCAATGCTTTACTGGTCACGAAACTTCGGCGCTCGCTTCATATAGGGACCGCGCGCGCCGCTACAGGCGCCACCGCCGCACGAAGGTCATCCAGCCGCCGCTCGTGCGGCGTATTGGCCAGCTCTTGGCGTGCCAACGCTCGCTGCTTTTGGTGTCTGCGCGCTGATTAAGTGTGTTTTTTTCGTAGTAGTTAGCGATGAATAGTCCAGTTATTGTGTATATCACCTGCCTTCAGTGGGGTTTTATTTTTCGAAGTAAATTGCCGTAGACTTCGGCCGCGAAAGGCAACGGCTTCTGTGTGCTCTGGCACAAGTGCTGCGCCGTCGTGTTTACGGATTTTTAATACTATATTGCTTCTTTTCTTGAAGCAAACTTGTAAATACCACACATACGGTAGCTGTGTAGTCACGGACTGCTGCGGTACTATCTATAATGCAATAAAAAACTGAAAGAAACCAAGTACGCGTCGTTCAGACTACGCTTAATAAATCCGTGATTGCTCTGGAATGCACATAACGCTAAAAGAGACACCCCAATAGTATTGTCGTTTCGATGAGTGGGTACATACTTGAGAACATCTAAAAACGCTGCAGAAACGCGAAGGATCAAAACACGAAGAGATATATGTTACTCCATGCGAATTTCTGCTTCCACGCTTTGCAATCCTTGCAAAAACATGACGCGGAAAAAGAACAATGAAACTGATTTTATCACACGCAACAAAAAATTTCAATGTTACGAAGGGAGACAAAAAAGCGTGGTCCAGCGTACAAAAATTTATTTTTTCGCGCTGCGATGTGCAGCACACGAAGGAAACAGAATATTGCCACGTAGCCAAGAACGACGCAAAACTTTTCTGAACGCAGCGAGCTAGCGATCTCCTGCACTACAAAAGACTAGAAGGAAACACAAACGTCTAAGAAGCAGTCCGCAGTGTGACGTGAACAGATGAACGTCGATAAAGTGAGTTGCGCGGCGTTTGCTATGCATGCATTACTCTTGAAACGTTATTAATTTCAGATTCATGGAAATAGGATCGAGAACATTGTCGAAGAAACAAAAAATCAAGTTAGCGGCAAGGTGGCACCCTTTCCATATCAAACAATATTGCCCGACGGGACGTACGACAAAAAGAGCAAATGGGCGCTCCGGTTGAAACGCCAGATAAGAAACCGGAATCGGCCACGCGCGGTTACAAAACAAACAAAATGAACCCTAAGGGATAATTCGCGGAAATAAGAAACGTAAAAGCACAAGGATGTCCCAAAGCTTTTTTACACGCGAGCCTGAGCGCAAGGCAAACAGGTAATGAAGCACCGCTGCAACCGGACTGATATGACAAAAATCCGGCTTTAAGTTAGCCTTGTACAATTCTAGGCCCACGATGCTCTCAAAAGTGTGCAGTGCTTTTTCCATTCTCACACACAGTGCATTTCCGCACACTGTCACACACTTATAATTGAAGCTGAAATCTCCTGTTGCTTGCCTTGGAATGGCGCACCTCCATTTCTCACACAGCTACCCGTCGCTCGGTCAACAGAGCAAGAAAACATTTTCTGTGGTATCGTTGTACAAGGAACGACATCCCGGGACGCAACACATGTTCGGCATCGTCGTTGCACTACTTAAGTCGCATCACAAGAGCGCGATGTGCACGATACATTTTTTCCCCACACAAAACAAACACAACTCGCCGCGGCTCCGCCGTTCGAGCCAGCGCAACGCCGCCCGAGGAGTGACCTCAGTGAGAGGGTGGCGCCACCGCGCGGCGGCCAAACGCAGCATATGAAGCTCTCCCATTGAGTTACGGAGCAGTTTCGTGACCAGTAAAGCATTGAAGGACTCTGGCATTATGTACCAACTGGCACACGTTACCCCTCTTTTACAGTTCTGAACAATGTGTTCAACAGCCAGATATTGTAATAAGATACTTTCCGGAAAACCAGCAGCAAGTTGTTGCCAAACATGTGAGGCCATTTAAGCTCAGTCGGGCTACTTATTGTCGAATGCACAGATGACGTGCTTGTTAATTAGGTTGCCCAGGAATGAAAAGTGCAAAGAGAAAATTAAACGAGAAACTGGACCAGAACCTGCTTGATGTTGGGGCGTGCAGTGTCCACAAAGTTCACAATGCGTGCGCTAAAAAAGGTTTGGTCGGCTTTTGCTCGGACGTTGACAGGGAGGTGGTGAAGGACATGTAGTACTACAACTTCAAACATGCTGCATGAGCAGATGGCTTTACACAACTGCAAGTCGATTTGGGACTTGGGCCCTCACATTTTTATGACAGATGGCTGACCATCCAGGAATCTTTCAATCATGTCCTCAAACAGCTTGAAGCTAGGAAACCTTTCCTCAAGGAAAGCAACTTCAAGGTGCAGCGATCAGATGCCAAAAATCAACACGGACGCCTTGCACTGGCTTTTTCCCATAAGGCATTGCTTACTGAAATGCTCTTCCTAAAGAACGCCGCCGAGCTTTTCATTGCTTTTCAGAATCTCTTCCAGAGGGACAAGCCACAGCTGCATGCGATGCACAGCGAGCTCGCCAGTCTTGTTCAGTTTTGAGTCGTGTTTTGAGAGCCAAAGTACCGTATTTATTCGAATATAAGGCGAGGTTTTTTTCCGAAAACCGCGGCCTCAAAGTCTACCCCCGCATTATATTCGAGGGCGGGCTCCGAGATCAGCAACGGCGCGTTGCAGGAAGTCATAAAAAGTCAAAAACAGCCAGCAAACATCCAGTATGTTTCAATCCACAAGCCGAGTTCAAAACTGCAGCCATATTTCTTTCGCTATGTCGCAGCCAGTTTTCCATGTGCGCTTGTCTTTTGTGTTCCCTCGCTGGTGTGCGTGTAGCGGCAGCCTCCCGTGACCTTTGTTAGAGTCCCGTGACCTTTGTTAGAGTGCACTCTACCTTCGTTCGGCGAGGCATATGACTTTTACCTACGGGTACCTTTCCGTTGTGACTAGTGATCATGGCAAGTCGTCGTCGTCGTCATTACGATGCGGCATTCAAGAGAAATGTGATTACCGATGCCGAAGCTTTGGGCAACTGCGCTGCAGGTCGGAAGTACGGCGTCCCAGAAAACAACGTGCGTCGTTGGAGAAAAGAGAAAGGGGCCCTCTTTGCCTGCGCTGCAATGCGGAAAGGTTTCCGAGGACCGCGCAAGGGTGTGTTTCCCGAAGTGGAGGCTAGTCTGACTGAATTCGTCACACAAACCAGGAGCCATGACTTGACTGTGACAACGGAAATGCTACAGATGAAGGCCCGAGAGTTTGCAAAAGATCGCGGCATCTCCGGGTCGCAGTTCAAGGCCAGCCGAGGCTGGGTGCAGAAGAGAGCCGGGTTCTCACTTAGAAGGCGGACTTCTATTACACAAAAGCTTCCCCGTGACTACGAAGAAAAGCTGCTGTCTTTTTAACGCTACGTCATCGGACTGCGAAGAGAGCGCAACTTCCTCCTCGGCCAGATCAGGAACGCGGACGAGACCCCGGTATTTTTTTGACATGCCGTCGGCGCAAACGGTACACACGAAAGGTGATCGCCAAGTGCACATACGTACCGCAGGGCGCGAAAAAGCACGGATCACTGTAATGTTAGCGTGCACTGCCAACGGGCACAAGCTGCCACCTTACGTGGTGCTGAAGAGGAAAACCATGCCTAAAAATGAAAAATGGTTCAGTCACTTAGTGCCCAACATTGAACCGCACTGTCCAGACTTTGGGGAGGCATATGGCTCTCTAGCTCTTATGCTCTGGCAATGCACTGCATTACGCGACGCTCCATTTAATAAAAAAGAGGACTGGGAGGAAGCCCTTAAAAGTGCAACCTCTCTGCCCAGCTCCTGCCCTTTCATAGACCCTTTCAGAGGGCCTATGAAAGGGCAGAGGGCCACGGCTTTCCCGTCCCTACGTGGGAGCTGCCCGCAACTACAATGAATACCACTCTGGGGGGGTGTCCCAACGTAGTCCCTCAGGACCTCAATAAAAGTTCCGAGTCTGTCTGTCTGTCTGACTCAGGCTGAGAGACAGGGAAATCTTGAAAGACCAAGTGACGTCAAGCAGAGCATTGCTCACGAGTGCCGAGGAACTCATAGTTCAGGCATTAAGTGGAGAGACCTGGACAAAGTGCGAAGTGGATAAGTGCTAGTTTTCAGAGGAAACACAGCCCTAAAGCAGGCTCTTCAAGAGCGTGCAAATGCTGACAAGAAAGCGAACAAAAAGTTGCGACATTCATGTGATGCAAGAATAACACCTTTCCGTTTTTGAGAATGCAGTTCTAATTCCTTGTTTACATAACCTCAATGTTCATTTTTGCAGCTTTTGACCTAAAAAGATGAGTAACTAAAAGCGTCACTGGTGCCTGCGCACAAGACATATTTTGCCCTTTCAAAGTACAGTTTTCTTAACGGTACGCTGCTCCTGTGCTGCTCCAAAATGCTTTTCTAATCCGGGTGAGCTGCTCCAAAAGTGGGTTTTTGTGCTCCATAATGAAGTATTTTGTGCTCCAACTGTGTTGTCTTTGTCGTGCTCGACTGTGTCATCCATCGAATCAGTGCCGCAATTGCACACTGGGCCCAAAAGAAGCGGACGAAAATTAAGGCGACTAAGGGGCACCTTACTACATCTGTCAAAAGAGAGAAAAAAGGTAATGTAAAATCTGCCAGAATGGACGTTGAGGATGCCTTAGCCTTAATTAGACAATGGCAATGGTGATTGTGGCTTTACCCTCCCTAACTTCACAATCCTGTACATCCCATGAGTCGGGAGCACGGTGGAGGAATAGCTAGGTGTCTGAACGGCTGAGCCATTCTATGCGGCAACCGCGGCGAACGCTTGCTCGTGGTTCGCCACCGTGCCGTGAGATGGCGGCAGCAGTCTGGGGGGTCACGCTGCCGTCAGAAAGCGCAGTCCGCTCACCGGCGCCGTGTGTTTGACGTCGTGGTTTTCGTGAAGTGATTGTCACGAACGATGGTTGTTAGTGCTAACCTGTGATGGGGAAAAGTTGTTTTGTTCCCCGCTGCCGTACGGGGTACAAATCCTGCCATGAGAAGTTCTCGCTTTTCTCTGCACTGAAAGACGAGCAGCGACTGAACCTGTGGCAACGTGCGGTCCCACGAAAGGACCGCCTTCTTCGGGCGACTGACTACGTTTGTGAAAGGCACTTTGAGCCTGAACTAGTCTTTAAAACATGGACGGCGGAGTACAAAGGGAATGTACTCGTCAGCACGCCACGACGCGCGTCACTGGCAAACAATGCATTGCCCACGAGGTTCCCTGACTGCCCACCCAACCTCTCGAAAACACCGAAAAGCAGGAAGCGGCCCGCAGAGAGACACTTTGCGCCTCCAGAAAAGAAGAGCAGGGAATCGGGTGGCGAGCGTCCCAAAGCCAATTCTTGTGCGCCGTCACCGTCAGCGACCGACGACAGCGACAACGTGACGAGAGTTCACGAACCAACCGATCCGGGACCACTTACGACCGCTCTCCCTGGATTATTTGAGAGTTTATTCGGCGACCCGTCCCTCGCATGCTTGCCCTCAAAGTCATGGGGGTTTCATAGGATTGAAGTGAGTAACACAAGGACTGTCGTCTTCTCGCAGCTGACGCACTCAAAAGAATTTGACAGATGTTCCGCCGAGTATGTAAATGCTCCGCAAGCGCGCAGACCCACGGAACCGGGCGCTTTTGAAACACTAGCGTGCACCAGCGCTACTCCTACCGCTGCTGCCGTCTCACTGGTCGTCATGAGGCTTGTGGAAATCGACGACAAAATGCAAGTTCGCACTGTTTTGCTGGGAAAGCCAGTCTCTATGGAAGGGCTGCAGCAAACAAACAGCTTGGAAACTGTTGAAGATGTCGAAGGTTTTCTAAAGCGTGTGCACAAGGTGAAGCTTTGTTCCGGTGGACCTAGCACAGTAGAATACCCGCAAGTCGAGCCGAGGAGTGCGTTCATCGACCCTGTTAGGATCGGCCAACACAGGAATTCCTCGCAAGCCCTAGAGCAAGGTGTGCGTGGATGAATCACCCAGAGGCACGAGGAGGCAAGAAACCCTGGCGCCAACGGCGGCGGTTTCAAGGGGCGGCTTCTATATCCTCGGTTCACCGGACGCTGCGGGCCACTTCTTTCCTTCATACACGTATGAAAGAAGGGTCCACCGAAAGGAAGCTGCGGTTTCAAGTGCCCAAGCTCTTCGGTTTCCAACCGTCGGCGAGAGCAGGAGGCCACTCGTCTTCACGTGCTGGGAGCCGAGTTGAAATTCCGTTCTCACGGGGCCTCCAAAATGAAGACTTGCGCGAAGTGGTGCAACTCCGGCACAAGACACGATCGATGACGTGGATATTCACCCTTTCCATCGACCGAGTGGTCCGTGTGCATCAGCCACGCCTCATGTCGTGGGCGGTACATCAAGTGTCGTCCACTGCCCACCTGATTGAACAACCTGTGTGAAGTTAAATTCCTTAGCCAGGGATCTGGGGAATACGAACTCTATTTAAACGACTGTATTCGTGTTATTCTTGTTCTCCTGTCTCGACTGTCATCATGTAGAATAAACCTCCTGTACAGTTTCCTCTTAAGCAGTCATCTCGAGTCTTTAGTCCGACACCATGCCGAGCCGGGACCTCCGGGCCTGAACGAGTCAGACAACCCAAGGGCCCTTCATCTCTAACACTGGTTGGCAGCAGCTGGGATGGACCGTGCCTCATCGTGCTGTCTCTGCGGGTGAGCGTTTGGCTTTTGCTATGGGATTCGCCAGGCTTCAGATTTTGAGAGAATAATCTTGCACTGGGAATCAATCGCTTGTCAATTGAGAAGGGTTAATCTCACGACATTACTTGGAAGCAGAGCCAAAGCAAAGCAGAGAAAGCGGGGTCATGGACCTAATGAAATTGCCAAAGTCGGACTTGCTCTTGTTATGCAAGGAACTGTCAGTAGAAGTGCAAAGCAAAATAACGAAAAAAGAGCTGTGCAAGATCATTACTAAAAGCGTCGAGAATAACGACGAGCTTGTACATGCATGGAACTTGGTTCTAGAAGCTAAAGAGAAAGCGGAACATGAACAGAAACAGTAACGACTTCAGGAGGAATCTGAACGAGAGTGGGAGAAAGAGAAGGAACGGCAAAAGTGGGAAGCTGAAAAAGCGGAAAGAGAGCTTGAAAAAGGAAAGACGAAAAGATGGCGGTAGCGCGAGAGCCGAGACTCCTGAAAGAACATGCGAGGCAGTATCGCATCGGATGGATAAGTACATGCATCCATATGAAACTGGACGGGACATAGGATTGTACCTAGGAAATTTTGAGAGAACTTGTGAACGGGAGAACTTTGCTTGCGGTACTTGGACACAACGGCTTCTGACACTCTTGCCATGTGAAGTAGCTGAAGTGATAGCGAGACTTAGTACGGAGGATGCGGCGGATTACGAGAAAGTGAAAGCCAGCCTGCTGAAGAGATACAGGCTTTCAGCTGAAGCTTTCCGCCAACGTTTTAGAAGCTCAAGCAAAGGCGACAGCGAGGGCTATCCGGATTTCGCGTATGGCCTTAAGACTAACCTTTTGGAGTGGCTTAAGGGAGCAGGGGCCTATGAAAGCCGTGATGGAGTTGTCGAATGCATTTGCCTTGAGCAATTTTATCGAAGCATCCCCCAAGCGGTGAAGCTGTGGGTTCAAGACAGGGAAAATGTCGGCACAGCTGAAAGAGCCGCAGAGCTAGCGGAAGAGTACGCTACTCGCAGAAGGTTGAGCACAGATGAGAGTGCATCACACGCTAGAAACGCGACGCGGAGTCATGTTCCCAGCAAAAAGAACCTTTCTTCGAAAAGTTCCGTGCAGGCGGAGGCGCCAAAAAGTGTGCCGGAAAAGCGGGAAGATCAGTCGAAGAGAGAGGGTGCAGACAAAGCAGGAAAAAAAGAGTTTGAGGCTAGTAGGCCACTTCGCTGCTACTACTGCAATGGTGTCGGGCACTTTGCAGCCAAATGCACCAAACCTAGGGTAGTGTTCAAGTGCGTCGATGAAAGCGACGAAAATCTAGAGCTCCTTAGGCCATACTTGCACAAACTGCAAGTAAATGGAAAACCTTGCAACGTGCTTCGGGATAGCGCTGCAACGATGGACGTTGTCCATCCGTCCTACGTTGCAGCAGACGATTTCACGGGGGAAGTCGCATGGATAAAACAGGCGGTGGAGGAACACAGTGTATGCCTGCCAATGGCTCGGGTGAGGATTTGCGGGCCGTTTGGGGAGCTGATCACTGAAGCCGCAGTCTCGAAGGCCCTGCCACTTCAATACCCTTACCTCTTCTCAAATCGATCGGATCGATTGCTTAACGAGGGAGGCCAGAAACTCGGAGAGGGAGTGGTGCAAGCTTTGACAAGGTCTAAGACTCGCCAGCTCGCCTCTCAGTTAAGTCAGATTCCCGAACCTAAGGTAGCAAGAGAGGCACACGCCAACCTACCATTGGAAACACTTGAGGAGGAAGAAGTGACGGGTTGTCAAAGGCAGACAGATGCACAAGGCTATGACCGAACAGGGACGATCACTGAGCCAGCAAATGAAGCAGAGAGCTCTGAAGGGGCAGTGTTATCTCCAGCTTCACGCAACTTTGATCGCCTTCTTAAGGTTAACCGGGAGTCACTAATAAAAGAACAGAGAGAGGACCCCACTTTGGAGAGATTGCACGTTACGGCCAAAGAAGGCATTGCTCGACGCAATATAACTGTGCATGAGAAAGGAGGCTTACTGTATCGCCACTACCAGGACAAAAAAGGCAAAACACTTGATCAGTTAGTCGTGCCTGAAAGATACAGAGCGGACATTTTGAGTCTGTGCCATGGGAATGGCTGGTCAGGACATCTTGGGATCAATAAAACAAAAGAGCGGCTGCTAATGGAATATTATTGGCCAGGATGTTTCAAAGACGCGGAGCGCTATGTGAAATCATGCGATGCGTGCCAGCGTGTGGGCAAATTGGGGGAGACATGGAAGGCTCCACTGAAAATTGTACCACTAATCTCGGAACCTTTCCGTCGGCTTGTAATAGACACAGTAGGCCCTTTGCCCAAGACTAAGTCAGGCCACAAGTACCTGCTTACTATGCTGTGTCCAGCCACAAAATTTCCCGAAGCCATTCCGTTGAAAGAACTGAGCTCCTCAGAGATAGTTGACGCTCTTCTATCGGTGTTCGCGCGTATAGGATTTCCGGCCGAAATCCAGACGGATCAGGCAACAGTTTTTACGAGCGCTTTGACTACCACGTTCCTAGAGAGGTGCGGAGTAAAGCTGCTACACAGCTCAGTGTATCATCCGCAGTCTAACAGTGTGGAGAAATGGCATTCGGTTCTAAAGCGGGTGCTACGTGCTCTGTGCTATGAGCACAAAGAGGACTGGGAGGACTGTCTGCCGGCCACCTTATTCGCTTTGCGTACGGTTCCCCACGAAGCTACGGGTTTCACCCCAGCGGAACTTGTGTACGGAAGAGCCCTGCGCTCCCCCCTTCGAATGCTGAGAGAAATGTGGGAGGGCACAGGAGAGAACCAGACAGTGGTAGAGTACGTGCTTCAACTAATGGACCGCCTTAACAGTACGAGGGAGATAGTAAACCGCAATATGAAAGCTTCCCAGGAGGCTTCCAAAGTCTACTATGACAAAAACGCCCGCCTTTGAACTTTCGACGTTGGCGATCGCGTCATGATTCTTCAGCCATCGAGGAAAAATAAGCTGGAAGTTCACTGGTACGGTCGTGTAGAAGTTATGCAGAAACTTTCTGAGACGAATTACGCGCTAAAGATTCCAGGAAGAGGGAAGCAGGTGAGAATTTATCACTGCAATCTCATGAAGCCGTACATGGAACGCAGCGGGATCGTAAATCTAATGCTAAACGAACCTGAGGAGCTCGATAGCGAGATTTTAGATTGGAAGGAGAACGCAGGAGATAGCGTCAGCGTGGAGGAAATCTTGGCTCTTTCTGTAAATACAGAATCTCTGAGTTCGGGCCAGATTAACGCTCTAAAGCGGCTGTTAAGCGAATTCGCTGACCGATTCAGCAGCCGTCCAGGAAAGACACACCTCCTGACGCACGAAATAGAGCTCACGTCTGACGAGCCGATACGGTCAAAACAATACAGGGTATCACCTCGGCAGAAGGAGATAATGGAAGCTGAAATACAGCGCATGCTTAACTTGGGGGCAATAGAGCCAGCTGAGAGTGACTACACCTCCCCGCTGATTTTAGTTGAGGCACCAGGCAAAGAGCCTCGTCCCTGTGTAGACTACCGAAAGCTGAATGCTATTACCAGGGGCCAACTATTCCCGATTACGAACATAGAAGAAAGACTAGAAAGAGTTAGCGGCGCAAAATTCATTTCCACCCTCGATCTCGTGCGCGAATATTGGCAAGTACCGCTCTCAGAAAATGCGAGCAGGTATGCCGCTTTTATCTCGCTGGTTGGCACCTTTCGACCCTTAATGCTTAGTTTTGGGCTGAAGAATGCCCCCTTCAGTTTCTCGAAACTCATGGACATCGTACTCAGGGATATGCAGGGCTTTGCTCTCCCTTATTTGAACGACGTCGCTATATTTTCAGAAACGTGGGAAGAGCATCTAGAACACCTTAAGAGCGTGTTTTCTAGGTTGCGAGAGGCCAGACTAACTATGAAGGCGGAAAAGTGTAGGTTTGGTTGCGCTCACGTGGCTTACTTGGGCCATGTTGTCGGCCAGGGAACTAGGAGTCCATGAGAGCTAAAAATTGCTCCGATCGTGGCATTTCCCCAGCCTCGAACTAAGACGGACATTCGATCCTTTCTGGGACTGGTCGGATATTACCAGCGGTATATCCCGAACTATTCACAGCTGGCAAGCCCCTTAACTGACGCGTTACGAAAGGGAGCACCCACTGAAGTACCCTGGGATGCCGAAAAAGAAAACGCCTTCAAGAGTCTGAAGGCAGTGCTTATGTGCCGACCTCTGCTCCGAACCCCTGACTATTCTAAAGAGTTTACAGTCCAGTGTGACGCCAGTGATAGAGGAATGGGTGTTGTCTTAAGCCAAGTGGGCGATGACCGCGAAGAACACCCGATTCTGTACGTCAGCCGTAAGCTGACCTGTAGAGAGGAAACGTACAGCGCTTCGGAAAAAGAGTGCGCCTGTTTAGTATGGGCGGCGCAGAAGTTGTCGTGTTACTTGTATGGAGCAAAGTTCATTTTTGAGACCGACCATTGCCCTCTCACGTGGTTGAGGCAAATGTCCCCCAAAAATGGTCGCTTGCTCAGATGGAGTCTAGCTCTCCAGGAGTATAATTTCTCTGTACGCTACAAGAAGGGAAAACTGCATGCGAATGCTGATGACTTAAGCCAACTGTTATGAGGTAACTCAGTTGGATCGCCTCCGGGGTTTCTTTTTATTTTAACCATGTTTAGGGCAGTCGGCCAGTGGCGTTTTCTACAGGACCTATACCCTTGCTTTGGCGGCACCAAAATTCAGCCAAAATCAAATAGCTTCTGTAGTAAAGTGTTTCTTTGTCGGTGCAGGAAGCCTGGTGGGTCTTTGGCGAATTCTGAACGCTTGCGTGTGGGGCGGTGCAGTGTTGCATGGGATAGCCCACTGGTGCTTTCCTTTGTTAATTGTTCAAGATCGTATGTCCCTTGGTGGAAGACGGCCCCTACACCCAGTTCCAGGCTCATCTCTTCCTGCCCAGTGGTCGTCAACGCTGGCCATTCGAGATTTTTCGGGCCGCGGAGGAGCTGTTAGGATCGGCCAACACAGGAATTCCTCGCAAGCCCTAGACAGGGGTGAGACAGCCCAAACAGATTTGGGAGCAGTTTTCGGAGCAGCAAAATTTCGATTTTGGAGCAGAAGAATCTTGATTTGGAGCAGTTAGGGACATTTAATACATCGTCTTGTGAGCTTAAAAAATCATTATTTCAGTAATTTGCAGGGTCAAGTGCACATTTCAATCAGTTTTGGTACAGAACACTTAAACAGCCTTACCTGAAAGAATTTTTAAGAGTATCACAAAGTACTAACTGCACTACCTTTTTCCTAACTGGTGATATTGTGTTGCGCCTGCACGCAACACTGACAACAAAACTGCCGTTAACATTAGAGAGTTTTAGCAGTCCGTCTGTTCTGTTGGTTACTTTGTTACCGGGTTGACGGGACCGGTCTGCGCCTGCGCGCGCGGAAGGGCGAGGAGGCGCGGGCAACTAATCCCCCTACGGCTAGGAATGCCCAAGTGCCCAGACGAGTCCCGGTGAGCACGTTAACTATATACGTACACGACAGAACAGACGGACTGCTAAAACTCTTATCAAATTTAAGGGCTCCGCAATTGTGGTGTTTTTTTTTGCTGTTTTAATGCTAAAATTATTGTTTTTGTAATCCCAGGCTGTGTTGTACGAACGACTGTAGTCACGGCAGCAGTTGAGCAGCTTCGAGCTAACGGTCGCATAGCCCAACCTGCCTACCCGTTTCAGTCCCCGGGGCGCAGGTTCACCCTATGGTCATTTGAGTAGCGTTAATGTTTAGCCACCTAGATTTTGGTATTAAATTTCACTTTGCATAAATCAAGTGTTATAGTCACGTTCTATGGCAACCGTGTAGTCCTGCAGCTATTGGGCGCTGCCTGAACAGGTCGCGGCGCCGCAGCACAGCCCGCAACTTTCGTGTCGACCGTTCCATCCCCGAGACTCACCTCAACATTTTACAACAGCACAACAAGCAACACCTCAACATTTTACAACAGCACAACAAGCCAAAAAATTCACTTCACGAACCCGATTATAGACGCGCGCACCGCGTTTCGCACTCAAGGACAAACCACGCCGAAGTCGTAGGCCCCACATTTCAATGAACTTTTTTTCGAGCCGCCCAACTTCCCGTAAACCATATCCTTGAGTTAACGTCACTGTTCAGAGCCACAACAGATAGAATGAATAGACTGGAACCCAGCTGATAGCGTAAAATAAACCAGGGAAAATATCGGCGATACGCACTGAGCGCGTTGGTAGCAGCCAGATCAGGCGGCGGCCATGTTTGTTGCCACAGCGATGCCTAATCGACAAGGCCGTTTCTGCGAACCCGGACGGAAAGCGAATCGAGTTTTAGAAGCTATCGCTTGCTTCGTTTCAGTCTTTCTATTTGTGCCATTTCTGTGTTTGCGATTGACCGACGATAAAAGCGGTGACCGCGGGATGCGGGAGGCTTTTGTCCCCGCCGAAACTGACATGAGCATCAAAATCCGTGCCGTTGAGGCTCTTCTGGAGCAGTTTGGCGCAATTTTCGCCATTTTCGTGCTTTTGGAGCAGCTTGGCGCAGGAAAATGGAATTGTATCAGAAAGGCGCAATATGCGCAGCTGTCTCACCCCTGCCTAGAGCAAGGTGTGCGTGGATGAATCACCCAGAGGCACGAGGAGGCAAGAAACCCTGGCGCCAACGGCGGCGGTTTCAAGGGGCGGCTTCTATATCCTCGGTTCACCCGGACGCTGCGGGCCACTTCTTTCCTTCATACACGTATGAAAGAAGGGTCCACCGAAAGGAAGCTGCGGTTTCAAGTGCCCAAGCTCTTCGGTTTCCAACCGTCGGCGAGAGCAGGAGGCCACTCCTTTTCACGTGCTGGGAGCCGAGTTGAAATTCCGTTCTCACGGGGCCTCCAAAATGAAGACTTGCGCGAAGTGGTGCAACTCCGGCACAAGACATGATCGATGACGTGGATATTCACCCTTTCCATCGACCGAGTGGTCCGTGTGCATCAGCCACGCCTCATGTTGTGTTGTACATCAAGTGTCGTCCACTGCCCACCTAATTGGACAACCTGTGTGAAGTTAAATTCCCTAGCCAGGGATCTGGGGAATACGAACTCTATTTAAACGACTGTATTCGTGTTATTCTTGTTCTCCTGTCTCGACTGTCATCATGTAGAATAAACCTCCTGTACAGTTTCCTCTTAAGCAGTCATCTCGAGTCTTTAGTCCGACACCATGCCGAGCCGGGACCTGCGGGCCTGAACGAGTCAGACAACCCAAGGGCCCCTCATCTCTAACAACCTTAACCGCAGACGGCGTCACAACAAATGTGAGTTCGTACTCAGTGCAGATGCATCAGTTTGCCAAAAATGTCTCAGCCTGTCAGACACACTGCGCATTCGCCAAAAAAGAGCAATGATAAGACAAAGGAGCTCGAAGCCAGGTGGTGCCCGTTTACCATTGAGCAATACAACAAGCGACAAACTTGCAGCTCTGCGGCGGGCGAATTACGCCTTGAAACGGTCAAAGAATCGTCTACTTACCCGTTTCAAGCTGCTTTCAACTCAGCTTAAAGAAGCTCGTGAACGCGCACAGAAGATTTCTGAAGAAGAGCTCGACAGCAAACTGTGCAACCTTGATCTCCCGGGCGCTCAACTGCGATAATAGAGTGCATAGCTGCAGCCAGGCTGGCCAACAAAAAGAGTCGTCGATACACAGAAGACTGGCTTCTCATGTGCCTTTTGTTGCACATAAGGAGTCCATCGGCATACTCGTTCTTGCGAGATAACAATGTGCTTCCTCTACCGTGTGTTACGACCGTGCGGAAGTATTTAAGCATGGTCCGAGTGAAGTGTGGCTTCGACAGCAGGTTTTTCGCAGCTTTCAAAAAAAAGATGGCCACAAAGGACGAATTCCAACGCCACGGAATTTTGGTCTTCGACGAAATGGTGGTGAGAAAAGAAATGAGAGTACATTCAAAGTCAATGACGTACGTTGGCCTCAGTGATTTTGGTGACGCAGCAATGGCCAGTGACGACCTTGCAGATCACGGACTTGTCTTTACGTTCCGAGCATTTGGGGACAACTACTCTCAACCGATAGCTGTGTTTGCCAGCAAAGGTCCCACTAAAGGAGACGTGCTAGCACAGCTTGTTTTGAAAGCAATTTTCATGCTTGAAGAAGCTGGCACTTTAGTAGATGCAGTGGTGTGCGATGGAGCTGCTACCAATCGCCATATGTGGAAAGAGTTTGGAGTCAGTGGCGCTATCGATCCCACGAAGCACTTCTTCACACCCTGCTGCAGACAAGTGCGGTGTTTATGTTTCTTTGGATGCGCCTCACCTAATGAACGTGTGTGCAACCGCTTGCATGCACAGACAGTTTTGCTACTTCATGGTGGCCGTGCCCAATGGGCACACTATGACTGACTGTTGTAGACTCGGGACAGCCTGGGCACTTACGTGTCTGCCACAAGGTGTCATCTGCTTATCTCAATCCCTCTAACACCGAAAAGATGCACGTAAGGCTTGCTACACAGTTATTTAGCCGGAGTGTGGCGAATGGCTTGCAGTTTTTTTCTAAAAGAGGTACTTCGGGACTGGAGAATGCGCCGGTGCAGTCGAGTTTACTCTCAAATTCAATGACCTCTTCGATGCGCTGAATCGAAATAATCCCAAGGAGGGAATTACTGTAGGAAGCCGGGACTTACGAGTTCTTGCTTCTTTTTTACACTGGTTGAATAAGTGGGAGTGAGAAGTTATGGCTGGAAAGATATCCTGTGAAAACTTCTTGACCCAGCAAACTGCTGCTGGCCTTCGGGTCACAATTTTGTCTGCCTTAGAACTGACTAGGTACCTGCTAAAAGAGTGCAGGTTCAAGTATGTGTTAACTGGAAAGTTTAACCAAGATGTTTTAGAGCACTTTTTCGGAATAATCCGCCAGGCAGCTGGAAAAAATGACCATCCATCCTTACCTACGTTTTTTGCAGCTGTACAATATGCTGTCGTTATACAGTTTGATCAAACCGCCGAAATTTGGCAACTGTGAGGTAGAGCCTGCTCAAAGTACCCATGTGCTTACCTTAACAGACTTGAAACTTGTGTTTCAAGAGAGTGGCAGTGAAGAGACAAAGCTTCAGATGCTGAAGCAGAAATTAGACGGTTTGGTTGTTGCAGAAGTTGAGTGCACCGAGGCTCTTGCCAATGTGTGTACGGTACCTGAGGCAGCTGACTGCATCATATATTGTGCAGAAAGCTCCTCAAGTGCTCCACCTGCTCAACTTGTCGACACAGCCTAATAGAGGAGTGGGAAATCCATTCTCAACCAGAAAGTAGTTTAGTGAACTGCAAGACAAGAGGCGGGCTTCTGCACCCAAAGCGCAATGTTTTTTGCTTGCTTCAGGCGGAGGAAACAGAGTTTCAAAAGCATTCTACAGAAAGGAATGCGTATGAACAGACACTTGAAGAATTGTTGGAAGAACATGTGTTTTCATTTCCGTGTAATGTACACAAAGAGGAAATCATGGCCCAATTATTGCACAACTACCTATGTTGCCATGAGAATGGCCCAGGTGTGCAAACAAAAGAAACGTGATCTAAAAACCAAGACGCAACATCTTCGTAAGCTTGCGAAGCTGGCGTAGGATGGTTGGAGTGACCATGAAATTGCTGCTTTTGTGAAATTGCTTTTGTGAAATTGTGAACCATTAAATTGTGCTTTTGTGACATATGTACATGTATGTGAAAGAATAAAAGGGCATTTTTTCTATGCTGTTTAATGTAAAGTTTTGGGGGGCTATACCTGCAGAAATTCGCGCAGGCATGCCTGTCTTAGCAAGCTGTGGGCCTTGCCATAAAAATAAATGCATGAGGAAAACGAATGCGGGACTGCATCTCCGACAGTCGACGGTGACCTCGGGACTAATCATTGAAAAGACCCGTATATCTAGGATATTTATTTCGAAGGTAGGTAAAACGTTTATCATTTGGAGGAACTCTTTTAGGACTGGGTGGCGTGGTACGCGTAGAATAAGGTAAAAATTTCAAGGAAATATATAACTGGAAGATATAAATCCAACTTGCGAGGAACAGCGACAGAAACAAAACAGCACGGGCGCGCCTAACGTGTGTCTTTTCGAGCCCGCGAGTATTTCCTGAAACCTTTCAGAAAAGTTTAATACATAAAATCAGAACAAACATATTAGTATATGTTTATACTACAGCACAAAACTAAAGTTTTCTACAGAAACTGTAGTGTATTATTCACCATGGAAATGTACTAGGCCAGACCACGGTGGAGGAATAATTTCACCGTGGGCCAGACACAGCTGCACTCCGTTCACTTGTAGATGTGGCGTGCCTGACAAACGCAAGATCGGAGACTGGAACCGCAACCCTTCTGTTGGCAGGAGCATGTGTGTGTATTTCCGTATATTCATGCAAGGTTTGACTACTAACTAGTGCACTACATGAACCCACACTAACAAATCTGTTAGTCAAATAACAGAGTTCACGCCGGCTGTTATGTGGAAGTTAACGAGTCGAATGTCCCTTTCAACAAGCGACGTTTTTTACAACTTGGTACGCTTGTTCCAACGGTAACAACATCATTCAGCTTTCTCTTAAGTGAAGGAAGCTTCCGTCCGTCATAATAAACCATAAAAAAGGTACAATATTGGTATTTATTCGGATGTGTATGTGTTCATTCGTACGCTTCGCCTGCTGTTCGCAAGCGAGTATGACCCTCCAATGCTGTAGCGCCATCTACCAAAAGAGACGCCAAGCGCGAGCGCTCGCTTTGCCGCTGCGGCTGCCTCGTTCAGACACCTAGCTATTCCTCCACCGTGGCCGGGAGGGAGAGCAGCGCGTCACAAGGACCGTCCGCATACACCAGCTGCAACGGCGGCAAGGACACCGGCAATGGTGGCAGCGGCTACGACAGCAATGCAAGCTGGAAGCCAGCAAGGCGCACTGCTGTCTGGGTGGGCAGAAAGAGGTACACCCGGACAGGTGGAAGGTGAAATCAATTAGCGATGGAGAGGAAACGGTTGTTTTGGAAGGCAGTTTGTCTGTGCCTGGGATGCTGGTCAGCCAGGCAGCAACAGACATGGAAACACTGGAGGTCAGAGCCGCAGACGAGCTCTGCCGGGCTCCCGAGCTTGAACTAGAAAAATTGCGGGCCATCAGAAGAGAAAAAAGTACAGCACAGAGCACCACGGCATTGGAGAGAATGAGTAACACACGGGCAAACTTGTGTCAGTGCCCGAAATAGTTGTCAGAAGTGCTATCGAAGTTTCCAGCTGAGGCAGAGGTGCCTGTCTGCTTCGAGTCAGTCGAACACACTCTGGAGGCCTACGTTGTCCCAAAAAAATACTGGGGCCAAATTGTATTCCCGATAATAGAGGAGAAGGTGCGGTTCCTGTCAACGCAACTGACACCATCGCAGCATAACGAGGATGAGATATTGAAGAAGGTGACGCTATACGAGCTTAAGCTCTCAGCAGGAGAATATCGAAGGAGGTTAACAAGCTCAAAAAATCCCCAAAGAGATGACAACTCATCAAAGGCAGAAGAGTGCAGCAGCCTAATTTGTGGAATGTTGACTGATCACGCACAACACTTCTGCACCGTCTTCGCGACATTGCAGAGGGTGAACCCAAAAAGTTAAGTTCGAGGGATGTTAAGAGGCAAAAGGGTCCATCCATTACTCGAGACGCGTAGTAGGCTCTGGGAACAACACACCGGACCCCGACAAGTTCTCAGCAATTAGGGGGTTGAAAGCGCCAAAAGCCAAGAAAGAACCCCGTGGTGTGTTCGGGCTGTGCAATTATTACTGGAGCTACGTGCCTAACTAGTGGAGGTGGCGGCACCGAGAACGGTGCTGGCAGGGGAAAAAGATTTCAAACAAAATCATGTTTCACCAATTCGACGTGACACTCTGTAAAGCTGCGACTCTCGGGACGGCCAACATTGACTAGCCATTCTTGCTGTACACGGACGCCACTGCGGTTGCAGCAGCAGCCTGTCTCTCCCAGCATGCTCAGAATGGCTCTGAACGACTGATCTCATTCACGAGTCACGGGTTCTCTCAGCTCAGGTACGATGGTCAACCATAGAGAGGAAAGCATTCGCAGGGATCTAGAGAAGTTCGACCTCTGGCTGTTTGGTGCTCAGTATAAGGTGGTGTCTAACCACAACCCCCTCTCTCTCCTCACCCTGAACACACCACAGGGAGCAAGGTTGGCTCGTAGGGCCCTTGCCTCGCAGAGATATAACATAATATTTCAGCACCGAAAAAGACGTGCTCACTTACCCGGTAACGCCAACGCTCTGTCTAGGTTGCCGAACAATAACTAGGAAACAGGCAGCAGACGCCATGCCCCAATGGCCTGCGTCAGAGAGGACTTTGATGTCCACTGTTGGGACTCAATCACCACTTTCGTCGTTGGAAGGCAAGAATGTTCGGGAAGAATCGCTTCCAGAGTGGCCGCTCTATGCCCGGAGACAGCGGTACATCAGCGGCCCAGTCGGTAAATATTTTGGGACTTTAGTGTCTTGGATATCCATTGAATTGTGTCTGCCTCGTTAAAGGGGCCATGCAGACAAAACAAAAGTTTGGTTCATTTGAAAGATTGCCTCATTAGAATCATACTGACACCACTTTTAAGGTAAGCTTTGCTCAAATGAGCTACATAATTAGGAGAAAAAGGAATGGCCATGCGACTCATTAGCTCATTTCCCTCACTAGAACATATGACGTCATATGCACAGTCATGCGATTGGCTAAGAGCACCTTGTTCAAAAGGACACATCTTCAAGCACCTTGTTCAAAAGGACACATACGACTACAACCCTGGTTTGATGCAGTTTGATGCCTGAAATACGTATTGGTAAAACTTCAAAAGCCATTTCCTAACCTTTTCTTGCTTTTTTCAGCCCGTTCCGATTGTTCTGCCGATTTCTTTGTGACCACTGGGTCTATCGGTTCGTATTTTTCCCTTAATTCCTCGAAACAGCTCGAGTCTATGAGCTTCCTGCCTTAAAACTTTTTAATGCAATGACTCCTTAAAGTTGGTCAGGAAGGCCTACACACAAACTACACTCAAATAGGTTTGATTTAGATACAACTTCTGCCAACTTCAGCTGACTACACGACTCCAGATACCCTTTCAAAGCCTTCAAGCAACCGGGAAACCAAAGTACATTGTGACATTATGAGCCAGCGTTCGGTTTGTCAAGAATGGCTGGCATCGCTCTCAAACCGACGCCATTTAGCTGGAGCTTGGGAGACCACTCATACCTTGGTCTGAATAGATAGAAGAATTCATTAACTACCTTGCTGTCCCCAGTGGACACATTTTAGGGGTGAAGCACCTTAATGCCGAGGCTTGTCTACGAGCCACTTCTCAAAGCAGTGTGAGACAGCCGTTAAGTGCTCGGTGTGTGACTCTACCGAACGCCATGCAACGCTTCACCCGTTGGTTACGCGCACATACATTCCTTCTAAAACTGCAGAAGGAGAAGACAACACTCAAGCGACAGGAGGAAGCGTAACTACTACGCGCACCGATATGGGTGACAAGGGCGATCAAAGCAAGTCTTGTGCGAGGATTTGCCTGGTGAACGTAACCCACGACTGCCAACCGCACAAGGCAGTAAAGGCTTACGCCATTTTAGACGATCAGAGCAATCGGTCACTGGTGACGTCGGAGCTGCTAGATCTCTTTAGTGTTGATGGGATACCCACAGGCTACACTTTGAGGACATGCTCTGGAATAACGGAAGTCACCGCAAGGTTGGCGAACGGCTTCTCGATTCAGAGTGTGAGTGGTGACGTCGACCTGAAGCTTCCACCATTGCTTGAGTGCAATGACATTCCCAACAGCAGGAGCGAAATACCAACACCTGAAGCTGCTCGGTGCTACCCACATCTCCAGTCGATAGCCTGTTTCATCCCTCCGCTGGAACCAGAAGCAGAGATATCGCTTCTTCTTGGCCGGCACATCATTAGGGCCCATAAGGTGCGTCAGACATGCAACGGTCCACACGATGCGCCTTACGCCCAGAAGCACGACTTAGGCTGGGTGATAGTTGGGAATATTTGCATCGTCCGAACGCGGAAGCCAGGTACCATCAACGCGCTGGAGACTCACATCTTGAGCGACGGACGTCCATCTCTTCCAGAACCTCGTGACAACCATTTTGTGGTGAAAGAGCACCCTATCCTGGCGTCACCCGGCAAGCATGATCCCACGCAGGATTACGGGTTGGCAGCGGAACCGGAGAACTTTGACTGTACCCTGTTCCAATACGACTAGTGAGGACAACAAGCTCGCTCCCTCTATAGAAGATAGAGCATTCCTTGACATAATGGAAAACGAGTTCGTCCAAGATCAGTCTAACAGCTCGGTTGGTCCTCTTCCGTTTCGCATACCGAGATCCCGGCTGCCAAACAACAGGCAACAAGCCTTATCCCGCCTCCTCGGACTACATCGCACTTTGCGTAGGAATCCTGAAATGAACGTGCACTTCGTGGCCTTCATGAAGGAACTGTTTGTGAATGAATATGCAGAACCTGTTCCACCGCTCGCTGATGGCAAGGAGTGCTGGTACTTGCCTTTGTTCGGGGTCTACCACCCTCACAAGCAAGAGAAGATCAGGGTCGTCTTCGACTCCAGTGCTCAGTACAAAGGAGTGTCTCTGAACAGTGTCCTTCTCACAGGACCGGATCTCACAAACAGTCTCATAGGAGTTCTGATACGCTTCAGGAAGGAGCCAGTGGCAGTGATGGCAGACATTCAGAAAATGTTTTACAGTTTCTTTGTCCGTGAAGATCATCACAATTTTCTTAGGTTCTTGTGGTTCGAGAACAACGACATGTCAAAAGAGATTGTTGAACACCGCATGAAAGTGCACGTCTTTGGGAATAGCCCATCCCCCGCTGTGGCTACCTATGGACTGCGGCGAATGGCTCGACAAGGCTCACGGCTGTACAGGGAGGAAGCGGTGAAGTTCGTGGAAAGAGATTTCTATGTCGACGATGGCCTCAAGTCAGTTCCCACCGAGGAAGACGCCATCAACCTGCTGCGAAACACACAGGAGATGCTGGCAACGGCGAACATACGACTGCACAAGATCACTTCAAGCAGGGAGAACGTGCTAAAAGCATTTCCGGTTGAAGATCATGCAACGGACTTAAAGGAACCCGACTTTACTGCAGAGACGATGCCCGTGCAACGCAGTCTTGGGCTCCTTTGGAATGTGTGCGAGGACACGTTCGTATACCGTGCTCCTCCTCAAGGCAGACCCTGCACGCGGCGTGGTGTTCTGTCCACTGTTAATGTCCTCTATGACCCGTTGGGTTTTGTGGCTCCAGTGACAGCACGGGCAAAACACTTTTTGCGTGAGATCACAGTGGAAGGCTATGACTGGGATACTCCGCTTCCAGCTCACAGAGCGCAAGATTGGGAAGACTGGAAGAGCTCGCTTGGGGCACTGGAAGACCTGGAGATCGCCCGGACTTACGCAACTTCAACAATGCTTGAAGCTGAGCGAAAGGAAATTCACATCTTTTGCGATGCATCCACAAAAGCCGTCGCAGCTGTGGCGTACCTCAGAGTTGTTGACAAAGAGGGAACGCGACATGTGGGTTTCATAATGGGAAAAACAAAGCTGGCACCCCTGGCCGAACCTACTGTTCATTCCAAGGCTCGAGTTATGTGGAGCTGTCCTTGCAGTCGAACTGGCTGAACTCGTGCAACGCAAGCTGGACATTCAGCCGGATGCAGTGGAGTTCTACATCGACAGCAGGGTCGTTTTAGGCTACATCTACAATGAGACCAGAAGATTCTACGTTTGTGTAGCAAATAGAGTGTTACGTATACGTACGACCACACGGCCAGAACAGTGGAAATACATCCACACGAGGGAGAATCCTGCGGACCACGGCACAAGAATGGTGTCAGCGATGAAGCTCGAGCACACGACCTGGCTCAGTGGCCCCCATTTTCTCCGGCAGGGCGATGAACCAGCCCTATCATCACCTGTCTTCAATCTTGTGTCTCCAAGTGAGGACAGAGAATTACGCACAAAAGTCAACACGCTGGCCAAAGCAGTTACGTCATCCAGGCAACTCGGTGCGGAGCGCTTCCTTAGGTTTTCGAGCTGGAAAACACTTGTTTGCGCAGTGGCATTTCTTCTTAGAGCTGCGCAGCGTGTCAAGGGTCTGACCGCGCAGGAAAGTGCCACCGAATATCTTTCTACAGCGAGAACTGTAGTAATTCGTGCTGTTCAGCAGGACTGCTTCTCTGTTCAGCAGGACTGCTGCAGCAGGACCATGGCTGGTTGTTGCTCGCCGTACATGAGGTGGAATGTCCAACACTAAACGCTGGTTGGTGTTTATGTGCCTAAGTATTCGTGCAGTGCACATCGAGGTGATCAAGGCGATGGAGACGTCCAGTTTCATCAATGCACTCCGAAGATTCCTAGCAATCCGGGAACCCGTCAAACAAATCCGCTCCGACTGTGGCACAAACTTTGTGGGAGCGTGCAGAGAGATGGGAATCAACCCAAATGATCTGGGAAGCTCGACACTGGGGAAGTTTCTCAACGAGAAAGGCTGTATGTATGTATTTAACCCTCCGCATCGGTCTCACATGGGTGGAGTTTGGGAGAGAATGATAGGTATCGCTCATCGGATATTGGATTCCATGTTGCTTCAGACGCACCATAACCGTCTGACCCACGAGGTCCTTACGACCTTCATGGCAGAAGTCTCAGCTATCATAAACGCAAGGCCTCTTGTTCCCGTATCCTCTGACCCGGAAAACCCAATCATTCTCACACCAACGGCGCTCTTGATGCAGAATCTGGGAGCTTCAACTTCAGCCTTTGGGGAAGCTCTACCAAGCAATCTGTACCGACGCCAGTGGCACCAGGTGCAAAACTTGGCCAGTGAGTTCTGGAAGAAATGGCGCACCGGGTATTTGACTACCTTGCAACAGCGAAGGAAGTGGCAGATCACTCTACCTGACCTCAAGGTCGGAGACTTCGTCTTGCTCAAGGAGAAAAAAGCCAACCGGTGTGAATGGCCGGTCGGAGTCGTCACTCAGTGCATACTGAGCGCCAACGGGCACAGTAGAAAGGCTGAAGTCAAGACAGCAAAAAGCGAATCGTTAAGATGTTCGTCCGTCCCATATCAGACATTGTTCGTCTGATGACTACCTGATATCACTGTGCCGCCCACGAAGCGATGCACCAGACGGGGAGTGTGCTGCCCATCGGTACGAAGGGCACCCGAATTCTTCAAAACGAAACCGGAACCACCTTCTTCCGACTGTCTGCCGCCATCTGGCGTGCTCCCCCCACCGGCAAACAACTGGGACAAACCCTCGCCATGCTGGTACTATGAACCCGGGTGTGGCAGCCTGCAGTTCAGAGACGATGAGCTAAGGTGCGGCAGCTGGTCGCACACCACTGCCTTTTTACGGCATGCACTTGTTGATTGTAACCACCTTGTGTATTCTAATTCAGTTCATAAAGTTTCGGTTTTAATCATCAGTTCGGTCGTCATCCACCAGGAAAGCAGGCGTTCTTGGCGTGAGTCGAGGGCTGCCTGTGAGGCCTGCACAATTCACTCCCTGGAGATGCGTGAATTTTTTCTCAGTACAATACCCCACTGTCTAGTAAACACTGATTCCATCGCCGGAGTTGCCCAACTTTCAGAAACTCCTCAAGGCTTCAGACAACATTTGCATCCACATCAACAGCTACCACACCGCGTCAGCCGTTTTTGGCACATCAGCCAACAAGGAAATGTCGAGGAATTCATTAAGTCTACAATGTGCGCCTAGAATTCAGTATGTCTACAATGACATGCCAAACAATGTGTATTCGGGACTGACACCAACAAAGCACTGCTAGATCAAACCGTACTAGACCTGGTCATTGACTGGATTCGGGAACACCTTAGCCTAGAAGGCACCTTTTTGGCATTTTCGAACACCTGGCACAGCCTTGTATATTATTTCAATGGGGGAATACTCTCGATAATTCGAACGCGTGGGTATCCAGAACAGTGAATTCGAACTGGGATCCCCTAGTTTCCATCACTCCTCACAGAAGAAGTCAGCCCAGAGTGATAACAATGTGTTGCAAATCCAAACCAAATCGAATTTACAAAGGGTGCAATACAACGAAACTGAAAAACAACAGCGTGGCGCGCGCTACTCTCCTGCAACAGCTTATTTCGCGTCTACAGAGGGCGCCGCGCCACCGGCGCCAGTGCTCCAGCGCATGCCATTGTTATTTACGAGATCACCTGCCACAAACGTGTAATAGCACCTAATTTGCGATAACGAGTCCAGAGGTGGCTGCTTTGTGTTCTGCCCGCGCAGTGTGCCGTGATTTCCATTAATTTTAGCGCCCGCCCGCTAATTCGAACTCCGCTTTTAATTCGAACAATTTTATGGTCCCCTTCAAGTTCGAATTAACGAGCTTTTACTGTACTACAGCACCCGCCATTCACATGAGGATGAAAAGTATGAGCCAAATCTGAATGACCAAAAAAAAAGAGGTGTCAGAGGTTGCACTTGATATAATGAGGAATGCAGAACATGGCCCTTATTTTGGCGTCTATAGCGGAACAATGGTATTTAGTGCCACCTTTAACAGCCTAGGTTCAGTTATGCGAGACTGAAAGGCAAAGAATACATGCTACAGTTGACCAGGAAGCAAACATTGGTGTAAAATCTTTGCAGACTGTCATGAATATTTGCAGAGCTGCGCACACTACGACATGCTCTCCTCAAAAATCTTAGCACCCTTTGAAACTGACAAAGAAGACCAGAGCTGCTTTTTCGTTTCAGTGCTAGCTATACACTGGCAAACTTTTGTTTGCCAGTCACACAATGCCCCACAATCACTGGGGAAGCACTGCAGTTTCGCCATGCTACTATTATAGGCAAGGTTACAGACCCTTGTTGGCTTCACAGGCTCCAGGCACCCTTTTTCTGGATGGTGGCACGGCGATCTCGTGGTGGACAGGTGCATCCCGACATCCAAGTATCGGTTGAGCACTGTCGCAGCTAGCTGTCGCAGCCATGTGACACTCGGGTGGCCAGTTGCCAAGCATGTGCTCGTTCTTCCCGCCTGCACAAAGAGAGAGAAAGATCAAAGTTTACTGAAAGGAGGAAGTTTGGACCAAAACACAAGTATCTGCCCGTCATTGTAAAAACTGAAACAAGCCTTGGATGCAAGCCCACGACATACTTATGAGGAGCAGCCCTGAGCTCACGCCATTCCTTGTTCGATTGCTAGTGAATCTGGGGCACATGTTTAGGCCAGGAAGTAAGCCTTGTTACAACAGTGCCATGGGGTTAGGGAAGCAGTGCTCTCGTGGCATTTTTTGGGTGGATTTGCAAATGATTGACTACTACTAATGGATGCTTGGGCTAAATTCCTCTATCCTCCATACGTGTTCGGCAAATTTCTAAAGTAAAACAGAAGTAAACTGAGCTCGCATGTTCATGCAACTACCTCGTGTGGGGTATTCCTAAATGTGGAGGGGGAGAGAGAGAGAGTCCTGTGGGTTAGTAGTGCATGGTGGCCGTTGGCATAAGTCTGGCGGCAACAGTGGCAGCCCTAGTGACCAGGAGTGTTTGGACTTCTGGGACCGAGCAGCCCAGCACACCCTCTCACTGCTGTGGGCAACCAAGATCAGTGACAAGCCAACGCTTTATGGAACTCTAACACACATGATCTTCACACTTGATCTAGCACTGGGCAGTAGTCCCACGAAGCATGCTAGCTTGTTGTCATGGGTACTGAAATGATCGGCTTGCAACGTGCAACATATCTCCCAGCATTGTAACCCCCCCCCCTCGATTTTTTTCCTCCCACTGAAGTCGCACTCAAAGCACAATAAAGACTGAGCATTTCACCAGTTCAATTTACCTTTCTTCAAATTAGCAACCCTTTAGCCGTATCCCTGAATACAGCACAAGCAATGCCACACATGCAAACAAACACCTAGTGTTCTTTCACATGAGCCAAAATGCCCCCAGCTTATGCATTATCATATCCAGCTCATTTTTCACTAAAAAAAGGAGGCACAAGTTTTCATGTTTTGTTGCCATGTCAACCACCCAAAACCCACTCCTATTATTAAACACCATACCCTGCCACACATACCTGCATACCTCAGGTAAACCGCAGGAGCAGCTTACTCGGCTGGAGGTGGCATCTGCAGGGTTTCTTGGGCTTCACAAGGCAGGGCGCTCCTATTTCCTCTCGTGGCAGGATTCTTTGTCCCCACGGCAGCCTGGCGGCTGCGTAGCTTGCTGCCTGGGAGTGCATACACCTCTTCTGCTGCGCTGGACACCTGTAAAGAGGCGCTCGCATCACCTGTGCGCATTCATGTCAGTGCAACTGGTGGCGCCTTTTATTTGCCCGCCCAAAACGCAGTACTGAGCAGCCCATGCCCAGTGCAGGACTGCTCTTGATGTAGATATTTTCCAGGGAAAAAAATGCAAAGCGGCTCTGGGGCCGTTCTGAGCAGTCGGAAGTGACAACTCAAGAAGCCCACAAGGTCATTCACGAGTGCTGCATTGGGAGCAGAGCAGAGAAGTGATATGCACTTGCACTCTAGCTATACACTTGCACTCTAGAGATATCTACAACTAAGGTGCCACACTGTGATGCTAAGTTAGCGATGTTTGCACTGACATAGTTTTGTCAGCAAGCTATAAGAGTGAGTAACAGTCCCCTAAAAAATATTTTGTGGCACAACTCAGTTTACTTAAGAGCATTTCTCAGAAACGAGCAATTTATGCCAAGTGACCAACCAGGCACTATGGCTCCAGGAATTCTTCTATTTTACTCTCTCTGTAGTTAACTCTGACAGCAGTTGCCAGTTTATGCGTCTACGCTTTTACTTGGCTATGAGAATGCTGAAGCATTGTCTCTATTTTTAGATAAAGCTAGACTGAGCAAAAGGAACTCTCTATGCCTTTCAGCCTTTAAGACAATAAAAAGCGAAATGCATGCAAACAAATGGTGGTGGTTGTGTGCCTGACAATAGACACGAGCCAAAGAACTGCCGCACAAGCGAGATAACTACGAGCACTGCCGGAGGTTGTTGAAATTCAGGAAAAGGAGTATGATGCTGCTCCCCATTACAGACAGTATCAGTGCAATCGTTTAAGTGATGAATAATGAACTAATGAGCAATAATGAGCATGTCAGGGCACTGAAGCGTAGTTGCTTGCGTGAACAAGTATACTGTTCCGTCCTAAATTTCGTAAACACCGGGGATGTTTCATGGTACCTCAACCTAAACAGAAATTTCGAGGCAAAGCATTAATTTTGTGACCACGGGGGAAGTAGCAAAACACACGCCACCGTACGAAAGAGTGATCGACCACAACGCAGGCCAGCGGTAGAGGCACCTCTAAACAAAGAAACAGACAATAATTTTGCCTGCATACTGCTGCTATTGGCACTAAAGGAAGCGCTACTTGGATGGCCCAGCATATAGATACAGGTCATGGACAGGATGTGTTCATCATTTTAAACAGGGCAGACGCTGGGGGCACGCGACTGACAAATATTTGAAGCGCATCTCAGGCGAGGCAACGACGTGGCACTTGATGGCTGTGCGCCAAGTGTCCTGTCACTCTGAAAGCTCCTTCCAAGCCCTCGCATGCCTTCGTTATGGTGGGCTGTTCTGAACTGAGCGAGAACCGTAGGCGCAGAGAACTTGCTCGCAGGAGCGGGGAACTTTTCCGGCGGAATCGAGCTCTCACGCAGGCTCATTCCATTGGCTGCGCGTGGAGCTAATCACAGGAGACCGCGCGAGAACTCAAACACGCCATAAATGTTCCGGCGCCCGAGAATACGAGGGTCGGTAAGTCCATGTGGGACACCTTATGGAGCTTTTCTTTCCTCCATGGTGGTGGCTAGTGAACTAGAATATTATACTATAGTGGTAGCCAACTTTTTTATATTAGCTAATCTAAAAACGTTGGTGATAGCTAGTCGTGTGACACAACACCTGCCGAATGGTGTTGTTATTGTGGTGACGTCACTTAGAGGCACGAAGAAGTTTGACGCCATGAATGGTGGGGCAGAAAAGGGCGGGCGAAACTTTAGATGCCCCTATCGGCGTCGTTTCACTATGCTCTTCACAGTTTTTGCACTGGAAGTTTGAGAGGATACAGGAATGGGAGGCTGTGTGCAGTGCGCTCCCCGCAAATGCATCACAATGTTCATAAGCGCCAACTGTGCAGGGGGGGGGGGGGGCGGCGAGCTCCCAGGTGATGCAGACGCCTGAATCTGACTGACTGAATCGTCGCTTGTTTACATACTTGTGCCATTCAATAGCTATGCAATAGTGCAACAAATTTGTCATAATGTCCTCTTAGTGTTCCTCACATGGGTACAAGATTATATGCTTATCCAGCATTCCCTCCACTGTCATCTCATATGCGTTTCTCTACGATGTTACTGAAACTTTTCTTCATTGCCAGCAGCAATAACAAAAAAACAGAAGCTAAGCTTTGGGTGCGGAAGCCCACCCCTCATTCTGCACTTTACCAGTGTGCTTTCGGGTTGAGCATGGACCTCAGATTCTTCCACAGGGCTTTGTCAATGTACCGAACAGGCTGAGCCCTTCGGCATTTTCCTGCACACGAGGTCAGCCAGGTAATAGACAACGCAGTCAACAGCCTCTAGCTCAGTGCAGACCTCGTCAAAAGCTTCATCATAAACTATCCAACTTACATTTTAGCTGGTGTAGGTGACTGTTGTTTTTCGTCAACTTGAACTGCATTAGATAAGCCAGTGTGAGCACATTTTTTTTAGCTTGTTCAACCTCGCAATTGCGTAATCTTGAAAGCTTTATCAGGCTGTGCACCGAAAGCACTTTGTACACCTGAAGAAAAGTGGGCAGCAAGGGATGGTCATTCTTACCTCCTGCTTGGCAATTTGTCTCATGCACAAAACCACTCCAGAACATCTTGGTTCAATTTTCCAGTTAAAACATACTTAAAGCCACAGTGTTTGACCAGATCTGACAGAACTGTGCACGAGGGTCTGCTGCAGCTTGCTCGGTCAAAAAATGTGCGCGGAATATCCTTCCAGCAACCACTTTCCCCTCCCACTTGTTAAAGGCCAGAATACTCAAATCCTTGCTGCCCACAGCGATGCCTTCTTTAGGATGGATCCCACTGAGTGCACCGAGAAAGTTTTTGAACTTCGAGATGAATTCCTGCAGCTTCAACATCCACCAGTCCTACTGTTTTTCTTTGTGAGTAAAAGTCCAACCTGCTGGCCACACTTCGACTGAACAGCTCAGCAGTGAGGTTTAGGCCATTTTTTGTGTTTAAAGGATTGAGGGGGGCATATTATGAGCTTGTGGCTAACACACAAGTGCCCAGGTTGCTTTAGGTCCTCAAGAAGCAGTTTATCGTAGTGAGCCCACTGGACATGGCCGCCATAAAAGTTCAGAACCCTTTCGTAACGCCAACGGTTCCGCACATATTTCATTAGGTGTGGAGCATGTGAAAAAACAAAAATGCTAAGTTTTTCACCATCAGGGTATGTGAAGGTCACCATCAGGGTATGTGAAGGAGCTCTTAGTGCAATTTCGGTTGCCACTCACACGAATCTTTTTGTACACATAGCGGTTGCTGGCAGCTGTGCCCCACGCCACTGCATCAACTAACGAAATTCTGCGGGTACGTCCGACGTGACCTTTAAACAGCGTTCACAGAAACATAAGTAGCGAAACTGCGTCGCCGGCACCCACACTACCTGCGCGCTCTTAGAGTTCCTCTGTATAGCTCCCACAGTAACTCCCTGCGGGAGCTATATAGAGGAACTCCAGCCCCCCTAAACAGCCAGTGCCATCCCACAGAACCCCTAGGAAACACAAGCCGGTGGTTGTCACCATTGCCCGCTGGAGAAGCATCGCTGTTTAGGCACCTTGTCTATTCTTCAACCGTATTAGGGCACCCGCCCAGTGGGAGGCTTCCGGGATGTCTTGAACTGTGCCGGCCATCCGCGCCGTCTCCCCCGATTGTCACTAGTCTTAGAGGTCGCAGCTGGTCAGCAGCTCCACCCACTGCTCAAAGGTAGGGCTGGGGTTAGGGGTGAAGGTTGAGCTTTTGAGGAAAAAAAACAAAAACAAATGGAAGCCGACAGGCAATCTGTCTTGGCCGACGGTCGGTACAAGGTCGGGCGATGCTATGGCTGATCGCAAGTGTTCAAGCCGGGTATTGACGGGCGATAGCCTCCAGCGGCCGGAGGACAGCCACCAAAGCCACGGGAGGTGGCATTCCAGAAGAGCGGGGGTTACCTTGTAGCCGTTCCTCACCAGATGCCGCATCGGCGTTTGCCAGGGCATCGGTTTTGGGGTCAACAAGGTGGTTTGCGTGGTTGACTCGCACACGTAGTTCGTGTCGACACGGGCGGCATCCACAAGGTTTGGAATGCAGTTATATGCTGCCCACTTGTCGCAGTCGATGGTGGTCCCTGGCGGGATGCTCTCGGCAATATTCTTGCCAAGTGTGGCGGCGCCCTGCATGTCAACCTTGAAGAGATGCACCTCCTTTGTTTCAATGCAGATCGTGCTGAAGATCCAGGAACCTTTGTCCACCGTTGCTCTCGTCACGACGGTCCCTGTTCCCCTTGCACTTTTGCCCGCATAAGGCGTTCACCCATTTGCACAATCTGGTTCGGCCCTCCCATTAAGGGACTCGCACAAAGCTCCCCTTGCATTAATTGGTGCACGCCTGCTTGCTTAGTGTAAACTCGCCATGCATAATCTCCTCGGTCATAATGGCAGACATGTCCTTGGTCAGACTGAAAGCAAGCCACATGATCTATCTTTTTGTGCGAGTGTTTCACGTTGGGACGACCAAGGTGGTCCTAAAGGTAAAGAGACGGCCCTGAACTGGGGAGGCCACGCAGCATGTTGCATAATTCGGTTCAGCTGCGACATCTGCTGCTGCAGCGTTGGTAGGTGACGACTTGACCGACGTAGTCCGGAACGGAGGAGTTGAACTTCAGCTCTGCGCAGATCCCCCTACACTCGTCGGTCGATGGGCGACCAGGCACGCCTCCCAGACGAGGAGAGCGTTCGGTGTAGATGACAAGCACAGTAGATGTACTTGCTGATGCTGGTTAACTTCACAAAAGATTTGTGAGCAAAGCAAAACACAACCATTTCGGGCTCACAAGCGTGCCGTATTTTGTTCATTTGTGTAGCCAATAGGACCCTAATGGATCTTGCTTGTTCTCTTCAGGGAGCCCGCTTAAACTACTGATCTTACATTTTTTTTTTTTGTTTGGCGCTTGTTTGGGACTCACGACTGCGTCTACGTTTGCACTTCAACACTGAATGAACAGACTGGAGACCGCAGCGCCTTCACTGGGTTCCTGTTCATAGGTCACTTTGTACACACGCATGCGCGCGATCACTTATTTTCACGCACAGCTCACGACACGCCGTCTTTTCAGATTACACATCGTCTTGTAGAGCTCGTTTGCGAGTTTCAGTGTCTCTGGGTCTTCCCTGTTCGTCCATCGCGGCACATTCTGCGCTCCGGCGCTTCTACGTTCCTCCGCCTTCTCCTTGCGGGATCGTGCCATCCGGGCTCTGTGGGCTGCCAGTCGCGCCTTGCGTTGATCCTCGGTCTCACTGCATCGCTGTCGTTTCCTTTCCACCATTCGTTCTCCCTGTCTTTGAGCTTTGCTGGCTGGACTTTGAGCACGCCGCTTCTGTCGCTGCCGTTGTGTATCCTGCCGGTGCCTCGCCTTCACTTTCGCCACGACGTTGGGATCCGTTGACTCGCGTTCCCGCTGACGGCGTAGACGCTGCTGCTCGGCCCGCCGGGCTCGTCGCAAAGCCTCGGTGTCGGTGGTGTCGGTAAATGAAGCCGGTTCGTCCATGCCGCTGCGTTCGCTCCGCAGAGAGAACACCGCAGTTACGAGTGGAAGTTCAAATGCCTTATTCACTTGCTCCCGGAAGACACAGAAATGAAGGTGTATGAGAGGACACTCGGCGAAAACCTTTTTCCTACAAACATAAAAGTAGTACACACAACAGTCAGCGCACGTGCTTTACTTCGACAGGTGAGCTGTTTGTTTCTGAGCAATTCAAAACAAAACAAAGAATTTTTTTTTTCAACAAAGTTGCTAGGCGGCTTGGCAAACGCGCTGTGCTTCGTTTATTTTGTAGTTCTATAATTCATAACATTTTTTTTTCCATTTACAAGGTGTATATCAGCTGTTATTATACGTATGTTTAAAATGAAGTGACTTTATGCAGAGTTTATGGTAATTTTTGCAAGAAAAGTTGCGTACGTACGTAGCGAATCCAGAATCCTCGATCTTGGCTATCGCTTATTGGCTAATTTTGCGAAGGAGCTATGAACTGCTACGAACGATGAGAACGCAGTACCGTCAGTACCGTGCGTGGTACTGAACTTTCTTGGTGATTTCGTTCTTGTGCAAGTGGCTGAGTGAAAATGAGTGCGTCGGCGCGCGTTTGTTGGGCTGCAAACTGCAAACGCTCACAGGCTAAACACCCGAATTTGCAGTTCTTCACCTTTCCTACAGATCGAACTTTGTGAGTGTCCCCAACTGCCTTGATCTACAAGCAAACAAAATGATGCATTTAAGTTTCAGACTAAAGTAAAGTAGAGTGCCGCGCTTACAACTTGGACGCGTCGACGAAAACTTCATTGTGAGGGAAAGTAAGAATAGGTCGGTGCTGCCGCCACATGAAACAAAAATCAAGCACCCCTCCGTCTACTACGACGATGGTTGAACGCGAAGCTTTCTTGTGAGGGATTCCTGGTTGTCGGCATAGTTTGGACTTTACTTCGTTGAGCTTTGATTCTGACTCGCACGCAGTTTGTACTTTTGATCTCAGCGGCTTGGACTTTGACTATTCGCCATTTGATTTCACACGAAGAAAGAAACTGTTCAACCATCGTCATCGTTACACGGAGGGGTGCTTGATATATTTACGCATTTTGTACATGTATACTAGAGTCCCTTCATCGGCTTTTTGCAAAAACGCCGATGAAGAGACTTCATCCATGCACTCCCCTCTCAATCCTTACTGCTTCGACCGTGTCGCATTCGGATGGACGTCGGCTTCATAGCGTCGGCTTCACAGACACGTACCCACTGAGGGGGATTGGCCATGGCTTGAGATTGGTTTAAATGCGTGCTTTAGAATGGGAAAATAGTGATTGGTAAGAGAAAAAATGGACGCCATTCCGCCCTGCGAAAATTGATGTCAGCAGAGCAGTAAACTACTACACATGATGATGAGGGAGGGTATGAAATGTAACTCGTTGTCTCTGCAGGCTTGTCGCTTGCACTCGGCTTCTCTGGCGGCAAATGCTGCGTCCTTACTTATGCGCTCTGCGTCTTTCGGGAAGGATCGCTGGGTCCTGCCTAGCCTGACGCATGCGCTAGCCCTCGAATGACGTCAACGCCCTCCCCTTTCCAAACCTAATCTTTACCAAACACATGAAGGGGGGGGAGGGCGGGGGAGGTTCCATTGTTGATTGATTGTGGGGTTTAACACGCCGATGCAGCGCAGGCGGTGAGGCGCACCGTAGTGGAGGACTCCGGATTAATTTTGACCGCCTGGGGATCTTTAACGTGCGCCGAAATCTCGTACACACGGGCATTTTTGCTTTTCGCCTCCATCAGAAAAGCGGCCGCCACGGCCGAGAATCGAACCCGCGACCTCGTGCTCAGCAGCACAGCGCCTTAGCCACTGAGCCACCGCGGTGGGTGGGTTCCCATTGTTCCCGGGTGCCTTATCATCCACAATGTGGTTTCGATGCTTGTTTTGTGGTTTTTTCTTTACACGAATACTGAGCTCTATGCTGCACGCCTAATTAGCCTGACGCATGTGCTCGGCGTCGTGGGCATGATCTGCTGGGGCCTGCCTGGGTTTTTCATTTACGACACGAAATTTTCCGACCAATGAGAGGCTAACAGCTCCGCTGCAAAAAGCAGCAACACATATTCTCCGTAGGGGTGGGGAAAGACAAATGATTGTACGAATCAGCTAATCAGTCTTCCGGTGGCCGTGGTGTATTCACGAAAGAGGGAGTGAATTTCTTTCCTTGTCTTGTCTAGGCTGCTAGCACAGAGAAAGGGAAGAACGGAGGTTTTTTGTTCTGGTTGAAGGCATTCAAATGCCGACCATGGGAAGCGTTTTTTCTTCACTTCACCCACAATCATCGCCAGAGAAAGTCGGAATCCCTGCAGTGTTTTTTGTGGTGCGCACAGAAGCTGTCAGTGAGACAGAAAACTTCGCTTTAACAACAGATTCAGAGTGGCGCTGGTGTCACAAATGCTCTAGCTACAAGGGTGCAAGTGTGCAGCACCCCCTCCACAAGTGAGCACCATTGGGCTAATGGTTATGTATTTGCCTGTGCACTTGTGCGCTGTCAGGGGTTGTGTATGCACGCACGTCATTGATGCCCACCAGAACAATATTCGTGGACGAAGGCTTTTCTTCTATAGTCATGCGTAACATCCCACTCGGGACACCTAGGTTATTCACGTTTAAAAATGCGTTCTGGGTGAGTCAACTATCTTCAAATCACCATGACCTTTGTTGCCATCCTTTTCCCTGACAACCATCTTTTCCCACTTCTGTTCGCACTTCAATTTGCACGAATTTTGCGGACACCCCTAATTGCAGGTCCTGACCAGACCCTGTAAGTACCTGAACACCTAGTATGTGCACATGAACATTGTCGCCACATTCATCTGGTGCAACTAGCTAAGCATCGTAGGTTACTGTAACCTTCGGGGCTTTATGTGTTCGCATAATTGTTGTGCACGAATAAATTAGTTGTACTTCCAATTGTCCACTCGCAAGCCACAAGAATACCCCCCTACCCCCCCCCCCCCAAAAAAAAAAAAAGGAAAGTTCTGTTCATGGAGTCTCCTTCCATTAAGAAAGTCATTGAGTGCTGTTATTCGCTGTTGGCCAATCCCCTGAGGGAAGTGTCATATGTTGGAATGAGGTAATACATGCCTGGCATTTTCAAATCTGTCTAGAAGCTGAAAAGCCTATGTATTCCGTGATAATTGTCTGCATGGGGTATATGTGTGTGTTGTGTCTTCACTACAAGTATGTGGTTGTTGCACTGCATTGGCATGTTGCTGGCTCTGGGTCTGGCAGATTCTAGACTGCAATGAGTTATTCTTCAGCCTACAGTTTACAAAACGTGTACAAAACCCTGAAATATATTTCTACTGGAAAAAATGTTGGCGTCTAGGGATAGTGCTGATCACTTGGGAACCTGCGGAGCCTGGGTGCAATCCCCAGTGCTGAAAAATGTGTTACAATTTTCAAATCTGTGCTGAAGGTGTCCAGACACACACGTGCATGCAAAAAATTTGAAGGTGGACTGGGGTTGTATAAAATTCTGTTTGCAACTTTTCCCCGCTTTCATAGGGTGCACTGATTTTCAGCAAACATAAAAATTGGGTCGGTCAACAATAGCAAGGCCCTGCTTGCTTTCGGCCTTTTGTGATCTGCTCTTCATGCCACGAAAAAAAAAAATTGAAGGGAAATAGAGAGGGATGGCAGCTTGGTAATTTCTCGGCAAACAAGACATTATTGGTTTTTGAACAAAAGCTCGCACAGCTGTGAAGCCTATGGTCTTTCAGTTAAAACAAAACGTTATTCAGTGTTTAGTGTCTCTCAAATATGCTACGAGAGTACGGCACTATCTCCAAAGTGCAGCCGCATTGGTTAGTGTTTTCATGTTTTTCACCCATGCTGACTTCTACTTTCAAACGATGGTAGTCTGTTATCTTCTAATACACATTCAACCATACCAATGCGCTAAATGCTTCTAACAGGATTGTTTGGCCATCGAGAAATGCAGACAAGAAAATATCAACACATAGATGCTGGAACGTGTAGCTTGCAAAATTAAGTACGCTGAAATGTTTCAAAACTGCTTTTGGTTCAGGTCACGTAATATTGGGCTCACGGATAAACAGCGCTTTAGCAGGTGGAACAAAAAATTTTAGATGCCCACACAGGCTCGCTGCAAATTTCTGTGTTGGCTGACGTTATTGCTTTTGAAAACGGGGCCCAAGGAACAAGCCATAAAGAGGAAGGAGATGGGCAAAGCATTGTTATCAATTTTATTGTGTAATAAAAATTTGAACATCAGGTGAAGTTATTTGATTATAATTACCGTAAGTGCACGATTGTAACGCGCAGGCAAGTTTATGTATGAAAATTCGAAAAAATAATTTAAGGGCGATTCTACCATGTAGATGTAAGAGACATGACACCACGTACCTGGCACAATCCATTCTATTTGATGCATGCAACTGTAGCAGCAATATCCTTTGTACTTCGTAAACTTGCTTATCCACCTCCTGCTGGCATTAAAAAGAAAGCCGGTTAGGAGGCCCATTGTAACGTGCATGCAAATTTCAAGGCTACTTTTAGCGGAAAAAGGTGTGCACAGAATCGTGAAAATACGGTAGTAGATAAAAGTTATTCAGTGATTGACTTTGGTCATTATTTTATTTAATTGACATTATTCAATTATTATATTTAATCTATATACATTATTTACTTTATTATTGATTTTTAAAACCCTGCCTTGGCCAATTGAATTTTCTGCAAATATCTTCAAACTTGGGGCAGTTTTAGATGAACTACGGCCTTTGAAGTTTCACAGATACTGGTGAAGGCGTTTGATAATTTAAGCTAACAGTGCTGGTGAATATGCCAGTGGTTACAGAATTAGCAATTTGTACATCTCGCACCAAGAAAGTCGGCCATGTAAAGTCGCTTATTGTACACAAAGTAATTCACTCATATCTATTGTCCTTCCCAGGCCCCCCACTGACCTCCTAAACTGCCTGTAGCATGTACCACAGATCTGGGGCTGAGAGTACGCCTCTGTGTAGCAATATAAAATTTCTGTTCACCCTGTTAATGTTTTTGTGCCGATTGGACGCACAAGCTTGGTGGTTGAGCCTTGTCTTGCCGCAGAGATGGCAACACTTCTTGCCTGCATGTGCAAAGGACCCTGATGCTCCCAGCCAATAGTGTTTCACCGCTGCAATAACCCTTGTAATCATCATCATTATCATTCTACGCCCACTGCAGGGCAAAGGCCTCTCCCATTGATCACCAATTATCCCGGTCCTGTGCTAACTGCGACCAATTTATCCCCGGTTACTTTTTTATCTCATCTTCCCATCTAACTTTCTGCCCCCCCTGCCACGCTTGCCTTCTCTAGGGATGCACTCTGTTACCTTTAATGACCAATGGTTATCTTGCCTTCGAATCGCTTGCCCTGCCCACGCCCATTTCTTCTTAATTTCTAGTAATATGTCCTTAACACTTGTTTGTTACCTGACCCACTCCGCTCTCTTCTTGTCCTTTAATGTTACACCTATCATCTTCCGCTCCATTGCCCTCTGAGTAGTTCTCAATTTCAGTTGAACCCTCTTAGTGAGCCTCCAAGTTTCTGCCCCGTAGGTGAGTACCGGTAAGATGCAGCTGTCATACACTTTCTTCTACAGGGACGATGGTAGGCTGCCATTCATTATCTGAGAATGCCTGCCGAATGCACTCCACCCCATTCTTATCCTTCTAATTATCTCTGCCTCATGGTTGGGATCCAGGGTCACAACCCTTGTAGGGCGCAGAAAACCTGCGTGTAATGTTATTACGAGAACACCTTTGCAGTTGTCGATACCGCCTGTATTGCAGGTCCAAGCAGTGGTGCATAAGCAGCGGCTGTGCCCATCTGACGCGGTACCACAGGCGGGCTCTCATCCGGCGTGGAGCAGCCCTCTGTGAGAAGCACTTCCTTCCGTCCCAGTTCATGACGCCTCCGGCCGGCACTAATGCACCGAAACAGCTCCTGTGGAATGCGGTTCCCTCGGTGTTCCCTCTCCCGCTGAAGGCATTCGGAGAGGGAAAAGTGAAGGCGGAGAGGCCACACGTTCAACAACGTACGTGGTGTTTCTAAACCAGTTTGTCGTCCCATTTTGAGTACAAGCAGTGTTCGTTGCCTGTGGCTGTTGCTTTTTTTTTTTTTTTTTTTTTTTTGTGAGGAGGGTCTGAGCAGCTCGAAACAGGAATTGAACTGGGCACTGCTGGAAAGGAGGCTGTAGGTTCGACTCTCACACCAACATTTGCCAGTGAGACCAGGTTTAGCACAACATCGACTGATGGGGCATTAGCTCTGCAACATCATCGTAGCAGCATGCCATGAAGGAATTTTATGAGCCTATTGGACATGTACGAAGCTAGAGGCTTTAGGTGCAGCCCACTGCTGTTTTCACAACTCGCATAGGCGAGCTGCTGACACTGCATCACTGAGTGTTGTGGCCTAGCTAAGTCAGTAGCAATAATGATTGTCAGCATTCGTCAGATCTCCGCTGTTGGACAGAAGCTTTTCACAATGACTACCGCGTATTTCGCAGTACCGTGTCACCTAAGTTCATCAATTTTTCTTTCGCTAGCTCAGTTGATTACTTCATCTGATTTGCTTTGGCTTCTCTTCCCATCCCTTGAAAGTCACACCATTACTTTTGCAATCCACCTGTTGTCTATTCACATTACATGCCGTGCCGAACTTCATTTCTTTTTCATTTAAGCGAGGATGTTCTTTTTTTTCTTTCATGCCTAAGCAAGGTGGGTTCTGCAGCCGGCAACTTAGTTGGATGAACTAATAAAACAATCAAGAATATACACGAGGTTTTCACATTTGCAAACTAGTTTGGTGACTAGCAGTAATCACTGTGCACTAGTCGTTTAGCAATGCGTTTGAATTGATCGCTGAGTGTCAGTCGGGAACAGCCTGGATGGAGTGATTGTTCAGATGTAAAGCTCTCAGGTTTTTTTTCCGCAGTTCAGGTAACTTGTTGGCTGAATTCACAGCTGAATTCACAATTTTTCCTGAATGGGCTCCTCTCTGTGAATTTTGTGGTAGTGGGATGATTCGACTGCCCACATGAGCTGTCTTTTCTTTCCTTATTTTGTACATGTTTCAATGCAAAAATTTGAATGAACCAAATATCAGGAAAAATAAACAAAATCGAGTCGTGCAGGCATGTGTAGTAGTCCCTGTGTTACCATGTGTATGTACCACTGGTATAATAAAGGAGGAAAGTTGTGCAAGTTGGTACAGCTTGATTACAATTATCACACAAAAAAAAGCAGGGTTGGGGGAGAGGGAACTGAAACACTACTTGGCATGTATAAGAAAAAATCATTATTCTATTTCTTTTTTTGGCAGAGAAATCTGGCGGACCCTCGGGTAAAGATGATGCTGAAGGCAGCGAGGAAGGAAGCCTTGAGTCTGTGACCACCAGAAAGAAGGTGGATGTAGAGGATTACGAAATGGCCGCACTGCCTACGTTTAGAAGGTGAGTGGCCAGCTGAAGTTGCAAAAAAAAATCAGATTTCTGGTGTACAGCTTGGCTATGAGGCGTGCCGTAGTGGAGGGCTCCGGATTAATTTTGACCACCTGGGGATCTTTAACCTAAGCTGAAATCTCGACACACGGTCATTTCCGCTTCTCGCCCCCATCTGAGAAGCAGCCACCGTCGCCAAGATTGAACCCGCGTCCTTGGGGCCGGTCAAGTTGCATCGAAACCTCGTAAAGCTGGTGCACATTTTGCACGCCAGAATGATATTGCTTGCCAACGTTACTTTGATGGATCATACAGTGAAGGCTCGTTAAATCGAACTTGAATTATTTGAACTTGTGGATAATTAAAACAACAGGATTCAGTCTGGCGTAGCTGCATGATAATCTGTTAAATAAAGCCCATTAAAAGCCAACTGCACTCAAAATTTAGACCTTTTGGAAACGTTATTTTCATAAAGTCTGCCTAAAAATAGTGCAAGAAACAAAATATGACAGCTGAAATATGCGTATCCGTGGTGCAAACTAGCATAAAAAAATTAGTGCCCTTCCACTCTGTGAAAACAGATGACCTGCGAAGCTGCGCGCCCTCCATGGAGTGCACGAAACAAAGCACTTTTTTTTCGTAATTTACGACTGAGCGTACTTAGCAAATTATCTGAATGAAAACTGGAAAGACCCGAGCTTCGTTCTAGTGGACAAACGTAGAGCTGCCTCTTTCCCTCCCATGTAGTAGGCATCTTACTGTTTGTGTAGTGGCATTAGGCCCATCGGTAGTGGCATTAAGCCCTGCTGTGCATGCATGCCCCTCCCTCCACCCCACCCTGTGCACGCCTAAACCGGCGACCAGGGATGGGCACATAATTAGGCGTGAAATAAACCGGCGAAGGGAGAGAGAAAGATTTTATATGCGACCAGAATAAGATCTATTATTATTCTTCCGCCAGAAGAACTATGACCAGCTGGTCAACGAGGGCCGTCAACGCGACAATGTCGCTCGGAATGGCTTTCAAGCTAACGAAGAATTATGTGCTTACGCTGGCGTTCTGACGGGGCAAGTTGCTTTCAACTGGCAGGGACCCGCACCTAGTGTGCGAGGCGGAATTTGAGGTGGCAACGGCCGCGGCTACATTCTTGGCGGCTGCGGTGGCGGCGGCTTTCGGGCGTTTTTACACCCATTCGAGCTGCTGTTGATTTTCTGCAATAATCTCATAATGGCACTACGGCCACTGTCAGCCGACTGCGCAACGTGTGAAAGAGGCATCGGTGGTGGCGAGGGGAATAACCATTGTGGTAACTGTTGTGAAAGAGGAATCAGCGGTGGCGAGGAGGAGCCCCGGAGCGGCGCCGAGTGAATCGGCTTCATCGGAATGAAAACTGAATGGTGGGTGAGACATACGCTGCTTCGCAATAAAAATCAGAGATTTTGCAACCGAAATTGAGAAGATTGCGGTCAGTACAGTCAGGCTGTAGTGATGCTCCAACCAGCGAGCAAGCAAACCTGCGCGTAACACTTCGCTCTCGCCGCACTCCTAGGAGAAGCACTCCCAGCGGAGCTCGATCGGTTCTCCTGGCTGTCCGTAGGAAAAAGCGCAGAGCCGGCCGCAGTGTTGCTTCCACTTGATGGCTGTTTGCGCGATCCGCCGGCAGGTGCAGCATTGGCTGCAACGGAGCTAGTATTTGAAACGCATCTAATTAATTCACCACACATTTCACGGGGCTACCAGTCATATTTGTTGGTTTGGTGGTGGTACGCACTGTACATTCACAGTAAATTTGACCCAGGTGAAATTTGAGTGTAGTTGGCCTTTAATTTGAACTCCTCGAGTAATTCAAACTAATCACCACCGCATCGGCAACTTGTCGCCTGGCACGTGACCAGAGAAACGCACTCACCCGCTACACATGAGGCTGCGTCGCCTTTGGGACAGAAAGAAGAATGCAGAGACAAGGTAAGATGAGGCCAAGCCTGACTTGCCGGGTAAAATCCTGGATAAAACTGGTTAACACTCTAATCTTCTTTGCGGATTACGCCAATGTGAAAGTGAGTTCCGTGGTGTCTAGTGTGCTAAGAGGCGAGAACATCATTTCTCAGGTCAGAAGCACAGAACCTGTCACTGCTGGTGATGCTAGCAGTGATTGCAACATTGTACTGCTGGTATTCTCTTTCTCGGTTGAGAAAGTAAGGAAAGAGGAGGCCTTCTGGTACGTTTTCTCGTCAGAGCAAGAAGTGCTAGCTGTTATCTTCAAGGACTAAAGGCAGACTGCAATTGCAGACTTTAGCAAGCCCTTTCGTGTTCGCATGCCCAACTGCTTCCCAATGCTCTGCACTGTTGGTATTCTCCACTTTCATTAGTTTGAACTTTCACGAATTCGTCCTGAGCCAGCTCCCCTTGTGGTTCGAATCAATGAGCTTTTACTGTGCCATGCCAGTCTCAACTTTTCTAAGCGTGTGCATCGCGTTCATTGCAGAGAGCGGCTGATGAGCATCGCGAAAAAGCAGTGGCACGAGATCAAGCGGCTGCGCTCAAACGTGCGCAACCTAGAACGGGGAGTGGTCGCCAATGTCCTCCAAGACGAGCTGTACCTGCTTGAACTGCTTGAGCGCAACCTTGATGGTCCCCTCCTCGACCGGGTGTCCGACATCATCGTTGGAGACGGTGGGGACAGCGTCACCGATGAAGACACGTGACATTTGCCCGAAAGTCGCTTTCCTGCTTCCGTTTTGAACTGTACCCCTGTGCTCTTCTTGCAAGAAGACTCCACACCTGATCATCAGTAAAGCCACCCACTTTAAAGATGTCGGTTTATCACAAAATTCGAGTCCCTGTCTTTTGGCCTGGCACCTTTAATTCTACAGGTTCCTTGTTTTTGTCTTTTTGCCAATTTTTTTAGATAGTAGTCGTAGGTTTAAAAAAAATGGTGCTGAAAGCTAGCACAAACAAAGAGGCTTGTTGTTTCCCAAAACAGTTAAGCAAACTGTGGAGTAAGCATGGATTTTATCCTCTTACTTACTTTGTTAGTAGTCTTTTCCAAGCCAATAAGGATCGAAATGTATGAGCTCTTGCCCACCCCCTGCACCTTCTTCACATGAAGGTCATTGAAGGAGGTGTCACCTAGTTGAAGCCAATCTGCTGCCAGAGGGGCACCTTTTTTCTCAATATTCTTCTCTTGGTTTTGCAACTCGCCCCCCCCCCCCCTCCTTCTGTTTTCCACTTTACACCATCTACTGGAACCTTTTGTTACTTTTCTACTTGGAACACTGCCACAAGGCAACACTGCGAGCGCTTGTTGTTTTTTGCAGTGTATTTTTTTATTTGCTATCTTAAAAATCAAGCAGCCATTTATTTTTAATTACGGGAACAATGCAATATATCACTAATGTATTGATGTCTTACCTCAAATATGCTGAATGCTTTCTTTTTCAAGTATTTTTTTTTTACTTGCTGCATGTGTGATTGGCGCTTGCTCTCTTCCTTGCTGGGCTATGTTCTCTCCAGTCGCTGCATTACCACATTTCATCTGGGGAAAGACTCGACCAAGAATAGCCTCGCTGTGAAATGGTGGGGGCAGGTCAGGGTTCCAGCTAGTTTGCAAACCATTACGTTCGCAGAGCAATACCCGGACGATGGACAGAGAAAAACCGGGCCATTTCCACTAACGGGAAACGTGGGGAGTGACGCAACATGCAGCGTATTACAGGTGAGATGTTTGAGTGGGGCGCCCCCTGGCTCTGAAGTCAGCTTAAGGACTCACGCCGCTGTTGTCTGCTTGTGAGGGGCAGCAGTGCCTGTGTTAGAATTTGCCCGCTTTGATGCGTTAGTGCCATAAAAAGCGTATTTTCACTAATTCAGTTATTTTGCCAGCTTCTGACACCTCAATAATTTCAAGCTGTGTCCCGCACAAGTTTGCAATGCACGAGGAGAGAGAGGAGAACTTTCTGATCTTGTGTAACTCGTCCTTTCCAGCTTATTTGCGAAGTTCAGTGCTCAGAGCTCCTCGATAAGCATTCAAAGTGCATAGGCTTCCCTAAAGTATTTTTGAGATGCTCTTATCAATCAATCAAGAGAGCTTTATTATCCCAAGACAGGAAAAAGGTTTACAGACTATTTGGACCGATAGCCAGGAGGCTAGTTTCCGGTCCAATACAAAAATACACATACAAATGAGTCGCAGGTATCCACCAAGTTTCGAAGATAAAGAAAATGAACAAAACAGGCAAAGAATAAATGAAACACAAAACAGTATAAACATCCACCATAATCACAATCGCATCATTAAACTACATTCTGTTTATCCAAATAAAACATCTTGCAAGACAATTTGAAGTTCCTCGCAGTTTTCACTTGAATAGGTACATCGTTCCACACTTTGGCACCGTAGAATTCAATAAGCCTTTCGCCATAAACGTTATGACACATTGGCAAGTTGAAGTTGGCGTTGGATGCTTGCCTAGTGCTCCGAACAGGGATAGAAAAACGTGCTAAGGGTACAGGAAAGTTATGGTTTATAATTGTGTTTACTAAAAGAGATATTTTGTATTTCCGAATAGTTGAAAAAGAAAGTACACGAAATTCCTTAAAAATTGTATTGACAGGACGGTTGAATGCAGAAAATGATATTATTCTTAGTGCTCGTCGTTGTAATCGATATAACGGCGTAAAATATGTTTCATAGGTAAGCCCCCAGGCTTCCGTACAATAAATAATGTGGCACTGAAATAAAGTGAAGTATAAAGATCGTAACATACTACATGGGAAGAAAGACCGCGCTTTGGTTAACGTGAAACAACTAAACGCAAGTTTTTTACACACCTTTTGTATTTGTTCTTTCCAATGTAGGTGTGAATCAAAGACAACACCCAGATATTTGAAGGAAGTTACATTCTCAATTGGTTTGTCGTTTATATACACACTAAAAGAACTATTATCAATTACTTTTCTCCTCGAGTGAAAGATGACACATTTAGTTTTGTCGGTGTTTATGGTTAACTTACTTTTCAAAAACCATGAGTAGATACTGTCCATTTCAGCTAGTATGGTATCTTGCATTTCAGATAGAGAATCACCGCAAAATATAATTGCGGTGTCATCCGCATACATTAGTATTTTGGAGTTCTGTATTGCGAGTGGGAGATCATTTACATACAAGGAAAATAAAATAGGACCTAAAACTGATCCTTGCGGAACACCACATGTTAAGTCACTGTATGAAGAATGGTGATTATCGATTACCACTTTCTGTTTTCTAGATGAAAGATAGCTCGCAAAGAATTTAAGGGAGTTGCCAATTATACCATATTTTTCCAGTTTATTTATTAGAATTGAATGATTAACCGAGTCAAAAGCTTTCTTAATGTCCAAAAACACTCCTATTGCCAACTGATTTTTGTGAAGAGCGCTGTTTATAACTTGAGCAAGTGTTACAACGGCCGAGGACGTAGTCCTGTTGGGAACAAACCCATGCTGCTGCGGGCAAATTACGTGATTTTCCTGGAGATATTTTTTAAGCTGTATAGATATTAATTTCTCGAAAATGGTATTAATTACGCTTAACACAGATATTGGTCTGTAACTATTTGGATTGTTCGGATCTCCAGTCTTATAAACTGGAACAACTCGTGCAATTTTAAGTACATTTGGATAAGAACCGGAGTTAATTGCATGATTAATTATATGATGAAGGGGAACCGACAGAATGTCAATGTTTTGTTTCACTACTTTCGCTTGTATTGCGTCATAACCGACAGCTTTATTCTCCGATAGCTGGTTTACGATATTTATTATATCTCCCTGCGTTACTGTATTAATATTGAAAACATTATTGGTCATTGGAAAATCTTCAGCTTCGTCTGCGATAGGTCCGTTGCTAGCAATTTTACCTATGTTGGTGAAATAGGTATTGAAATAATTACAGACATCAGTAGAGGGGTTGTCTGGTACAACAGTATCTTTCCGGCTCGTTCCGATAACATCATTTACAATTCTCCAGACCTTCCTATTATCACCCCCTTGACGAGCGATAAGATCTGTGTAATATTGTTTTTTTGACTTCCTCATCATTGCGACCAACTTATTCCGGTAATACTTAAATTGACTATGGTAGTAGTCATTTGTTTTATTATTCTTCCATCTTCGGTAATATGAATCCTTTTTTTTGAGCACGTCAAGTATAGCAGTACTCAACCAAGGACAAATTGCTTGTTGGTAATTATGTTGGGAACACTGACGCGTTGATTGTTCAATTGCCCTTGTAATGCTTTGCACAAAGGTTTCACATTCTATCTGTACGTCCTCATCATACATGTCTTCAAAAGAGACAGAATTCAGTAACGTTCTTACGAGATCATAATCTACTCGAGTTTTCCGTTTCACGGGAACATCAGACACGGAATTCTGGTATTTTGGGGGCAAAAACACAAACGTTGGGCAGTGGTCAGCGATAGCAACATCCCATACACCAGCAGATACATTCATATCAATGTTGCATAGTATGTGATCAATTAAAGTGGCTGAGTTATTGGTTATTCGTGTAGGTTCTGCGATAACATTTTGGACGTGAAATGAAGGTAGCAAATATGTATAATCGGGGCAATCATCCTTTGACAAATCAATATTAAAATCACCACAAATAATTAAAGAATCATTCGATGTTGTAGTAGATAACAAAATACTTTCCATGGCCGAAATGAAATCGCTTTTGCTTGAGTTTGGAGGACGGTAGATAACACCGACAGTGATACCGCCTTTGATGCGAACAAAAAGGGATTCAATTGCGTCTTTAGTAAACGTGCATTCGTTGAGATAGTAGCTATCTACATTCCGTCTTAGAAACAGCGCTACGCCCCCTCCACGTGCCGAACATTTTCTAGGTTGGGAATGCATATAGTAACCGGGAATTTCTGCTGTCTCGCCCTCTCTAAGCCAAGTTTCTGTAACCGCGATTATATCGAAGCTGAACGTAAATTTAGACACATAAGCAATCAACGTGTCCAAATTCTTTCGTATGCTACGTACGTTACAGTGCAAAACGGTCAGATAACCATGCTCAAGTCGCATATGTTCAATTTGAGCTGTGGTGTAAGCCATATTCCGACTTTCACTTCGTATCAGTTGAATGGTTCTTATACCACTTGAGCAAGATCATCCATGCATGAAATGTGAACGGCCCTGGAGTTATCCGTTCTGCGCATCAGGATTTTTCCATCTGCCACCCACGTGAACTTCCAATTTTTATCGCGTTTCGCCTTCAGAGCACACCCTAGAAGAACCTTTTTTGCAGGACAGAGATGCTCATTTATATACATTGGTTCTGTTCCAGGGAGACCCAAGTTGGATGTGTTCAACCGTAATTTTTTGCTTCCTTTAGTATTTTGTCCCTTGCTGTACGTGATGTAAATTTGACAATGATGTTGGATTTAGTTTTATCTTTGGTAGGCACACGATGAACAACATCAATATCCGATTCTTTGACCCAGCAGCCTAATGCTACACGCTATAAGCAGAGGGATCCTACACACACATCGCACTGCAGGAAATAAAACAGCTGTCTTCTATTCCTTTCATTGTGGCTGACTTGTATCAGATGAATGTTTTTTCTCTGCCCAATGCATTAATTTTTCTGCACCGTTACAAACGCTAAGGTTTGGGGAGGTTTGAGAAGCTCACAAAGATCGTGCAAATATTTTCTTCAGGCTGTAAGGCATACAGTACCTTATTCACAAATTGGCTTTCGTTATGGCTGTGTGCAAGAAGGTGCATATCTGCAGCATGCGTTGTTTATTCACATGCAAATGCAATGAGAAGGTTTGTGCTACGCCCTTGCGAACCACGCAGACAACGTTGTCCGGAGTACTTGAAGGCTGCTTTTGTGCCTTTAATTTCTATCGTAACCATCATTATCACAACGAACTGCATCTCAACCCAAACAGTTATAACATGGTTACAGTGCTGAGGGCTTGATATATCCGCTAAGGAACGCAATAAATAGTATACGTTCCAGTGTTTAGTGTAACAAAAATCGAAACCAGTGAATATCTCCAAGCAGCTCTTTATTGTTTCCAACCCCTTCAGGCATAAAGAACAAATCCTGGCTTTCTCGGGATGGCGTTCCATGAATTGCAGAAAATTACTCCCACTTTCTTGTCCTGGACTGAGGAGCCCACCCACTAACCAGCTCGATTTTACTGTTAAATAGTTTTCTTCTCCTCCCCCTCTTGAGTGCGGTTTTACTATAACGCATATCTGAATATTCGGAAGATATGGCTGTGGGAAATGTAAAGAAATATCCCTCCAAGTTTAACAGGCGGCTTGTGGCAAGAGTTGGTCCACCGCTGTAAAGTGCCCATTTGCAACTTTGCAGACTGATGCAACCAAAAAGACACGCCCCTATTGAAGAGGGGGTGTCACGATGCTCCAATGTTAATATTCATGCAAACGCGCGTACTGTGTGTACGTCTCGTAATTTCCAACCGTGATGGTGTCTTCTGCCTGCAACAACACTTCATGTCCAGTGCTTGTTGCATGTGTTACATCTAAAGATAATTTTAAGGGGCAGCTATTAAATTCAACTGAGTAAAAGAACACAGAGATGTGAACTGACAGCCAACTACCCGCTGACAGTTGTTCCCTACCGCAAATGCATTGCAGAAGCCTGTTTTAACTGCAATGAAAAATTGAATCATAAAGAGGGCTGGTGCTAACACATCAAAAGCTTGTGTATGTCAGAAAAGTAGGTTCCCCCCCCCCCTCCGCTCAAGTTATCGTTATGGTTTGCTTCCATTCTTGTGATTTGGCAAAAATAATCTAGAATGGCAATTGGCATCAGTGTATGTCTGTGTAGTGGTAGTAAGGGTTGTTTGTTGAGGCAGGCTTAGCCTTGTATACAACTGCCGCCAATTGCTCCGCCTAAGTGACACGATACCGTATCAGACACAAACTTGCTACTTATTATGTATTCCTGATTTTTTCTTTTTTATCCCTGTGTTTTTTCGTGAACCTTAAAATTCTTTGTTCAGTGAATTAGCATCCGACAACCTCAATGGTCGCAAGGTTCATTCTTCAGGGATGAAGTGCCTGAATAGTGTAAAGAAAGCAAAGTACCTCTCGGTGGCTGCCTCCCGGACACAATGTCCTCGTCGCTCAGTTGTTCCCTCTCCCCCTATTGAAATATCCCTCGTCCTTCATTTTCACCTGTATATCTTCACGTTATGTGACCTCTGCGTCCCAAATACAATTACATACATTCATTGAACGTCAGTCAGCTATCTTCTCCAAAAGACGTCTGACCTGCACCATTGTATCATGCTGAAATGTACAAGTACTGAAGCCAACTTTTGGGTTGAAAACAGTTTTTTTTTTTTTCTAATCCTGGGGTCATGTGCTGTTCTGGTTTACTGAAGCACAATCTGTCATGCTTGGAGCTTTCCAAACCTCCCTAACATGCATGGATGTGTACACAAAGCTGGAAACAATGCGGAAATGGAAGTTTACTGTGGAATCGGCTGGTTTAAACATGACGTTGGGTTCTTGCATTCTCTTCCAAGTTTCCACCGCAGCTTATCGTGTTTCGTTCCTATGGCAACTGTATACACTAATCTCGCCGGGAATATTGTGTGCCGTTGAAAGTCATGTCTTTTGCAAGGAAATTGCACCTGCATGCTGTTGCATGACCATGTATGCAAGAATGCGTTTGCTGTACGCAACAGTGAGTCACTTGAAAAAATTAGTGCCCTTCCACTCTGTGATCAAGGATGACCTGCAAAGCTGGACGCAGTCCACGGAATGCACTAAAAAAACAAGTTTGTTGTAATTTGCGATGAAGCAGACTTCCTAGCCAATGAGCCGAATGAACCTCTCAGGATCCAAGCTTTGTTCTTGCAGATAAACATGGAGCTGCCTGTGTCCCTCCCGCATCGTAAGCATCTTACTGTTTGTGGGAGGCTGGGTTCAGACTTGCCGCAAGGCAACTGTCGTGATAACTTTAACAAATGGTGTCATTCCACATCTCAGCCCACCTAACTGCATGACATGCGATTTTGTTTGTTCATACAACACGATATGGCTTTGCGTCGTTTGTCTGAACATAGCCTGACACACAAACCCAATCCACTCTACCACTAAGGACTCCGGAGAGGTCCCATTGGGCGTTTAAAGTCTGTGTTTAAACCTTGTACCAGTACAACGGACATGCCATCCATCAGTACAGGCATGAAACCTATTGCTGTGGGTGCACGCCTCCTCTCCTCCCTCCCATTATTTTCCACCACAAACCTGTGCACGGATAAACCGGCCGCTCATGTGCGCGTGCCTATAGAAGTTACAGATGCCGTCGAAAATATCCCCTGATAGCCCTCTGAAGAAGTGATATTGGCTCACGCGGGCATTCCAAGCGGGCAAGTTACTGTTAATCTGGGAGGGATTCGTGGCTACTCAACGAGCTGTACTTGAGGTGGTAACGGCGGTGCCAGCAGCTTTCAGTTGTTTTTGTGCCCAATCGCGCTCGTGTTCGGGCCAATGCTGCAATTCTTGCTCTTCTTCCTCCAAACGAACGGCATGCATCCATCCCACAATGATTTAAAAGCTGGAAGCCCTTGAGCCCTATTCTAGCGTACAAACACGTAGCTGGCCGTTCGTTCCCCCTTCTATGCATCTTACTGTGTGTGTAACAAGTCTGTTTAACACATCAACCCACACCCGAACCTCTCGATTAAGGAGGAAAGCTGACTAAATGCATTGAGCCATGTAATTTTGACATTTATATCTTCAACCAGTACAACCGGCATAGGGGCTTGAAGGACATGCATAGGGGACATGCATAGGGGCGTGAAGCCTAGCTGTGCTTACACGCCCCCTTTTTCTACCCGCAAACTGTGAACGCATAAACCGGCAACCAGTGATGGCGCATACTTTGGTGTAAAAGACACCGGCCAAAATCTCATTTGGAAGGCCTTCCAAGCTGAAAAAGAAATATACCGTATTTTTCGGTCTATAAGTCGCACCTTTGTATAAGTCGCACCCCCCTCAAAATGACAGTTTTTCAAAAAAAAAACCGTATACAAGTCTCACCGTTGTATAAGACGCACCGGTATATAAGACGCACTTGTTAATTAGGTAAACTCATAGTGAATCAGATCGTTAGAAAGTGCGGCGAAAGTACATGGTTGTGGCGGCCACCGCCTATGAACACATCCCCCTGCAAGCAGGGCTAGACACGGGCATATAACATCCAAAGTCTGGACATAACTAACTTCTCAAAAATGGTTGATGGATACACACAGATGGCATGAGTCAGCGAACTTCTGATCTGCTGGGACGAAAACATCAGGCTGAAGAGGCCCACCGTCTGCACTCTGACATGGCCATGACTGCATGACCAAGCAGTCAAATCGTATCCTCACCATAGGTTTTTGACTTCTACCAAATGTCTGAGCTTAGCCATACCATTTGCTAACGAGGACTCTGTGAGCTGTTCAAACCAGAAAAAAAGGCTGTGCTTCAAAGGTAGTTGTTGAGTTACAAGTGACGGTTGTAGCAACATTATGTGGCACCATTAGGGGCTGCATATGCAATTGCTGCTACCTTCAACAGCGCTTGAGCTTGTCGCATGTTTGTTACAGACTGCTCGGTTGTTTCCCATTGTTGGTCGGTCATCCTTGTTCAGTGTCCTTCATTTGCCGCCTGATGCTGCTGTGGCTGTCGTCTGGTGTGCTCAGGCGTCTAAGTGGACATGTTTAAATGAAGCACTTGGGTGGTGTATGGAGAATTCCATGTGTCAGTGAAGAAGTTTTTGTCTTGATATGACACTTACTCATCTAATGCAGCAGCAATTTTGCCTGTCTTTGCCATTGCATTGCCATGTATATGTCAACTGCTGGTCTATCAGTCTCTTATAGCTAAAAGTAACCCTTAAATGAGTTGTAAACAGTGGTGTAAAAATAAGGAGAGACCAAGGGCCACTACGTTCGTGGTCACGGTGGTGATTCTATTTAGATAATGGCAATGCAATGAAGACGAAGCAGCTCGAGCTAGAGCTGCTCACGTGTGATGAAAAGGGGTGATGTGGGTGCAATTCTTTGAGGATGGCGTCTTGAAGAAACGTGGTACTTCGAAGTCTTGGGTTCAGTAAGTCTCAGTCTTCCATATTTCATCAGTGGTCGGAAGCGCAGTGATTCTTCTCTCATTCCGAAGGTTGCAGACAAATGGATACACTTGCGTAACTACGGGTTGTGTTTGTAGCAGACAGCTCGATGGGGTAATGTCTGCTGGATTCGAATTACATATCTTAAAGGCACAGGTCTCTCAACTCATTTCCTACTTCATTTGCTGTGGCTGCACGGAAAAATACTGCGACTCGTGGGGCGAGTTGTGTAAAGAGGCAGTCCATGAGGGTCCTTCCCACCACGACGTGGAATGTATCACTGGCTGGTTTCTCGCTTTCCTCGTTAGGTTTTCATCCGAGTTGCTGATTCCTACGCAAAAGTGCAGATCAGGTATTTGACCAAGTGAACGGGTCTTTGTTCTTCAACGTTGGAATTGTCACCAAGGTCACCTTCCTGTGTCTTAGAAACAGGGAGCCCACAATTTATGCATACAAAATGTGTTCTTCTGTTGCTTTTGTACAACATATTTTCTTGAAGCATGTGCTGGCTCTTGGGGGAGAATGGCCTCCAATTCCCAAAATTGTTTGGAGGTGGGAGTGGCGTCAGGCAAGCTGGCGTGAAGAACGACGTTCTTACAGTGGACTATCTTTCTTCGAGTCAGGACAGGTCCTTGAACCATCCTGCCCAATCTTGTTTTAATTGCTTTCGTTTTGGGTCCAACTGTTTTCACGTTTCCTGTGACGATGTCCCAGTAGAAGTCAGATTCTATCAAAATTGGTAAGCCCTTGTCACACTTGGATCTGCACATCAAGGCTGACGTGTCTATAGAATGCGACTTTATGGCTCTCAGGATCGTCTTGTCGGGGACAGAAATCATCTGGTTGCACCCAAATTTTCGACAACGTAAAAATAATGTCACATAAAAAGGGTGGGAAATGCAAAATATTGTGCTTCAAACATCAACGCGCGTGACGCAAATGGCTCGCGGCATTCGCGTTTTCGGAACTGAAACTGAATAGGAAAGGCGGCCATTATAGGCGGCCGGACGTGACGTACGTGATGGAATGGAAGCCGCCTTACCAGAACCGCCGGCCGCTCAGCGCCGCCTTCAAATGTGTGTGGTAGCGTTGCGTTTCGCACTATTATTTCCACATAAGAACTTCCACTAGTGTTTGCCCATGATAATGGAGTTAGGTGCAATTCCGGCATCGCGTTGCTATCAGTGGAGATGAAGTAGACCTTCTGACGGTAATTTTTTTCCATCAGAATAACTGCCGCAGTAGCAGTTCTTGGCTTTGCGAGTAAAAAAGGGGACTCAGATTTACAAAGCTACTTGAGCTACAACATTGAAAAGCAGCTTTCGTTAGCTGGCGCCTCGGCTATCACATCGCTCTCTTCGGAGGGAACAAACCGCACACAGGCGGAGGTCAATCACTATTTCTACTATACAATACGTACAAACAGCTTCATGAATATCGGTCCAGTATTTTTCGCCTTGCTGCACATTCGAATCGAATTGTAAAAGTTGTTTGAAACTATAAGCCAGCTTCCACAGCTTAATGATGCACTAAAACACGAAAAAGTTTCCCATCTACCACTGTTGTCTACTTTTAACAGAGATGTGTGCTATTGAAAACATTTTACTTTCAAGTGGGCTAAATCTAACGCTCTAACAAAGTAAATACTTCACTCGGGAATAGAACAAAAATCTTGTCATCTCGTTTATTCTTTAGGAGAGGAGCAGTTCCGTTAGCTTTCGCACTTCGCGAAGACGACCGCAGATATTTGGGCGGATGTATTTGTACTACGAGAAAGGCTGATTTTGGTTCACTTAGCGAGTGAGGTAAAAGCCACACAAATGTTTATACCCGCGTATACAACGACGCTAGTTAGGTCGTCAAACTTTTGGAAAGGTCTAAAGGATGGTGGAGCCTGATTGTGGTTAATTGTGGTTGATGGATTGTGGTTAAATTTCGGGTAATGGGCCAGCCCAAATATGGCCAATATTGTACGTGGAAGTGCAAGTGGTCAAGAATTTATAAAACATGTTTTTTTTGTTCTGTGGTAGATGCAGTAGGAATGACAACTGTAAAGCAAGTGCTCGTTTCGCGCTTTTTTTTAGTAAAAATATTATTTTCAAGTAAAAAAAGTTTTGCGAACTCCGAAACGTTAGCAAGCGCGTGAATAGTTTGTAGGCTTCTAATCTCTTTTATTGCATTGGAAAAAAAAATGACGGATATTGCTGTCTATGCGGTTAGTTTCAAACGTGATGGCGGTACAGTGGTCTGGGGTGGCAGAGAAACCCCGGGTGAACGCATCCCTGCACCCGGTGGAGCGCCCCGCAAGTCGCCGGAGAAGCGCGAGTTTCACGGGACAGGTTCCCCAACCTCCGTCACAGGCCGCTCGAAACTTGTTTCGGCGACTCTCCGCGAGGTGCAAACGTCGTCTGCTCGGAGGTACTTAGAACAACGACGGTACCTAGCGTGCTGTGTGATTACAAAGCTAAAGATTTTGCCACGGTGGTTTTAAGAGCATAGACTACTTATTTGGATCAGATTTGGACAAAGAAAAATTTTAGTGCAGTTGGCCTTTAATCCGGTAGGGTCTTGTAAGTGTACTCAAACCTGTCTTAACATTTTGTTAGGCTCTTTCCTTCCAAAGACACATAGGGTTAGGATCTCCTTTCTGATGAACTCGCAACCTAGCTTTTCGGAAACTTTGGTAGTGATGAAATTTCATTGACTATTTCCGTCTAAGATAATTCTAATTGCACAGTTTGGCGGTACGGGAGCCAGAAGCGTGGGTGTTCAGCGTCTGAAGAAGGACCACGGAGCCCGCTGGTCCGTAAAGGAGTTGTACAGGGGCGTAAGTCACTTGTCCTATCTAGGTCTGCATCGCACATAGAGAGAACGTGTCAACGTTTACAATGCAGGAAAGCAATTTTCTTTCTTCACTTTCGGACGATGTATCCTTGGTTCAAACAACGAAACAATGTCCCTATTTGGTGAGAAGGCTCTTCTACTCCATGATGACGTTTTCAGCTGCGCAAGACTCTGCATCATGTGAGGCGGAACAAAACAGTCACTTTTGCGTCTCTAGAGCTGCGGCATGCAGGGTTGCTGAAGCGTGCTGATGTTCGAAAATTCCTGCATGCTGGTGTGTTTGCAGCATGCAGATTGCTAGTGTGTTTAACATGCGGTGGTCAAACAGCATTACGTGGACACGTTATGATGTTGAGAACTCAAACAAATTAATGTGCCATTGCCGAACATGTTTTCTCATTATCACTTCCCCCTTGCACCTTTCTCTCTTCCCATGTTCACACTGCTCATGCGCGATCTGTTGGGACAGTGCCTTGTGATTGCAGGTTTCAATTGGTGTTGCATTATGACGCTCTTGTTGAACGCCGAGCAAAATGGGAATTTTGCAGAAATGCAAATTGTTACTTGTTTGATTGTTAGTTCTGTAATTAGCATGCCCGAACTACAAGTGTAGGCCTCAGTACAAGTCTGTAATGCGTACTTCCAAGTCAAAGGCCACAATGCATTCAGTGGGTTCACCTTTAGTTAACAGAATTCATTGAGCCACCGTGGTGTTGGGGATGCCTGCTTGTCTCGCATTTCAGAGGGCGCAGCACTGGCACATACATGCACGACGCTTGCACGGCGTTCCTGGAGCCATGACAAGGTTCCGTGGAGCAGGTGTTGTACCAGCTGTGGTGTCGGTTGGTGAGACAATTCTTGGGGTTTTCGACTTTTTTTTTTTTTTTTTGCTAAAGCCACTGCACGAGCTGGGGACGCTTGGCGGTTGCTGCGAGGCTTGGGGTGCTCGCGAGTGTTCAGCATTTTTAATGCGTTACGCGCCACACATTACGGCCAGCTACAACAACTCCGCTGATAAAACCACCTCAGGGTGTATTCCTAGCTAAAAGAACATGGGACCTACCGCTTGGTTACTTGTGTTATGCCTCCAGTGTGCTTGAGGTTTTCTTTGCAGTTTGGAGATTTAGTTGTCTGGAGCAATTAAGCCTCCACACACTTCCTTTCGACGAAAGGTTTCATCATTTGTCCATAAGGCTGAGTTGAGGGACATGCAGAAAGACCAGAATTTTCGCTTTTAAGTAACCAAAGAAAGACTATTGCCTCTAAACTTTTGCTTCTGGTGCATTGGCACCGCATATGTCGGTGAGAGGACTCTCAGTTTTTCACCTCCCTCCCCGTCGCAGGCCCTTTTCCGAATGGCCTCGGGGTGCAGCACAGGCACCCACAGTCATCGGCTCCTGCGCTGTCAGCAGTGCAGCTATGTCACACCATCCTCGAGCAACCTGAAAAGGCATCGGTGCTTGCACACGAGCGAGTGTCCCCACCAGTGCAGCCACTGTGGCAAGGCCTTTGTGCAGAAGTTCCACCTGGCCGCCCGCTTGCACGTCCACACCGGCGAACGCCCCTTCCACTGCTGCCTGTTCCCCGGTTCCCTCACCCAGAAGGCCGGCCTGGTTGCCGACCTGCAGAGCAACACAGTCGGGCATTCCATCCGCTGACTCTTCTGGCCCGCGGCCCTTGCTTGCTTCTCCAGCAGAGCAGGCTGAGGGGGAAGCACTATGCCACCACCAGTAATGCAGTGGGAGAAGGGCCGAGTCGTGCACGTGTGCAAACACTCGCTCCAATGTGATTGAAGGGGATCAAGCTCTTATGTGCGGATCGTTACAAAGCTGCTTGTGCAGCATGCCAGGGGATGGCAGTGCTTAGAGAGAGCGCCCATACAATGGCACCTGTCTCCTGCCAAAAGTCTGCTCATCACATCGTGGGCCCACCAGCTGGGTGACAATTGCTCCTTGCTAGTGCGGGAAGTGTGATTGTGGGTGGAACCGGTAACAGGCAGTGGCACCTTCTGTTGGTCTCAAGCAACCACCATGATGTGCCCATTTCAACACGAACTGCAGCTTTGCAGACCGAAACAAGCAGAAAGACACACATCTCTCGAAGAGGGGTTAATATGATAAAACACCTGCAAACGCTCATGCTGTGTATGCCTGTTATGCCATTTCCCACTATGATGGTGCCGCCTGTTGGCGAACGACAGTTTATGTCCAGTGCTCATCCCATGTGTTCCTTGGACAAATACTTTTGAGGTGCAACTATGAACATGCAGAGTTACTAAACGTGAAAGGCATAGACTGATGCACTAACCATTCAACTTTTTTTCACCATTTGGCAAATATATATTGAAGAAACAAGCGCAAACCATAATGAAAAAAAAAAATAGAATGGAGGAGGTGTCTATATGTTTGATTTTTTTATTAGTTTACACACTCGTACCTCACACTGGTATGATATAACCGGATAATCATTTTCCCCCCACTTTTTTGATATGGTTGGGTTTCATTTCCTTTTATATACTCTCCTTTTATGATTTCAAATATGGCATTATTTTTTCAGTCAGTCAATTAGTTCGCACTATAATTAACCATTTTTGGAGGAACGGTAGAGTGTTGGTCATAAAACCGTAATCTTTATGTTTTCCAATATATGAACCCCAGTGAATGCAATAAGAGAAATGGCTTTGGGATGCACCGCTTGGAACTAATTTTACAGCTCGTTGAATTTTGGTGTTTGAAATGGGAATTCAAAAGGGTTCCTTGCCACTGGTGCCCCCAAAGATTATTGAGCTGTAAAAATTTTCCAAGTGATGCATCAACAAACTGCTTTCTTATTGCATTCACCGGGGTTCATAGTATTGGAAAATGTAAAGATGAGTTCTATGACTAACACTGTTTTGTCTATTTGTTCGTCCAAAAAGGGGTAATTATCTCTAAGTATATTGGGAACTAATTGACTCACTCCAAAAATAATGGAATATTTGAAATCAGTGGAGGAAAAGCAGCAAGACTTGCAAGTTTCACAGAGCTTACTTGAAAATTAAAAGGAGCTGTTTTAAGAGCAGTGTCTCCCCCTTGAAGAGTGACTCTGGGCATGTGCATTCTCTTCAGAGCTTCCCATGAGGCTTATTATGTGTTGTTTTTGCCGCAGCTGTATACGCTTAATTCGCCAGGAAAAGTGTATGGTGTTGAAAGTTGACTCTATTGCAAGGAAATTACGCTTGCATGCTACTGCACGGCCATGTGCGAAAGAAGGCGGATGTCCTACTAAACTTTGTGTCACCTGAAGAATGTATTCCTGTATTTATTTGACTGTACATCAGACCCGAATATGCCCTTCGTGATTGTTTGAAGCCACATGAGGGCGACTGAATATGCGAGGTTGTGTGTGGTGACATTATGCAGGCCGCTCACATGACCTACTTTGGTCATGACAGCACTGTGACCTCCCTTGCCTGTGGTATCTTTGGAGAAAGCAGTCACCTTATAACTGTATGCTCATGGTATTCATTTTTCATGTTTTAAACATTTGTGTCAGTAATCTAATCACAGTTGTGATCGTGGTGCAAAAATGACCGTTCTATCTTCATCGTACCGTGTGCTTTGCATTTGAAAAGCAGCGCACAGCTTTTTTTTCTTTCCTGCTATTTGGTGTCATCTCAGGCTGTCTTCATATAACATGATAGCTGGTTGTGTTATCTATGCCGAACTTGGCGAGTACTTGCGAGATTCTCAGTATAGTGGAACCAATAGTGCCGCCTGTATAATCATTGCCTAACCTGTGAGCGAAAAATGGCCAAACAGTCACTCTCCTGGTGCTCTCTCCTACCCTTTCCCGCTCCGTAACCTTCCTGCGTGCGTTCATGTCCGTCGGCCAGCGCCACTTCTTGGAAACTATGCAAAATAGTTTACAGATTGTCTAGCGTTCCCCAGGCGGTGCTCCTACGCCTTCTTGTTTATCACTATGCCTGTCTGTCTTGGTATGTCGCTGATAAAACCGCCTGCACCACGGCAGATGCAAAACCACTCGTGGTGCCGCAGGATTATGCCGGTTTTGCGCGCTTACCTACTGGGATCACGGGTCCCTGAAATTTTCTGAGTGGGGCAACCCCCCTCTGTTCCCTCTGCGTTTCGGCCTTGTTTTGTTCGCGCTGTTTGCACTCCGCATTGATACACAGTTTTACAATTGAGGGCTGTACTGTGAAGCGCCCTTACAGCTTGGCGAGACCCTCAACAGCTTATCCTTTTTTCTATAGTCTCCTGAAATTTACAAGCACGTGATATTTTTGTTAAGTAATGGTAGAGGTGAGCACATGAACAGGCAATGTGCATGCAATTTTTCTTCACTAAATCCTCCAGGGAGAAACGTATCAGTAAAATAATGGCTGTACCATCCGAAAATATTGTTTCTATGTTTGCTATTTGTCTACCCGACAGTTTTATATGTTCTTGCACTATTTCAGTTCCGCCTACCTCAGTCATCTCACGAAAAATGCTGCATGTGTGAAGCGAGCGACAAGTTGGAAAGAGATCCTCAATGCACCCCAGAACTAGTGCCCCGTCACGGCTAAGATGTGAGCGAAACGGCTCTTTAAACCTGACAGGCAAGCTGACAGACACACGTCGTAGAAGTAGGTGCAGTGTTTGCGACTCGCGAGCAGTGACATAAGGCGGGACGTCTGCCGGCACGTGCCACATTGAGGATGAGTGCCGGAACTAAGCGTCCCTACTGTTCCCATTGGAAAGCGGGTGACGCGTTCGGCAATGTTTATACAGGCAGCGTTGAACCAGTATAGCAGCCATGATCGCCTCGGTTGTGTCACAACTGCTTTCTAATTAGAAGTCGTTCAAACTGATTTTTGTTGTTTGACGGGGTGCTTTTACATGGAAGTTTGGCAAACACACTGAGGAGGAAACAGCTCAATCAGTTGACGTCAACTGTCGAATTGATTGCCCGTGTGGCGAAAGTTGCATTTTGGGGCACCAGGAGTGCAGCTACAAAAGCTGTTGACTTTTGAATATTTTTGGGTACGCATGAACCTTGCAGCTTTCAGCACAAAGAGCAATATTAGAGGATATTTATTGCGATTGCACTAGATGTACCATTCATGAAAAAGCCGTGATTCCAAAATTTTCAAACCTTTCTGACTGCTGAGCCAGCAATAAAAAGGAGTGCTCATCGGCTAAGCAACTTGATTGATTGATTGTAAGGTTTTAACGCGCCGACGCAACGCAGGCGATGAAGCGCACCGTAGTGGAGGGCTCCGGATTAATTTTGACCACCTGGGGATCTTCAACGTGCGCCGAAAACCTCGTGCACACGGGTGTTTTTGCTTTTTGCCTCCATCAGAAAAGTGGCCGCCGCGGCCGGGGAATTGAACTCGCGTCCTCGTGCTCAGCAGCACAATGCCTTGGCCACTGAGTCACCGTGGCGGGTGGCTAAGCAACGTGCAGGCACGTTAGGTCTGCGCAGAATGGCTGGCCTGGCACCAGTGGAGATGCTCCCTCCTCTTGTGTGGTTTCTTTCTCCTTTTGCCTTGCTCCTGATGCACTGCTACCGCATTTACAAAGGAAGGGGGCTCAGTGTTTCCTTCTCCTGCCCTGTTGCAGGCTCCTCCCCTTTTCCCTCTTCGGATGACCATGGGGTGCAGCATGGCCCCCATCCGGGCGGTCGGCTGGTGCAGTGTGAGCAGTGTGGGTACGTGACGACGCGCCCGAGCCTTCTGCAGAGGCACAGGCGCAGACACACGGGTGAGCGTCCCTTCCAGTGCAGCCACTGCGGCAAGGCCTTCATGGACAAGGGCAACCTGGTCACCCACATGCGCATCCACTCGGGCGAGCGCCCCTTCCAGTGCAGCCACTGCGGCAGGGCCTTCCTGCGGAAGGGCCACCTGGTCAACCACCTGCGCATCCACACAAGCAAGCGCTCCTACCACTGCCACCTGTGCCCCCTCACCTTCACTCAGATAAATGTGCTAAACCGTCACAAACGCACCCACATGGGGTAAAGGCACTTCCACTGCCGTTTCTGCCCCTTGGACTTCGCACGCTGCGCCCAGGGGAAAACACACGAGGAGAAGGCGCACAGCCACCACCAGTAGTGCAGAAGGAGAAGTGCACAGTGAGGTGTGTGTATTCAGACACTCGCTCCAGCAAGATCAGAAGGCAGTAAACCCCTCTTTGTGGATCATTACAAACCAGTGTTATGCAGCCCGCCAAGAACTGGGGGACCCGAAGAGAGAGCCTGTTGTATTGTACATTTAGACTTGACTCTGCGCAAAAATTACATTTGTCGTCACGTTGGCGGGCTCCCACCCAAGTGACAAGTGTTCCTCACTGCTGCGGGAAGTGTGATTGTCGGTGGGACCTTTGGCAGGCAGTGGCATCCTGTATCATTTACCAGGAACTTGTGACTATTGCATATTTGAATGCCTCGTGCAGCTTTGCTGTTGGACATAAGCAAGAAAAAACTGGGAATCACATTGTGTCAGAGCTCTGATGTAGGCAGTTGCGAAACTCCGCCTCAAAAAATGGCCCACACCTGGACCCCCTCTGCTTTGGATCGTGCATATGGTGGCGCCACTGTGTCCACCGCATGCACTATCCAGAAAACAAACTAATATTCCAACTGATAATTTAATGTTAAGTTTTGTTTTAAAGGTGCATAATTCTTTATTTTTGCTACTTTCCCAAGTTATTCATTGCTTCCTAACCTGCGTTTTTTTTTTTGCGATTGTTTCCACGTCTGCGCAACTGCCTCGACCGATTGACACTTGTGCGGGCACTCCGGCACAACACAGGTCTGACCTGTAGTACTAAATTTGCAGTTGTTGCTCGGCCTACATCACACTGTATGCCAAAACTTATCCAGTAGCTGATCAAGTGGCTCTAAATAACCCTTTCAAGCTTGGGTAAAGCCATCGAAGCGAATTTCTAACTTTTTTTTGATTCCGGGAGACCGCAGGCGATGCACAGCAGACGACAACGCGCAGCCGACAACGCATCTCGCTGACCACACGGTCGCATTTTTTTACTACTCTTGGTTCGAATGCATATCAAACGTGGTTGAACACATTGGGTTTCCTCGGCACAACAAATTTACACAAGCACCCAAATAGCACTTTTCACCCAGGTCATCGAGCAGCAAACTACGTTGTATAGTTTATTTTGTCACCAATGGATGGTGCCACTGTATGGAAAATCCAAAACAGTGGACCAATCGTAGGGCCACTTTTTGATGCATGGGGCCTATGGGGAGTTTCGAAACTCCCAGATCAAGTAACTCTGACGTGTCACCATTCATACACATGCAGGCTCGCACATTTTGCACATGTTGCATGTAATTTCCTGCTGTAATAGGCCTTCTGTCGGTAAACAGCGCTTTGTGTCTTGTGCTCGTCGCGTGTGCTTTGTCTGGAAATTGTTGGAAATGCCAACTACCTGATGAAGTTGGTTTCCCCTGTTTGTCAAATGCATGGAAGAAACGAGCGCAAACCATAATAATGAAATACAAAAAAGGGGAGGTGTTGTTACTTTTAATACAGATACCAAACACTGGTTTTATATATCAGGGAAAGTCGTGTCCCCCCCACACTTTTGCAGTATGGTTTGTTTCCATTTGTTCAGTATACATTTACTAATATGCTGTTAAAGTAAACTTCAGCGGTCATTTGGCATCGGTGTTTGTCTATGAGATTCTTCAATTCCTTAATTTTTGTGTTTGAAGCTTAAAATTCAGTATACAGTGAATTATTCAACAGCCTCGGTGGCTGAATTTTCTTTTGACGCATGAGTTGCTTGAAAAGGGTTAATGGGGACAAAGTTGCTCTTGTTAGCTGCCTCACCACCGCGGTGTGGCCGTTGCCATAAACAGTCAACTCACCCCACCCCCCCCCCCCCCCCCGCCATTTAAATCATCTCTTCAATCTTCCATTTCCGCCTTCAGACACTTATGTTATGTGACCTCTCTGTCACAAATGCGATAGGACTTTAACTAGCTTCCTTCTCCACAAGATATCTGAGCTGAACATAGCGTCATATGATGCCAAAAAGTACAGCTCTGGTAACTTTGTTTGTCGATAATGCATCTTCTAGTGTTGAAACAATTTGTTGCATTTTTTGTAGTAAACCTATGTGTTGTACTGTCTTGGTTCATGGAAGTGCAAGCTGCTATGCTTGGAGCCCACCAAGCCTCCACGTCTAACATGTACAAACATTTGTACACAACACTGGAAAAATGCAGACGTCGACATTTAGTGTGAAATGGGTTGAGCGTTTGTAAACTGTGGTTGGCCACCGCCCCGAAATTAATTTTTTAATGTCTAGGCCATGTTATAAATTTTTCTGGACAATTTACATAGATTTTTTCATACCACCTTGCCCGTTGAATTGCTGACATTGTCCATGGAGACACAGTGGCAAGTCGTCAAAGTTAAATTTGGTGGATTGCTTGCGTATTGAGTGTGTGTTTATCATGTACTATCTTTGCGTGAAGAAACAAAATTTCGAGGACACCTTCGATGTTGTGGACACGAAATCACTATTGTGCAATGGCCGAACATGTCCTCTCAATGCCATAGGCATTCTCCCTTTGCGTGTTTTTTTCTTCCCTTGTTTGCAATGCTCGCACACCCTCTGTAGGGACAGTGCCATATGACAGCAAGCTTCAGTGAATGCTGCGTAGTAAGGTGCCGTTGAGTACCGAGCAGAGCAGACATTTTGTGGGAACAGTTTGTTATTCACTTGATTGCTACTTGTATGATTAGCATGCCCAACTTACTTATGTAGGCGTCAGTGCATGTCTCTTACACGTTTTCTAAGTGAAAGGCCACAACGCATTCACTGGGTTACCTTTAGCTAGCCAAAGCGATTGAGCCAGCATGGTGGTGAGGATTCCTATGTGCTTGTCTCGCATTTTGAAGCCCCAGGTTACATTCTCACCCAGGCTGAAATTTTCAAGTTTCTTTTTCAACTAAGTTTTTTTACTTTGTTCACAAAATCTTCTTGAGAACCTTGGCAGCATTCTTTCTGCTGTTTTTTTTATTATTTGATAGGTCAGCTATTTTTGTGGGGGCTCGGTCACCGATGTTGTGTGTCATCTCTTGGCCTCCACGATGCCAGATTTTTGATGTGCTGCATTAACCAATGTTTTTGCGCTATAAGCCATTTCTAACAAACAAGAAAAAAGTGAAAATTTTGACGGCTGACATATAGCACAAGATCACTTTGCAAGCTAGTATGATGTAATAGCCGTGTTTGGTGAGGTTGCCGTGATTGGCGTAGGGGATTTTTTCTGCTGTTGCCTGTTACATGTAAATTGGAATCAACGTGTTACGCACAAGGTATAGACACACAAAACAAGTTTATTGGACAGACAGCAGCTTTTTGTTACTTTTTGGCATGGCTTTATCTGGTTTATTTGTGTAAGGCAAATCGAGTGGCATGGCTTTATCTGGTTTATTTGTGTAAGGCAAATCGAGTAAGTGAAAGTTTTCTCTGGTGGTTTCAAAAACAGACTTCTTAAAGGGACATTAAAGGCTGAATGAGATTATGTTTCAACTGAAAGATCACATGTTTCTTGGCTCTTTCAGCTTTTGTTCGACGAGCAGTGATGCGTTATTTACTGAGGAATAAGCAAACAAAGCTGGCATTCCTCTCACCTGCTTCCCTTTGATTTTTTTTTTTTTTTTGACGTAGCCATTGCATCACAACCTAGGAGCGATGCACCGGTGCGGTTTAGAGCGTAGACGCTGGCAGCGGTAGCTTTTACGTCTCCCACCCATGTTGGACTGCGGCACATTTCTCTGGCCGGGGAGGCTGGCTTGGGCGTTTATGATTTTTCACTGATGGAATCAGAAACACTTCTAAATTCTCGGTCGGCCGGTGTGCCCGTCCACTGCATATTCCCAGACCTTATCCAGCAAAGCCTCTTTTAAAGCAGCAAGCGGCGTTTCGAATATCAACTGCGGTGTCTCAGGCTCCTGGCTGGTGCTGCACGCCTTCATTTCACCGGTTGTCTGGCGATCACAGCCATCTCATTATCTTCTGTCGCGCTGCACCAATTCAGCGTGAAACGAACACCCTTCACGGAAGCCGTGTCGGCAGTTGTCTGCACTTCCCTTGGCTTGAACATAGCAAGGACAGAGCGACACGCTTTGCGGCTCGCTTATAACCACGTGCAGTGCATCTTGTTCCTTTTTCCTAGTCCGATGAAGAGACTTTTGCTGTTCCCTGCCGAGTACATTGCTTGCAGAAGCTCGGGCACTCACTGTTGCAGGTTACTGACTTCACTAATTGCGCTCCACTGCTTTTCAAAAATGAAACTGAATACACGATGGCTGACTGAATAGTAAGGGAAGCAGCCTGCCTCGCAGTGTATATAAAAGCTGAAGTCCGTGCTCTTTAGATACGACGAGCTCACAGAAAGCCTTGATTTACTTTTGTTTCTCGTGCTCAACCACGTGGGAACTGTTAATTTTAGGAAAAGATGTATAGATGCTTCTCCAATGAGCTCCCGCCGTTCACCACTTTTTCGACATCGCAAACTGCACTACCCAAAGCGTACAGGGCGTCGTTGCCTGTTTTCATGTTTCTGGTGTTTTCTGCGTACTGGTAGTTGCGAGAATGGTGTATTTAGATTCTCGGCACTATAATCCATTGATACAGGCGAACTTGTTTCCAGCCTTTAGTGTCCCTTTAAGTGTGATTAAGTTAGCAACATCTACCACTACCATGGAAGCATTCAGCCTTGCTGGTATGCCCTTGGTATGCCCTTGAAAAGAGGTTTCTTGTCTCAGCAACGATCAGCATTTAGAGTTCCCAGCAACAATACAGTTGGTTTAAATTGCTCCTAATTAATTCACGAGCTATGAAATGACTTCCGCAGATGCTGTGGGGGGGGGGGGGACAGAAAAAGCGTGTCGATACTGTTATGCCGTTCCGAAATTTCACTCGAGACCCTACCCATTCGTACGCCATCCCGGCATCAATCCCAGAGCTCTCAAAGAACCAAGAAAACACACTCAGACTAGTACAGATAAACATGTCTCCCCATCCAGACGTATTAAATCAAGAGTATTTCCCACACAATTCGACACACAGTGTTAATTTTGTACTCAACCAGGCACTCTACGGCACAAAATATGGGAGTGCGACAAAAACCCAGACCTGCCATCCACATTTCCTTCCCCTACTTCTGAGCAGTGGGAGATGCTGGTGTCCAGCTCCCGCCGTCGAGATCAACTTCTGCTGGTCGAGAGGGCCAGTGGAACTAAAACGGCACATGGTTACCTGAAATGAGGAGCCACCCCACCCAAACTTAGCACAATAAAAAAAAGTTTTGTCTCCCTCCTCTAAGCCTTTAAAGGAGCACTGACACCAATTTTCGGCGTTAATATTGTTGCACAGTTCGCTTCCTTCACTCAACAGAATACCCTGGCTGAAATATAAGCGACCTGCGACGCGAAGAACATAGTTCAATTGGATTTCATTTATCGCGCACGGAGCGGCACTCGGCAAATGGACATCAGCGTGACATCACCCCATGAAGCCAAAAGAAGTGATGCGACAGCACTCGTCAAAAACTTGTGACGTCACTTCACGCGCATGGCCCCCCTCAAACGGACGCCGTTGACGTCCGCACAAAGCGGTGAGGTCAGGCCGGGATTCTGTCATATGCGCCGTTCGGGATGAAAGCGCGGGAATTTGAAACAAACGATTTTCAGACCGTTCAATGTAATTAACTATCGTGCGCTGAAGTATCTAAGTGCTGTTTCAGGCTCGCCAGACCATTAAGCATCGATAAAAGCAATAAAAGTGTAACAAAACTTTCGTGTCAGTGCTCCTTTAACACATGATGTCTGAGGTGCTTGCAGGCAGTTCCTGTTACCGAAACCTTCACAGCTGAGTTTAGGTTGGGGCAGATACTTGACAATGGTATAGGACTTCACTCTCACATATTGATGAGTGCCCGAGAAAAACGTGCAGCTTCTTTACTGTTCAAGTCTTCGGTTTTCCAACGTTACAAGCTTGGTTGGCTTCCCCTTGTTGCACATTATCGTCTTCTGGTGAAGTAGACAGTGTCAGAAATCACAAATGCAAGCTCTGCAAATATAATTTACTGTTGAAGTAATTCTTGACTGAATTTTGTGGTAAGGGGAAAAAAGGATAATAATGTGATCAGCCATTTTAAAAAGCCCTAGCCAATTCCTCTCCATTACTATGTGCTGCTCTTCACTAACATGTGTGTATTCTATTCTTTGCAGACCGCATGCAATGGGATCAACCTAACGCGCCTGAGCACAGTACACATGTACTGGTGGGGCCACTCTGGCACCACCCAGTCTGTGGACGTGAATGTTCCGTGGACAACAACGGACCTGCTGAGATTATTTGTTCCTTGTCTTCCTTGAGCTTAGCAGATTTTACCAAAAACATGGCACCAGGGAAGACTCTCTTTAGTGTGAGAGCACTCGATGCTCCCTTCCTGAACAAACCATGATTCAGGAATTTTCAAAGGGTTTTGAGCAAAAGATTGCTGAGCCAGCAAGAAGGAGGGCTCGTTTGCACCACTGGGCAGTGCTCGGGCTTCGTAAGCTTGCACAGAGCAGCTTGCCTGGCACCAACGTACACATTATAACTCCTCTTTTGTATTTGTTGTTTCCTCTTTTATGTCACTGCTGGAGCACTGCCTCTACATTCATCAGTGGAAAGGCTCTCAGTGTTTTTTTTTTCCTCCTATTGCAGGCCCTTTCCTGTCTTCCCACACTTTGGGTGGCCTCAGTGTGCAGTACTGCCCTCCACTGCGCTGCCAGCAGTGCAGCTTCACGGCACTGCGCCCGAGTGATCTGCGTACCCACCAGCACGTCCACACGGGCAAGCGCCCTCACCAGTGCAGCCACTGTGGCAAGGCCTTCGTGAAGAAGGACCACCTGGTCACCCACCTGCGCACACATACGGGCGAGCGCCCCTTTGGCTGCCACCTGTGCCCCATGGCATTTATGCAGAAGAACACACTGGACTGCCATGTGCGCACACATACGGGCGAGCGCCCCTTTGGCTGCCACCTGTGCCCCATGGCATTTATGCAGAAGAACACGCTGGACTGCCATGTGCGCACACATACGGGCGAGCGCCCCTTTGGCTGCCACCTGTGCCCCATGGCGTTTATGCAGAAGAACACACTGGACTGCCATGTGCGCACCCATACGGGCGAGCGTCCCTACAGGTGCCACCTGTGTTCCAGGGCATTTGCCCAGAGGACCCCGCTGGTCAAGCACATGCGCACCCACACGGGCGAGAGGCCCTTCCGCTGCCACTTCTGCCCCGAGGCCTTCACCAGTCGCCTTCAGCAGAAGGCGCACGAGCATGAGAAGCACAACCACCACTAGTAGTGCAGCAGCAGGAGGGGGAGGGCCCGGATAGGTGTGTGTGTGCAGGCACTCACTCCAACGAGATCAGAGTGGAGCGAGGCCCTTTTTGCGGATCGTTATGGAGACGGGTTGTGCAGCACGCTAAGGGATAGGGAGCTTAGGGAGAGAGCCTGTTTCGTCTTACAGCGACCCCTGAATCTCAGCAAACATAAACACGCTTGTCATCATCGACTCTTCACCAACCAAATGACTTCTCCATACTAGCGTGGAAAATGTGATTGCAGGTTCGAATTGTGGCAGACAATGGCATCCTGTGTTGGTCGCGAGCACCTCATGAGGAGTGCTGGCCCACTAGAGCAGAGTGCCTACTAGAACACACGATATTGCTCTGCAGAGCTACGCTAGAAAAACGATGTACCCCTTTGAGAAAGGGTGCATCTGTTTTTTGGGTGATGCGTCACCGCTTGTGATGCGTCACCATTCATATGCATGCAAGCATATGTGTAGTATGCCGCACTGGGACAATGCTTCCTGTTGGTAAACAGCCATTGATGTCCACTTCTTGTTTTGTGTCCTCCTTGTGCAGATACTTTTAAGGGGCAGATAGAAACATTCAGAGTGGGGGAACACAACAGACAATCTGATGCCAACTACCTGATGAAGTTTATTTCCAGTGTGTGTCAAATGCATGGAACAACCAAGCACAGGCCATAATGAAGAACGACAGAAGAGGGAAGGTGTCGTTACTTTTTGGTAAATGATACCAAACATTGGTCAAACATTGGTTTTATTTATTTATTGGTTTACCAAAAGCAAACATCATGCTGGATAAATCAATTCAGTGGCCGCATAAAAATTATTTTAAAAAAAGCGTCAAAATACAAGCAATGTTATTTCAAAGCCAGAATAAAACAGTTGTAGGTATATGATCAACTCATCCTGTTAAACATCTATGTTTAAAATGCTAGGTGTTGTCTTTCAAGAAAATCTTTCCTGGGACGTTCTCGTAGACATGGTTAGTTGACTAAGTTATCTCAGATAATAGGAATCGTTTACCGTCATTGATGCATAATGCCACAAAAGATCACGATGCTGATTTTTGATACATCACTCTCCTCTTGAATTAATTATTGTGATTAAGTTTGGGGTCCACAACTCAAGCAAACCTTCAGAAAATTTTGTTGCTACAAAAAGGTTTTTATAAGAATGCGCCAACCACATTTCACACTCAAGAACTGTTCATTAAATATGATGTAATGCCGGTTGCAAACCTATCTAAATACCAGATCTGTAGCGCACTCTAACAAGGTTTAATAAGTGAGTATGGTGTTTTGGAAACATTGGCCAACCTGCAATTTATATAATGAATCATAATGAGTTGTAACATAAAATTACATATGCATGACAAATGATTGAAAACAGTCTGCCAAGGTTCTGTAGCTGGATTTATAGCCAGAACGTTCACCTTAACACAGTTAAAGGAGCCATGAAGAGAAAATGCAAGTTGGTTTTATTCGAAAGATTTCGTGTTTTATAGTGCCCCCAGCGCTTGTCCGGATACAAACGGTGCTTTATTCACTGAGAAATTAAACAATTTAGGTTAAAATTTTGATTTTCCCGCTCAATCGTGCGTTTTCGTGGTCCCAAGTGACATCACTGAAACCGACCGCTCTGCAGCTCTGCAGCCTAGAATACCTTCATTCACGCATCCGCCGTACAGGGTAGAGACACGTATACGCTGGCGCCGCCATTTTCAGTTGCTCGCTCGCCGCCGAAGCAAGTCATTGTGTCAAAACCGCGCTAAAATTATCGCCGCACCGCGGTTTACTGAAAAAGTTTGAATCATATTGTCTGTTTCGCGTTGCTAGGTCTCGTGGGAAACGAAAAGAATAACGCGTTGAGCCCGTTGGCCCAATTGCGGCGGCACGGGACCGTTCAAAGGTTGTCTCCACCCTGTACAGCGGTGTTGGTTTGTTCCCGCGTTTCTTTACGTTCCGTAACCTAGATGGCGCCACCATACCGTGGCAAGCGTTTGGTTTGTTTTTGCCCGCATTTAAACCTGGCTTGTTTTTGTTCTGGAAGAAAATATTCGTTCCTTGAAACAGTGCTCGCTCGACAAATGGGGTCACGCAAGACACCGTTGCTTGCGTCAATCGGCCAGTGTCGTCTGAGACAACCCCAAGCCCCGTAGTGCTGTGCAGCGAAACCAAGCATGCTGTGCGCAGTACGAACAGCAGAACGCATCAGTACTTCTATGTTTACATGTGCTTTCGTAACTTCCACTGTTTGTCCCATCATTCTTATTGCTTTGTAAAGAATGTGCCCTAAATATAAGCGCAAATCGCTCGTTCGTCTAGTTTGTAAGTTCTACCTAATTTGCGTCGGCTTCTGCCAGCCTCCGCCAATCGCAGAGCTTAGCTCATGTGACGACATAGGTTCTGTTGCGGGAAATGAGCTGGTGGGTCGCATGACCATTCCCGTTTTTCCTAATTATGTAGCTTATTTGAGCGAAGTTTACGTTAAAAGTGGTGTCAGTATGATTCTAACGAGACAATCTTTTGAATGAACCAAACTTGTGTTTTCTCTTCATGGCTCCTTTAACGTCAAAACAATATGTGCCGTTATCAACAACTCCTGCGACAGTGAGATTTGAGACCAAATGTCGCATTGTTTTGGTTTGATGTTTTGGGCTGTGTTTTCTGCATTCTCTGTAAATTGTTTCGTGTATTTTTGGTTAATAGGCATGTTCTGCCTCATTTTTTAGTAAAACCAGAGTCTTTCAAAGCATTGAAGGGCTCTGGTTAAACGTTTGACTGTGTTGCGGCTGACCTTGCGAATTTATTACTGCTTCATCAGAGTGGTTTCTTGGGCGAGTTGGTCATTCATCGTGTAATCGAGCGCCGTGTCCCGTTCACTTCGTTCGTCCTTGTTCATTTTGTGCTTACTTACACGATGATTACTGCTGCTTTGTTTTGTTTTCATTGAGCTGTTCCGTCACTCTTTTTGTAGTTTATTTCTGTTTTGTTCTTTTTGCTTCTTTTTTTCTTTTTTCTTGTCTTTTATTCCCCCTTTTTTCCTTTGCGTGCTATAAAATACTGTTACCCACCTCCTCTGTAACGCGCCCTATGGGCCTTGAGGGCATTCCAATAAATAAATAAATAACACCGCCCTCCTGCTTTACCCACTTCCCTAGCTTCTCCTCCCTGAGCTCCTCCCATGAAACACTATGTCCCTGAGCTTGGAGAGAACCTGACGACCAGCGTCGGCTTGGATGCGCAGCAACTCCTGGTGTCCAGGGCTGAGAGAGCCCGGTTGTCTCATGGTCTCCTGGACTGAGGCACAGAACAGGGACTGAGGGACTCCCACATCACGCTCACAATGAAGTTTTTCCTCCTTCTCCTCGATGTGCGTTTAGACGCAGCCAAAATATAGCACAATTCGCAGCAAAAAGAAAAAAAGAAGAGTACGTGACGTTAGTGGTCGCACGCCTTCACCCTCATGCGCTGCCGAAAAGACCTCAACAAGAAAAGACCTCAACAAACAGGGCAACGCAAACAAACAAAAAATGAAACGGCACACGGCATGCAATCGAGCTCAAGGAGTGCGACCAACTTTACAAAATTATTCGCGCTAGGAGTGCGGGTAGCGATAGCCGTGCGTACAGCCATTTCCGGTCAGAGCGCATGACCAGCGTGACGCCGCAATGGTAGCGTCACTAAATAACCGTTTTAGCGTCACTAAATAACGGCTCTACGCAATGGGTGTTTGTGTTGCTCTTCTTTCCATGCCTCATTCAGTCACTGTGAATGGTAAAATAACAATTATAACGAACAGTGGTTGGGTCTAGTTTTGGACACGTACGAGCTAGTTGTTTTCCCTCCCCGCTGTGTATGTGCTGACCGTTCGGGTCATTCGGCGGCGCGCAAGTGACTGACATAATGTCCTGTACTCTAGTCCTGTTCAGCGCAAGGCATCGGTAAGTTTTATCAGCGCACGTTTCGTGACCTTCATCTTGTACGTTGGTGATCACCCTGGTACAGTGGGGCTGACGTCCGCTAACCATCGTTCAAATCGTCGCGCCTCACTTGCGTTGTTGTTGGCGTATAAGCTCGAACGCGCTTCATTCTATAGGTTGCAAAATACCCACTTCTCAACCCGACCGAGCAGACGAAACTAGCGGCAGCGAGTATATGTTATCTGCCATATTACCAGCGTCATTTTGGAGTTAAAAGCACAAAAAAGCGTCTGTGCTCTCCGTAACCGTGTGCTCTCTCATCAGGTGTCACGATTCAGTTGACAGTCACGCTCCAAACGAAAATACAGCTCGAATTGCGTGTCGAACTGCTTGTCGAAAGCAGAAACGATCTAACAAGCCGTCGTGAATGCACATTTTGCCCGCAGAGCGACCTTTGTGACTTGGCAATGCTGAAGTGGCTTGGTATGTGTTGCTTCACATTTGCAGGCATCAGTCTCGTCAGTGAGCTCCTGATCTGATGGAACGAAAAGTTCGGGCTAAAGAGGCTTACCGTCTGCATTCTGAAATGTCCATGATCTTCGAATTCATTATGCACGACAGTAACTCTGTGCACGACCAGTCATACGTCTCTCGCCACAGTCACCCCAAGTTTTGCGAAGTGTCTGAGCTTATAGCCATACCGTTTGCCAACAATTGTCAGCTGTTCAAACCAGAAAGCAGGCCGTGCTTCAAATGTAGTTGTTGGGTTACAAGTGACAGTCCTAGCAACATTTGGCATTGCTACTACCTTCAACAGTGCTTGATCTTGTTGCATAGTTGTTACAGACGGCTCTGTTGTTTCCCATTGTTGGTCGGTCATCCTTGTTCAGTGTCCTTCATTTGCCACGTGATGCTGCTAAGGTTGTCATCTCGCTAAAGTCTGGTGTGCTTAGCCGTCTTGTTTAAACGAAGCACTTGGGTGGTGTAAGAAAAATGCCATTTGCCATCGCGTAGCTATGTACAGTGCTCAGCGATTGAAACGCGATACTCGGAGCGCGTGGCTGCCAGTGCTTGTTGCGCCACAGGTGAGCACTTGTGAAAGCGAGCTGACGCATTGTGGTATACGGTGAGGGTGAGAGCGTTCGTGACGCATGCTGACTGCATCCGGCAGACAGCCCTTCAGTGTGTGGTTCTTGGCTGCGTCATAGGGGTGCTACATGTCATGGCTTCAAAGCGCTGCGCCTGCGTGCCGCGCCGCGCCGCGCGAAGCTGGGTGAGCTGGCACCGCGCGCGTTATGAAGAATTTGAATGCGCATTTATCGCGATGTGTTATCGTGGCGCGCACGGCACGCAGACGCAGCGTTTTGAAGCCATGGCATGAACCACACACTGAAGGGCTGTCTCCCGGATGCACTAAGCATGCGTTACGAACGCTCTCACCCTCATCGTATACCACAATGCGCCAGCTCGCTTTCACAAGCGCTCACCCGTGGCGCAACAGGCAACGGCAGCCACGCGCTCCGAGTATCGCGTTTCAATCACTGAGCACTGTACATGTCAACTGCTAGTCTATCTAGTCTCTTATAGTCGTCTGAAGGAACCCTTAAATCAGCTGTAAACATTACTATTCCCAATTTACAAGCTAGGTGTCACGTTTTTGGGGGTAGATATACACGCATTGTTGATGGGCAGGTGGTTGAAAGGGCTGTTTTTATTTTGCCTTGCAGACTGTCGAATTGCTGACATTGGCTATGACGACACTAAGGGAAACACTTAGGGGTAAATTTGATGGTTTGCTAGTGTCGAACATGTGGTGGACAAATGCAAGATTAGGAGGGCGCCTTATGATATAGTAAACAAGAGCAGCGCATTGACGGGCCATTGCCGAGCATGTCCTCTTGTTATTTCCCCCTTGCACTTATCTCTTTTGCCATGTTTGCACTGCTCATGCACCATCTGTTGAAACAGTACTGTGTGATTGCAGGTTTTAGTAACTAAGATTCTATATATTAACACTGTAGTTGAACAGTGAGCGAAGCAGGCGTTTTGCAGAAACGCACATAGTTACATTCTTGACTGCTAGTTCTCTCCGTAGCGAACCTAAACTACAGATGTAGGCCTGGGTACATTTTCCTAACGCGTTTTTTCAACTCAAAGGCCACAAAGCATTGAGTGGGTACGCCTTTGGTTAGCTGGAGCCATTGAGCCACCGTGGTGTTGAGGATGCCCGCTTCTTGCGCATTGCAGAGGCCATGTATTTGATTTCCACCCAGATCCCCATTCTCTCAATGTTTTTTTAGGCTCAGTTTCCTTACTGTGTTTACCGGAGCTTTGGTGAATATTATGCTTTCGATATGCGCATTCTACAACCATCCTATGTATTTTTAGAGACGGTGGCCTTGTTTAAAAAAAGGCAGCACTTAAAGGGGCCCTAAACAGGGTTCCAAACATTGTGATTTTACAAGCGCAATCGCTGGAGTACTATCCAAGGAATGTCCTTCCACAAAATTGGTTTAAAAGCATTAAAGGAACCACGAAGACAAAATACAAGTGGAGTTTATTAGAAAGACTGCTTAATCCCGAAAACAATGATACCAATATCATCGCAATCTTCGAACAAATAACGGAGATATTAAAGAAAACGTGTGAAGCAGTCGTGACCCCCTAGCCAATTTCCCGCAACTTTTCTATGACGTTACGGAACCTTGTTTGTGCGATTGGCGGCCGCCTAACTGACCTGTCACGACGACACATGACTGGACGTCTGTAATGGGGCCTCTAGTTCCATTTGACCGCATCAATTGAATGCTAACGTGCAGTTAACGCACTGAAAATTATGTTTTATTGTTGGCCCGTATGACGTCATTCTTGCTCATTACACGTCACTGTGGCGCAAAATTTGAAAGTTCCAAAATACTTCTTGCTTTTTTTCGTTAAAAAAACATCTTTTGTGGCTGTAATGGAGCTGAGTGAGATACTGAATCCTAGTTCTTTCAAATTAAACGAAGTTGTATTTTCTCTTCATGGCTCTTAAGTATTAGCCGAGTTATCGTTCATTGAAAAGGACCCAAAATAAGGTCTGGTGCATTTACCCTTTCACCGCACCTCTAAAGCACTGTAGAAGCTGTGACGTCACTGACCAGGTGCAAGACCACCTAGAGAAACAGGGCTGGTTCAAGATGTGTGCAGCCCTTGGCTCCGCTCGGCTTGACATCACGTTTTTTTTTAGCTGACGACAGCCAAGCTCCACCTACTAAAGCCGCTACTGCTCAGCGCCCTGGGGCTAGTCGGTGGTCAGCCCGCATCAAACTACCGTGTCAAACTACCGTGTGGCCATGATCCTCGCTTCAGCCGTGCCCGCATCGGCATGTCAGTTTTATAATAGTGGAAACGAGTGCTTGAAGGCCAGATAACGGGATTCCAAACACAACATGCTTGCTCACAACAGTAATTGAAGATTGCCACCGATGACTAATGGCCCACTAGCATTTCTGCATGTGGCGCTGTCCCAGCGAACTGGTCCCTCCGAGGTCGAAGAAAAGGTTTAGCATCGCCACAGTTATTCAGACACCACTTTATGAGGCCACGGCGACGACGATCACCAGCGCAATCTTTTACTGCACTATCACCTCCTTTCACGCATTTATAGACTGATTTTCAGCAATAGTTGTGCTCTGGCGGGCGGTGACAGGTTTAAGCTGCTGCCGTGTATGCCGTATCGTGCATACACCGCAGAGTGGGCTCCTTGTCAACCGTGCAGGCAGATGCTTGCCGCGGTCACACGTGTAGCACGTGTAGCGGCGTTTCCACTTGCAGGGGCACTCTGTGGTTTTCGACGTTATTCATACCTTGTAAATGATGCGCTATATCTACAAACTCGGCTACACTTGTGTGACAGATGGTGACGATCGACATTCATCCCTATTGAGATACGCCATGCCACTGGTGCTGGAGCGTCGCTTGCCAGGAACTGCACCTGCATTGCCCCCAGAGCCGGGAACACTGATTGGCTACAGCATTTAGAGGGGCCCATCAATAGCAGTGCCCATCTGCCCAGTGCTTCGTGTGTCATAGAGGCTGCGTCAGAGCATTCTGCCGCACATCAGAGTGAAGCTGTATGGCGGCGAAGAAGCGGTAGGTAAGCAAGGAAAGAAAGAAAGGATCTGGTTTGCATGTTTATGCAGAGGCACTTTCGCACAGCGGCAGCGGCGAACAGCATCGGATCCCCGGCCTAATCGTCTCCCGCCTGTTCCGCAGGTTGGTGCATCGTCGCATCCTCAAACCGACAAGCCAACGCAGCGTTGAAAACGAAGATTGCCAGCAGCTGGGCTTTTGCGCACGTGCCTGCGGTGGCCACAGCAAATCGCCAGAGCAACCAAGCCATAAAAGTGACGGGACTCGGAGACACTCTTGGAACTTTCGCACAGCGGCAGCGGCGAACAGCATTGAATTCCCGGCTTAATCGTCTCCCGCCTGTTCCGCAGGTTGGTGAACTCTCGCATTTTGTGCAAAAGCATATCCAACTTCGTTCACTTCTGCTGCTGCTGCTGTTGCGTGCTGCCCTGTGCCGAGAGTATGTCTTCAGAACGTGCCTAACATGCGATTTACAACTGCCTGACGATAAAATGTACCTTACATGTACTACTTGCAACTACATGTACCATCTTGGCAAATGTTCGGGTGTCAATGCTGCTTTCTTTCAAAGTAAAGGTGACGCTCTTAAAGCGAAATGGTGCTGCACGACTTGCGAGACAGCGAGCAAAAAAAGCACTTCGACCTCTAGTGAAAAAGGCAGTTCCAATATGGAGCACATGTTGACTGAAATAAACAAAAAGCTGTCCTTGCTCATGCCACTTGTAGCCCTAACTAACCTTGTTGCGAAGGTAGGCGGTATCGAGTCTTCAATCGAGCACATGTCAGAACAGTACGACGCAGTGTTGGAAAAAGTTAAAAAGCAGTCAAATGATGTCTCGGCGCTAAAGGAAAGGGTGGAACGCTTAGAGTCAGGTAACGCCCCTGTCATGAAAACAGTGAACGCACAAGTTAACGAACTTGAACAGTACAGTCGGCGTCAAAATCTCGAGATCCGTCGTTTTGTGCAAGAAGAGAATGAGAACTTTTTCGAAAAGTTAAAAGACCTGGCAGTGAAACTTGGCCTCCCTGAGCTTAAGCAGAGTGATACTGAAAACGTACATCGCCTGCCAGAACACTCCCGAAAAGAGCCTGCGATAATAGTTCAATTTTCGTCGCTAGCTCTGAAGGAAAAATGGGCCCAGAGTCGCTCTCTTCTGAAGACGCTAGATCTGAAGCTGTGGTTTTTGGATAACTTAACGGCACCAAACAAACGGCTTCTGTGGCTTGCACGCACAAAAGCCGAGGAAATGAACTACGCCTTCACATGGCAAAGAAACGGCCACATCTTTGTTCGGAAGCTCGAGGGTGCGAAGTCCCTCCGTATTCGTCACGAAAGTGATCTTGTTAAGATGACGTAATCCGCGAGCATGAAATGGAAGATTGTGATAGCGTTTCCTTTTTTCAATGGCTACCTCAAGCCCGTACTGCGCTTATCATGACAGATTCTTTCTGTGCATTTGGCTCTAGTCTTCACAAACCGTCCGACTATTTTTCTTTTTTTCATTTAAGTGCACAAAGTCTTAGAAATAAAGAGGAGGAATTGAGCTTGTTGCTATATTCTTTCGATAAACAATTTGACGTCTTGGCCTTTACTGAGACATGGTTTTCGAGTACCATTGATACAACAGTGATTGACGGGTATCATTGCGAAGCAATATGTAGGACGAAGAAGAAAGATGGTGGTGTCGCCATTTATTTACAGAACAAATACTCTTATGACGTTCTTCAGGATTACTGCATTGTTGATCCAAACTTTGAATCACTTTTCCTAAAGACAAGTGCCTTTATAGTGGGTGTGATTTATCGCCCACTTTCTGGGTCTTTGAGCCAATTTTATGTTTCTTGAACCTGTGTTAGAATTTATATCAAATTCCAAGACACCAGCTGTTATTCTTGGGGTCTTCAATGTTAATCTCCTGCACGTTTCAGATTTAAATAGAGAATTTCGCGATATGCGGTCCGTAAATGGTTTTTCCAACGTAATCGATATTCCTACTCGTATCACACCATCAAGTGAGACACTGATTGACCTCTGCTTGACAAATTTTGACCGAAATGATATTTGAGCGGGTGTTTTAATGAGCGATTTGAGTGATAATTTGTCTATTTTCTGTTTTGCTCCTAGAAATTGTACAACGCTGCGAATAAAACAGTGCCAGAACAATAATACGTAAGGTAACTTGGGGCAAACGGAGAATTTTCGCCAACTCGTAGCATTTACAAATTGGACACAGTACTTGAAAGAGATGGATCCAAATGTTCTGTATGATAAGCTTATTAACAAAATAATTGAATTATACAATATCGCATTTCCAGAAGTTATCTTGCGAAGCTGCAGAAAAATCAGAAAACCTTGGATAACAAAAGAACTACACAAAATAAAAGCCAGAAACAAATTATTTAACAAGTTCATAACTTCACGTGAATTAGCACTACTAAAAGAATACAAATCACTCCGGAACAAACTTTCTAGTGAAATAAAAAAATGTCGTATTCGATACTATTCAAACAAATTCTCCCACATATGTTACGATCCCAGTAAGACATGGCGCACCGTACAGGATTTATTTTGCCAAACAACCACTACTTTGCCAATGGAAATAAAAATTTGAGATCAGATGTTAAGAGGTAAAGATCTTGCAAATGAATTTAATCGTCATTTTTTAACCTCCGGAGCTTACAACGAAAATGCAAACAACGAAGTCGAAAGGTACATGCCTCCGAGTCTACAGCAATCAATGTTTCTTTGCCCTACAACTCCTATGGAAATCTGCGATTTGATACATGAGCTTAAAAATAACTGTGCTTGTGGTTTGGATGGTATCAAAGCGGCACCTATTAAGGCAGTTTCTGATCTAATTTGTTACGTGCTTTGTCATTTATGTAACTTAATCTTGGAAACTGGCACGTTCCCAGACAAAATGAAAATCGCCAAAGTTAGTGTCTTGTACAAGGGTGGTGCGGTTACCAACATTTCTAATTACAGGCCAATATCTATACTCCCGCTTTTTTTAAGGATCGCTGAGAAAGTAATTAACGCCCGAATAACTGTTCACCTTAAAAAATATCCACGGTTATCTCCAAAACAATATGGGTTTCAAACGGGGAAATCAACAGAATCAGCTTTACTTAACATTAAGGAAAAAATTGTTTCCAACATAGAAAACCGCGGTAGCATTTCGGCTGACGTACCCGCAAATTTTCCCGCCATTTTTTCGCGGAGCTACCATGGTTGCCAGACCAGGAGTGCCCTCTGTTGATTAGCTCGCATCATACATTCGCAGGTACTGCAAACGTATTGGGGCCCGTAAAGGCCGCGGATCTGTCAGCCCGCTCTGGCTACAAACCCCTGCGCGCTCGCGCCGCAGGCTCAGGCTCAAGCCCGGGTTTGTTATTTTTTCGCTTCGTCCCCACGGGAGGTACTACAAACGTATTGGGGCCCGTAAAGGCCGCACATCTGTCAGCCCGCTCTGGCTACAAACCCCTGCACGCTCGCGCCGCGGGCTCGGGCTCAGGTTCGTTTTTTTTTTTTTTTTTCTCGCTTCACCCCTAGGGGAGGTACTACAAATTTATGGGGCCCGTAAAGGCAGTCCGTAAAGGGGAGGGCAGTCCTGGTCTGGCAACCATGGTAGCCCCGCGAAAAAATGGCGGGAAAATTTACGGGTACGCCAGCCGAAATGCTACCAAAACCGTCTCTATACAATTGGCATTTTTGTTGGTTTTAAAAAAGCTTTTGATTCAATCAAGCATATTCTTTTCAGAAAGCTCCCATATTACGGAATATGTGGCATGGCGTATAAGCTATTGCAGAGCTATCTCTCAAATAGAGTACAGTTTGTTGTATATAATAACGTATTATCAGATGCTGGATACCTCGCCCACAAGGGTCTATATTAGGACCAGTACTATTTCTTCTTTATATTAATGATATTGTCAACATTCCTGAGACTCCTGAAATGGTGTTATACGCTGACGACACAAATGTGTTTTTCTCCTTAAAAGATTAACAGTCCTCGTACGTGATGCTAACATTTACTTCCAAAATTTATCGCAGTGGCTGGCGGCGAGCTTTAGAAAGGGGTTCGCCCCCGACGACTCATGGCCGACTTGTTTCTCGGGTGCAGAGAAGTTGCGCAGATATTGGTTCGCCGCTTTCACTACCAGCGCTAGTCGCAATTCCTAGCACAATTTTTCAACCCACCATCATCCCCATCCTCGAATGTGGATCTTTGTTTTTACATTTGGACAGGCGGCAACACGCTCTGTGCAGCGGCCTGCGATGCGCACAGGCAGCGCGGCCGCCGCCGGTCGCCGCGTCGCGCAGAGGTGCTGGTGCCGGGTCACTGCTCGGCCGGTCAGCGGAACGTGGCATTGCTGCACGTACGCGTGTTTTAGAATAGGGCAGCCGAACGTTGGTCGCCCCCCAAAAGGTAGAGAAACCCAACCACAGCACGCTGGTCCCCGACGAGCTTTAGAACGCCTTCCACAACAGCTCCAGCCGGCTCAGGTTGTATGCTGATGTTGGAAACTTTAGGCTTAGCGTCAAGGGAGCTAGTTGGTCGCCGCTATCTCTACAATTGCGAATGACTATCCTTAACACAGTTTTTCACCACGCTATCATCCCCTTTCTCGCATGTGGAACCTTATTCCTATGTTGATAGTCGTTCTAGCGATCGGTGCTGTGCTCATTCTTGCGCGCAGGTAATGCCATCCATCGGCGTCTCGCCGCATCTCGTGCTCGGGCAGGTTCGTTTGCTGTCGTCGACGACCCTCCGCGACCGGTCGGCGCTTCGCATCGCTATACAAATTCGATCAGCTCTTTCGAAATCACCTTGGATGACAATCCCTAGCACAATTTTTCACCACACTATCATCCTCTCTTGCACTTTTACCGTGCTTTTCGCGACGGCCTTGATTCTGGGCGGCAGCGAAGGGCGGTCGCTGCCGCGGCATGTGTGGTGCGAGCCGTTTCGTGCGCCGTACGGGCATGCACGACCAGCGAGTGTGTGGAGCGCTTCCGCGCGCGCACAGGAAACGCTTTATGTTTTCAGCTTGCTTGATTTCTTCTTAAAATCTAGCTATTCAGCTAAGCTATCGTCACAGCCAACAACGTTGATCGGGAAAACGAAAGCCCAGAGCACTGTGGTCCCACAAATTTTCTAATTCCCTTATAATAATGTATCAGGAACTCAGGGTACCTCCGTATTTGTTTGAGCCCGTCGCTTCGCGTACGAAGCATAGAGCACCCGACGACACGGCATGCTCTGCGATTACTCGTGAAGGCAATGTAGTAGCCACGGGCGCTCGGGTAGGAAATCTCTGGTATCTAGAAGTTGCTTTAGGGAATCACGCAGAAGCATTATGGTTAAAAATCGACGCGGAAGCAACTCTAGACAATGATGATTAATAAAGTGCAGATTACACGCCTGCTTAATTCGGAACTTCGCCCAGAAAACTGGGACACAGCGAAGCGGCGGCTCACGTCGCTGGCCGTCTTCCGAATATGACGCTACTTCCGGTTGCTGCCGCTCAGTTTCTCGCTCTTCCGGCGATGCGGCAGGGTGCGGGTGGCAGGGCAACGACGAATACCGCTGTCCCCAAGCTAAAAATAATGAAAAAAACTTTACAGGCATAAACTGACCAATGTAATAATTGTAAAAAGTAGAGTTTTGCCCGGTTTTAAAAGCACTTCAGTAGCCCTTTAATCAAACCGCATGCTTTGCAGTTAAAAAGCCATGCACAGGATGCAGAGAGCTTTTTTTCTTTCCTGCTTCATCTGAGGCTGTCGGTTAACCTGACAGCTGGGCATGTTGTCTACACCGAAATTGGTGGATTCTGCTGATGTGCTCAGCATAGTGGAACTGGTAGAGCAGCCAACAAGGTTGTCTCGGTTAAACCACACACTTGCTTTTAAATCTCTCAACTGTTTTTGTTTTTGGTATGTTTTGACGGGACGCTTGTATGTGGAAGTCAGGCTAAAGGCTGAGGCAGGCACAGCCACAATGAGGGGGCAAGCACTTGTTTAGAAGGGGCCGTTTGAATCGAGTGTCCGTTTGGGAGGGGGGGTGCATTTTGGGACACCAACCATGTGTGGCTGGAATACCCTCAGAATTTCAATTTTTTGGGGTGTGGGCAGAGTCATTGCAGCTTTCAGGACATTGTGAAAGTGGAGCTTAATTTCGCTAGGTAAAAAGAAAATAGAAAATCCGGCCACCCTCTATACGCAGAAAACTCCTGTACCGAAGCTTGATAAAAAGCTTGATGTGTGAAAAAGAAAAGTTTGGAAGCAATTAGAAGCGAGGAGCGGGAGTTTGGCTGGCCTTATTGCTCTCTCTCAGCAGACTGCACTTGCAGCAAGCTACTGAGTGAAATATAGATCAAGGGATAATTGGGGTGTAAGATCAGCAGCATCACCATGGTGATGACAAAGACTGGCTACACGTTAGTTCGAAATGGGAAGGCCCCGTGTCACATGTATCGTCAGTGATGTTGGGGGCAGGAACAAAAAAGGAAATACCACAACTGTGCAACGTGTATAGGAAAAGTATTGAACCATAAGGATTAACACCCTTACTTTACGTCATAATGTCATGCATTTTCTGGTTAACCATCTTTGCATAGTGTATGGGTGTATTTCTTTAGTGGGAGAGCACTAGGCGAGCTGTTCTTAAAGAAATAATGAGTTCGAAATTTTCAAATTCTTCCAACTGCTGACCCAGGAAGAAAGAGGAGGGCTTGTCTGTGTTACTAAGCAAGGCCCAGGCATGTCAGGCTTTCACATAACGGCTCGCCTGGCACCTGCAGATTTCGCTTCCTCCTCTTCTGTACTGGTGTGTTCCCTTTCCGCCCTGCTGTTGATGCTTTGCCAGTGTGTTTGCCACTGGAAGGTCTCTCAGTGTTTTCCCTCCCTCCCTGTTGCAGGCTGCCCTCTTTCCCCCTTCTCGGGTCGCCACTAGGTGCAGCGTGGTTCCCCACAGGGTCAATCGGCTGTGGCGCTGCCAGCAGTGCAGCTTCACATTGACATTTCCGAGCAATCTGAAGAGGCACCAGCACATATATACAAGCGAGTGCCCCCGCCAGTACCACCTGTGCCCCAGTGCCTTTTCCCAGATGGCCAAACTGGTCGCCCACCTGTGCACACGTGGGTGAGCGCCCCCACCAGTGCCACCTGTGCTCCATGGCAATCGCCAAGAAGACCACACTGGACCGGCACCTGCGCATCCACACAGGCGAGCGCCCCTACCAGTGCCACCTGTGCACATGGCACTCTCCCAGAAGTACCACCTGGAAAGGTATGTGCGTGTCCACACAGGCGAGAAACCCTTCCTCTGCCACTTCTGCCCCAAGGCCTTCGCACGGCGCCTCCAACAGAAGGCACACGAGCAAAAGGAGCACAGCCATTTCCAGTAGTGGAGCAGGATGAGAAGGACCCGATGGGTTTGTGCGCAAATGCTCGCTTTTATAAGATCGGAGGGGAGCAAGCTCCTCTTTCCTGAAATTTACAGAGAATGGTTTTGCAGCATGCCAAGAGGTGCGGACTTATGGAGGGAGAGCCCATTTTGTCATACAGCGAGACCTGTGTTCGAGCAAAGATTTTGCTGTCACACTGTGGCCTCACTAGCTGGGTAATAATTGCTCCACTCTAGTGCGGGAAGTGTGACTGTGGGTGGGACTTGGTGTCCTGTGGTAGACAGTGGTGTCCTGTGGTAGTCACAACCAACTTGCACCAAGGGCCAGGTTACCACCGAGGAGATCCTGTTTGAATAGGCACTGCAGCCTTGCAGACCGATACAAGCAAAATTGTGAAATGGGGTGTCATAATGCGTCGCCATTTATAGGTGCACTAACGTGCACTCTGCTTGGTGATCTCACATGTAATTTCCCCTACTGTTATGGGGCCTTCTCTCAGTAAACAGCAGTTGACGTCCAGTGCTTGTCCTGAGTGCTTCTTGTACAGATATTTTTAAGCGGCTACTAAAAATGTTTAAAGTACAAAAACACGACAAGCATAAACGGCTCGCAACTATCTGATTAAGTTTGTTCCCACCGTCAGAAAAATGTATTGAACAAATGATCGCACACCATCATGAGAACAAGGCATAGCTGGGTAGGGGTCATGACTTTTTAATAATAGATACTGAACACTGGTATAACCATACTGAACATGCTTTTCCAGTAGGCTGTGTTTCCATTTCTTTGGCATATTTGCTAAATTTCTCAAGTAAACTTCAGTGGGCTAATGGCATCGCTATATGTCGATGTTTTTCCTCAATTTAGTAATGTTTTTTTCTTGAACCTTAACCCTTTCGGCTCTGGTGGTGTCAATTCACGTCATCTCATAAAAGTTCGTGTACCGCATAGAGAATGATACCAAAACTGCTAGTTTTGGGGGAAATTGTTCCTCAATTATGCCTATTGCAGTAGATACCACTGTTGTTTCATTTTAGTGGAGCTGCACGCTACAAAGAAGATAAAGCTCTGGTGGAGATGAAATTACGACATAGGGGCTGAAAAAAATGGCGATCTCAGTTTTATTCCCAAGCTGTATATCTAATAATACGCGCACTACAAAGCTAATTTTTTGTTTGTAGGTTCATGTATTCATAATGTTTAGTTAAACATGCAAAAGCAATGTCTCTGCTCAACATAAAACTTTAAATTGTCCGATGTCATAATTGATTTTCTCATTTATAAGTCTGTTTTTACTTTTACTTCTAGCTCTATTTTTTGTTTGTCAGCTCATAGGGCCCTAAAATTTAGTAATACACACAGAAACACACTTTCTTGCTAAAAATAAAAAAGGCAGGGCTGAACGGGTTTAAGTTCAACAACCTCAGTGGCCACTAATTGATCTCTTTTCAGGCATGAGTTGCTTGGAAAGATTAAAAGACAACAGAGACAAAGTGGCTATTGCTAGCTCCCTCCCTGCCACACTGTTGTCGTTGAATTAACAGTTACTTTCTGCCATTTATATAATCCCTTCACTCTTCCCTTTCCACCTTCATACCTTCTGTTAATATCCTACCTCTGCTTCACAAATGGGAAAATTGAACTTCAGCTTGCTTTCTTCGGTACAAGATATTGATACTTAACGTTGCATCATAGGATGCTGAAATTACACCTCCTATAAATTTGTGTGTTAACACAGCTTCTTCTAGTGTTAAAAAAATTCATTTCATTTTTTAGCAGTGAACTTCAGGTGACGCATTGTTCTAGTTTATGGAAGTGCAAGCTGCTATGCTTGGAGCCCACCGAGCCTCCCCGTCTAACATGCACAGATGTGTACACAACACCGGGGAAATTGACCTGGACATTTAGTGTGGAATGGGCTGAGAATTTCGCCACCTCCCCAAATTTAATTTTTGAGTCCCTAGTTAATGTTACAAGTTTTTTTTTGGTTAATTTACATGCATTCCTATAAAGAAAAGCACTTTTGAAAGTACTGCTTTCCTCATACCATCCTGCCCACCGGATTGCTGACTGTGACCATGAAGACACAGTGGCAAGTCATCAGGACTTAATTAATCGGATTGCTTGCGCATTTAGTGCATGTATGTACTACATTTGTGCGAAGAAACGCAGAATTGTGAGGGCACCTTATGATGCTGTGCATGTCAAAGCACTATTGTGCAATTGCTGAACATGTCCTCTCATTACCGTCATCATTATTTCCCCTTTCCGTTTTCTTCTTTCTTTGTTTGCACAACTTCTGTTGGGACAGTGCCATAAGACTGCTGGTTTCAGTGATTCCTGCGGGGTAAGCTGCTGTTGGGCATCGAGCAGAGCAGACATTTTGTTGAAACGCACTGTTATTCGCTTGATCGATACATGTACAATTATCATGCACAACTTACTCATGTAGGCCCATGGGCGGAGTTTTCATTTTCTCAGGGAGGCTGGCCCCCCTTGACTTGCAGCGCATGATGGTGATGATGATAAAATGTTCCCACCATCTTGCGTATGTGTATATATATATATATATATATATATATATATTTTCATACGTATGCGTACATATATACATGCTTCTAGTGTGCTAGCGCTCTCGTCCTCCTATGGGAAGAATTCGAAGGAGTAAATGGAAAGTATAAAAGTAAGCCGCCCACATCTCCGCCAATTCGACACAGTAAGCTTTTAGCCCCAATAAAATTTTAGGTGAAAAGGTGGGGGAAACTGAAGACATGCCAATTGGTAATGGCACTCGCACTGGCACTTGCGGGAGCAGAGGGGGGAGGGATCAGCATTGGTGAGGAGGGGGGGCATAGCCTCCTGCGAGATTTTTTATGTGCTGCGTTAGCTAATGCTTTCACATTAAAATGTCATTGCTTAACAGACAAGAAAAATGTCAAAATTTGGAGGTTGGCGTGGCAAGAAAACATGCTGCAAGCAAGTAGAATGTCATTCCGGGGTTTAGCGGCGTTGCCGTGATAGGCGTTTGAGGTTTTCTGTTCTGCTACCTTTTACAAAGGAAATGACGAAGTTGTGGTACAGTGCGCTGTTGCCCCTTATAGTGTTCTGTGATGCTCTTAAAGGTTGTGAGTTAAGTGGGTGGGTGGGGCCAGTCGCTCTTCTGAGTCTTTGTCCTCCGAAACCATGGCAAGGGCAGCTTCTTCATGGGACAAGTGATGGGCTCGGGCATTACCCCTCACTTCGGTCTGAGTATGGGAGGGAGTCCAGATGATGCTGATGGTCCGCTTCCCTTCAGGTGCTTATTGAGTGTCAAGGATGTGTTAGCATCATGGCAAATGCAACCACGTAGATGTATTGGGAGTCGGTGTAGATGCAACGGGGGTGCCATATGATGGCGACAGTGATGGCCACCTGCTCACCAATTGGGATTTCTTATATAGTGGTGTGAGGCAAAGCGACTTTTAGAGTTGTCATCCCCAGTACATGCCACGGCTAACACTTCACCTGCACACACCAGTCCTGCATCTCTGTAAGCTACTGTGTTAGGGGCTAGGTGCTGAAGCATCCTGTTGACTGCCTTGGCACATGCTTCTCACCAGCCCTTGTCCTTTGTTAGGTGCACAAGGGCAGGAGTGCGGACATCGATACTGAGTGAACATCAAGAAGGGGCCTCCAGGTGGGGGGGTGTTTTCCTGAGGGCTTCACGAACGTGTATGGGGTTGAGGTTGAGTTGAGTACGATGGTCATTCCAGCAGGTGTTTTAGCGAGTCTACCGATTTGGTTGACAATGTGGGCCTCATCCAGCTCTGCAAGGTTGCTGTGGGTGCCCATTTTTAAAAGTCTGTGTGGATCGGGCTTGCTCTGGTTTTAAGAGATACGTATAGGGGGCCATATAGACTACACAGGAAATAACGAAGGCTTGTACCAGATGAAGGGTATTTGCTTCTGTCATCCTGCGATGTCTAGTGGTAACTCTATGGACCCGTTGTTTTCCTAAGCTGTGGGAGACTGCTGACCAGCTGTCAACTGGATTATGACTCTCCTCGTGACGCAGGCAAAGACAGCTAGGGTAACACATTGATTCTCGGACTGGGGTTCTACTTTCACTTTCGAAGTCAATAAAATGTTTTCTTTCTTTCCAGATCGTGTGGCCTAGTTGGTCTAATTGTTGCTTGAGAAGGTTGATCTCATGGGTCCATCTGTTGGCTTGAATGTGGAGACCCAGAATCCAGACTGGCTTGCATTTCAGATATACTTTTTGTTCTTTAAAGGTGAGGTATACTTGTTGGACTGAAAGGTTTTCAGAATGGCCTCTTCATAAACAGTACTGTCTTCCGAGATGCAAATTTGAGGCCCATGGCATGCATGTGTTGGGTAATGATGTTTGTGGCTTCTTGGAGTGTATCTTGTAGCTTGCCCAGGGCATCTGGTTTGAGGATCCATAAGGTATTGTCGTTTGCATAGAAGGCTGCCTTCAGGTTTGGGATGTGTTGTAGTTTCTGTGGTAGGTGGGGAAGAGAGATTGAAGAGGAGTGGAGAGAGGACTGCCTCTGGTGGGGTGCCCCTGTCACCATAAATAAGCAAACCCCCAAAGGGTCTGGAGGCTGTCCGACTCCAAGCCCTCTATCTTGATTTGCGCTGTGTGTCCTGGTAAAGGGAGTGATTGCAGTTGTGGTGGGCTCACTGCAGTCAGTGATGCTGAGTGTAGAAAGGATCCCTCCCTTTATGGAGCACGATATCAAAGGTGCCTTTTAGTTCCAGTGCTGATATACCTCTGTGTGTGTTCCAGGTGGTCTTGTCAAATAAGTCTTTTTTTAGTTGTAGGAGGACGTTCTGGGTGCTAAGGTGTGGGTGGAAGTCAACCACGTATAAGAATTGCCTTGTCTCAAGGAAGTGTTGAAATCGGCTCTCAATAACGTTATTAACCTGGCCACGGAGGGAATGAAAGAGAGTGGACTCAGTTTTTTGATGGTGGGTTGTGTGTCTGGCTTCTGGATGAAAGTAAAACTTGAGTGTTTCCATTCTCTCGGAATGGAGTCTTGTTCCCAGGCTTGGTTCAGGTCTGTGTGTGGGGGGGTAAAAAGCGTACTGGTTAACTTTTGCCATTGTGACATTTCTTTTCACCCTATACCCATTTACATATGGTGTCCAGTGAGACGAACACACGGTGGCTAAAGTGCTTGCAGGCAGTTCCTGCTGTAGAAACCTTCATAATCGAGGTTATGATGTGACTGATATTTGAAAATAGGTTTGGACGTCCCTTTCACATATTGATGTGTACCTGAGAAAAGTGTCCAGCTTCTCTATTATTTTAAGTCTTCAATTTTCTAATGTTAGAACTTTAATCAGTTTCCCCCAATTGCACGTTATCTGCTTCAGATGAAATAGAAAGTTTTGGGGCAAGTGCGCAAGCTCTGTAAATCTGTTTCAGGTGAGGTTATTGTTGATTGAATTTTATGGTAACTGGTGAACAGAGAGTATTCATTTAATGATCTGTTTTACCAAACCGTGGCCGATTCTCCTACATTGCAAAGTGCCACTGTATGTTTGTCCACCTCAGAGCACATCCAACTGGTCCAACTTAATGTGCCTCAGACAGTTTGCATGTGCTGGTACAGCCACCCTGGCGCTGTTCAGTCAGTGGATGTGAATGTTGTGTGGATAGCAAAGGACCTCTAGTGATAAACACTTTCTTGGCTCTCTTGCTTGTCATAAGCTTTGCAGCTTTTAGCGAAAGCATGGTATCAGAGCGGACCATTTTTAGTGCGAGAGCACGAGACGTGTCGTTCTTGAACAAACCATGATTCAGAAATTTCCAAATCCTTTTCATCAAAAGACTTCAGAGACAGCATGAAAGAGGAGGGCTCGTCTGCATTGCTGGGCAGTGCCCAGGCATGTTAAACATGTCTCGCGTAGCCACAACGGAGCCACAAAGTCCTCAGTTGGGTTCATTATTTCCTCTTCCACGTCGCTGTTCGGGCACGGCTTTTGTGTTCGTTGGTAGTCCTCAGGTGCGTTCATTATTTCCTTTTCCACGTCACTGTTCGTGTGCGGCTTTTGTGTTAGTCGGTGGAAGGGCTCTCAATATTTTCCTTCATTTCTATTGCAGACCTTCGCCCCTTTCTGGGCTGCCACAGCCAGCAGCAAGGTCCCCCGGCAGCTCGGCGGCTGCTGTGCTGCCAGCACTGCCGCCATGTGACACTGCAGTCGGGAGATCTAAAGAGGCATTGTTGCAGGCACAGGGGCGAGCGCCCCCATCATCGCCACCACTGTGGCAAGGCCTTCATACAGAAGGGCAATTTGTCAACTATGTGCGCATCCACACGAGCGAGCGTCTCTTCTGCTGCCACATCGGCCCTATGGCCCTCGCACACCTCTTCCAGTGGAAGGCACAAGAGAAGGAGGACAGTGTGTGTGCACGTGCTCGGTCCAACAATGACTTAGCTCCAGTGAGATCTGAAGGAAGCAAGGCCCTTCTTGCAGATTGTTATGAAGCATTGTTGTGCAGCGCACCATGAGGTTGGGGCTCAGAGCAAGAACCCGTTTCACCTGACAAGGTCTGGCTCCGAGCGGAACTTTTGCCATCACAATGTTGCCTCACCAGCTGGCGAAAATTTCTTGCGCTAGTGCAGGAAGTGTGATGTTGGGCGAGATTTGTAGCAGACAAAAGCATCCAGTGTCACTAACGGATGATTTGCAGCGACGGCCCGTCCACAGCTGCAGAGTTTTCTGTGCAGACTAATCAACCATAAAGATGAGCCCCTCCTGAAAAGGGAGTCACAATGCACCACTGTTGATGTGTATGCAAGCACACTTTGTGTGTATGTCACTTGTGTAACTTCCCACTGCGATCGTGCCTTCGGTCGTTCAGCAACTGTTCATGTCCAGTGCTGGTCCCGTGTGTTTCTTGTACATGTAATTTTAAGGGTCAGCTAGGAGATTTCAGAGAGGAAAGGGATGTACAGATATAAACTGACACCCAACTGCCCTCTGAAATTTGTTTCTACCATTTGGTGAATGTGTTGAAGTGAGTGCTAATCATAATGAAAAGAAGGAAGCAGAGCGGAAGGGGGTGCATGATACTGACACTAACCGCTGGTTATATATGCAAAGTAATGGCGCTCTCCCCTCGTACTTTTTAACAGCAGAACTGTTTATCAAATTATAATTTTTCGTGTCAGCAGTTAAAAATGCCAAGAAATTGCCGAGCACGCGCACAGAGTCGACCGCCAGGCAGTTAACAAAATAAAAAAAATTCCTAGCGTGCCTTGTGACGACAGCCCAGCGTCCCCTGCACATATTCGTCAACCCAAGCATACCCACTAAGTGAGGTTGGCCAAGATTGCGGCGACCGCCTGGCAGTTTAAAAAAGCTAAGAAAATGCCAGGCGCTCATGTGTGCGAGTTTCACAGCGATCGCCTACGTCCCCAGAACACATTTGTGAATCCAAGCATACCAGCTTAGGAACATTGGCCAAGATTGGCAAAACAAAGAGCAAAAAAAATCCCGCCATCTCCACAAAGTGAATGATGATGAGTGGGGCGAAGCTCCAATGCTTTTCGGTACAACCGTGAAACATTCGCCCACACATCATATAAAGACTTGACAAGTTGTTATAGGGGTGATTGTATATACACTTTTATACACGATGTTTATTATTTCCATATCGATGCAATTATATACACTTTTATATACACACAAGATGTAATCATTTACATATCGATGAAATTATATACAAGGATTACATTACTGTTTACAAAGCTGTGGGATACGTTTACCTTTGAAGATTACAATTTTGTGGTCGCTGAAGTGCGTGGCGAGAGGATCTTGGATGAGAGGTTGTAGTTGAAAGTTGGAGAAGGCAATGTCGATACTGGACCCTCTGATGGTGGTGGGACACTTTTGGTCGTACGAGCTGCACCAGAGACCGTAGAAAAGAAGCGCGCCAAAAGCGCTCGCGCTATATAGGCGCGGCCCTCTGGCGGTCGCCTCTATAACTAGCGCGCATGCCCGAGTATGCAGCAGAGACGGAGGAGCACTGGTGTGTGCCGTGCCGCCTTGAGCGGTGGCGCGCCATCTAGCGAGCGACCTATAAACTATTGCATAGCTGTGCCTCTAGTGGTTGCTTCGAGAACTAGGGGACACGGCGCACCAAGGGACTTGCCTCGAGCAAGAGGAGCTTCGCCCCTAAAAAAATAAACTCAAGCGTTTGCCGCAATCGGGAAACACTCGCTCAAATTATGAACTCGTACTTCTAGCAAACTTTAGCACAATGCACGGAAGTGCATACTTCATTGAAGTTTAGTCTGTAATGGGCTGGTTTAAAAATGACATTGGCAACCTCAATTCTATTCATAATTTCCCGGCTTACCTGGCTGGCTTACTTGCTATAGCAAGTAATGGAGTAAAGGTCGTTGCAGCAGCGAAGAAGCAAATAGTCTGCAATCGTTGACTTAAACCCTCGTGATGGTCTTGAAGGTTGCGTACAGCTTCGCTTCCTTTAAGTCTTTCGTGTTGGTGTGAGCTTCCTTCATTATGGTTTTTTTGTTGTGGTTTGCTTCAATTGCTGTAATATGAGAAAAATAATCCAGAGTGTCATTGACATCAGTGTTTATGTCTGTAGCAGTAGTGGTAAGAGTAAATGATCATTGCTGGGCCACTGTTGGGCTTGCATGGAACTGCTAATAATTGCTCTACCTAAGCAATCCAAACGTACATTGAAGCTGCCTCATCTGCCGGCTTGTATGTACCCGCAAATACATTTTATTACTAACAGTCCCTCTGCTGCCACGTCACAGTATCAAAGACTTCACTCAAGTGATGTTTGATTTCAGTGCGTTTTGTTATTTCAGACACAAAATGCCTAACAAGAGTAAAGGAGACAAAGAGGCTTTTTGGGGTCTGCCCCCCTGACACGGTCATGAAAAAACCGCAGCGATGGCTCAGAGGTACAGCACTCGCATCGTGTGCGAGAGGTACCAGGTTCGAATCCTGGTACCGCCGTGCACCCACCGGTTTCTTTAACGGGTACAGGCGTCCCTGGTCGAGTGCGGACCCTTGAAAGGGGAATCCACACCTGGAAAGCTGCCTTTACCCTTGCGAGGGGCCCCTAACCCTTGTCCATCTGGCGGGGTGAAAGAGCCTGGTGGCATGTCCTGCCACAGGCGGTTGCGAGTTGAGCATCCAGTGTGCATCCGTGTGCCTTGGTGGCGCCGGGCACCTACCGGTAAAATAGGTGCAAGCGACTCCCCGGCCGCGCGCTCGGCCCTTGTGTGGGACTACAAGGCTTGGGAAGTTCACCCGGCTTGCATGGGAAATCGCCCCTATGGAAAGGAGAAACTACAAAAATGCTGGAACTTTTTTTTGCTGTTAACAGTTGCCCTCCCCCTTTTATCACTGAAGTATTCCATTTTCACCTCCATATATTCAAGTTGTGCAACCTCTGCTTCGCAAATGCAATGACGTCAATCCATTGCGCTTCAGCTGGCTTACTTATCCAAAACACATCTGTGCTGCCCTTGCATTGTGCTGAAATATACGGGTCCTGAGGCAAGCACCATTTGTTTAAGCAAATTTTGTAGTTACTAGTACGACTTCTTGAAAGCAATTTGTTTCTTTTTAGGTAACCGTGAGTAAACATTCTGTTCTGTTTATGGAAGTGCGAGATGTCATTATTGGAGTCTGCCAAGCCTCCATGTCTGACATGCACGGAAGTGCATACTTCATTTAAGTTTAGTCTGTAATGGGCTGGTTTAAAAATGACATTGGCAACCTCAATTCTATTCATAATTTCCCAAGCGGATTTTCATCTGTTGTTCTCACGGCAACTGTGAATACTTACTTGGCCAGAATGATTGTGCGGCGTTGAAATTGTCTTCTCTTGTCAAGGAAGGCACATCCCCACTATGTGTCACCTGAAAAATGTACTCCCGTATTGATCCGAATATACATTAGCAGATAGGCCCCTCCTTATTGTCAGAAGCCACACGAGGGCGAGAATTACCATCTGGATATGCACAGTTATGTGCAGTGACGTTTTTATGTGGACTTACCCTTTGGTTGTAGCTATGGGTCTACTTTCTTTGGCCATGATTGCAGGCTGACCTCTGTAGTACTGGGTGGTACCTTTGAAGAAAAAAACAGTGAACCTGTAACCAAGTGACGGCAATATTCCTTTTCAGATTCGAAGCTCTTGCGTAAATAATGAAACCACAAAAGTCATTATGTGGCAAAGATGACTCTTTTATTCTTCCATTCTTTTTCCCTGATGTTGCTGTTCAAGCAGTATTGCCTGTGGTGAAAGGTTACGCTGTGCTTTAGCGGAGAACCACAACGGTTTTAACTTAACCCTATGGCATGCTTTGAGGTTGAAGGACAGTTCACAAAGAGGCAATAGCTTATTTTACTTTTTTGCTACACACTGTCATCTCGGGTGTTCGTATAACCTGACAGCTGCGCTTGTCATTTACTTTGTATTTAGTGAACATTTACAAGGTGCTTCTCTTCTGTAACTGCCAGCACGGGGGCCCGGGCTTTCTTCAGGTGAAGCAATTCACTTTTCGCCCGGGCCTACCGCATTGAAAGGATGCAAACAAATAAACTGAAGCTGAAACTAGTTGAGAGAGTGAAAGATCCTTAATGAAGTCTGACAATGTTAGCCGGGCTAAAATGCTTAGCTTACTATGCCAGATGAATGCGGTGACAGTGATCGAAATTGAAAAAATTGGTGAACATGAATGTGTTCAGTTATTTATAAAGATTTTTCTAGGCCTGTGTGTTGTCGGTAAGCGATCTCAGCTTTTGTAAACTTAGCACGTTTGGGACTTGCTCACGGACCTAGGACGTTCTCCAGTTGAATGTTCACGGAAAGTGGTGGTTCCAAAGGCACTGCAAGGGATAATCTTTGCGCGCTAAATAGCGCAAATTCACTGAGCAAGCACTTCACTCACTTATGTTGCACACTGCTGTTTTTAGGTCCTTTGAACTTTTTCTGATGTGGTTGGATGGGGCATGTATGTGTGCCAGTTTAGTCATAGAGTCTGAAGTAGGAACCCCCACAATGAGTTGACCAGAACTTCCCTAGAAATGTATGGTTGAGCTGATTACCCATTTTGTGGGTGATTTTTTGGGGGGACACCAGTAATGCGGTCTAAAAAAATCCACGATTTTGGAAAGTGTGTAAGCTTTGCAGCTTTCAGGACTAAGCACGATATCAGTAGATTTATTTATTGCAAGAGCATTGGATGTGGTGTTCCTGAGCAAGCCGTGATTACAAATTTTCAGAAACCCCACTAGGGACATCTTCTGAGCCAGCAAGAAAGATGACTCGTCTGCGTTGCTAGACAGAGCCAGGCGCATCAGCCCTGTGCAGAGCCGTTCTCCTCACACTGACAGATGTGCCCTTCTCTTTCGCGTTTTTCTTTCTGCTTTCCCCTTCTGCCTTGCTCCTGGTTCACTGCCACTGCGTTTGCCGGAGTAAGGCCTCTCACTTTTGCCCCTCTCCCCATTGCAGAACCTTGTCCGTCATTCCTCCATGGGTGACCACAGGCGGCAGCACAGCCCCCTGCCAGGGTGGCGGCATCAGTGCAGCTACATGGGGCCATCCCTGAGCAAGCTGAAGAAACAACAGCGCGCGCACACGGGCGAGTTCCCTCATCAGTGCAGCCATTGCGGCAAAGGCATCATGAAGAGCCGCCTGGTTGCCCACCTGCGCTTCCACACGGCCGAGCACCCCTACCGGCCCAGCCGCTGTGGCAAGGCCTTCATGCGCAAGTGCAGCCTGGTTGCCCACCTCCGCGTTCACACTGGCGAGCGCCCCTTCTGGTGCCACCTGTGTGTCCCAGGGCCTTTGCTCAAAAAAATGGCCTGGACTGCCACGTGAATAGCCACATATGCGAGCGCCACCACCTGTGCAGTTACTCCAGCAAGGCCTTTGTAGAGAAGCGCAACCTTGTTGCCCACCTGCGTATGCACACAGGCGAGACTCTTCCACTGCCACCTGTGCCCCAGTGCCTTTGGTCGGAAGACCAACCTGGACAGCCACCTGCACATCCACAGGTGGCTGTCCGTGCCCGTGTGGCTGCACGGGGGGGGGGGTGGCACTGGCCCCCGCCAGTGCCACCTGTGCCCCGTGTGCAGCCACACGGGCGAGAGGCTCTTCCACTGCCACTTACGCTCCAAGGCCTTCACACACCGTGTCCAAAAAATGATGCGCGAGAAGCTGCACAGTTACAACCAGTAGTCTAGCTGGAGGAAAAGGGGCCTAGACGTGTGTTGGTGCCAACACTTGCACCAACAATATCGGAGATGAGAAAGCCCTTTTTTGCGGATCGTTGCGAAGCAGCATATGCAGCACGCCAAGAGGTGGGGGGGCTCAGAGAGAGAACCTTCTTTTGCCCTACGACAACACCTGGCTCCAAGTGGAAATTTTCTCGTTCGTCGTATTTTGCCAGGCTACTGGAGGAAGTGTGATTGTGGAGGGGGACTTGTGGCAGACAATGAATCTTGTGTTGGTGTCAACGACCACCATAGAATGGTCATTTCAGTACACACTGCAGCTTTGCAGACCAACTCGAGGAAGAAGATACAGCGGACCAAGCCGAGAAAGAAACTGACAATCACAATATGTCACTATTGATACGCAGGCAAATGCACAGGCTACATTTACCTTTCCCATTTAATTTCCCGCTGAGATGTTGCTTTTTTTGCTAAACAACCGCAGATGTTCTGTACTTGTTACATCTGGTTTTTGTACTAGTAATGACATTGTATAGGTGTGCCCATGAACCCTCAGAGTGAGGAAATGTGAGTCAAACTGATGCCAGCTCATTCAATTTTGTTTCCATCATGTGGCAAATGTATCAGAGGAGCAAGCCCAAACTGTAATGAAAAAGTGAAAGGAGGGGAGTGTCCTTATCTTTTTTGTAGCAGCTGACACCTGAAACTGGTATTATGTATAGGGGTTGTCGTGTTTTCCTTTGATCTTGGTATCATCATGTTTATTTTTTTTATAAATCTGCTAAATGGCGCCAATTTTACTTTTTGCGGTGGTCTGGAAATCATTGTTGACCCGTGAATGATGGCCTACGTCGTGGTCACGATAGAGTTAAATTGGGATGGGAATGAGCATCTGTTTACAGCAGCAGTGATAACGTGTTTGGGGGTCAGCGACCAACATGTCATGCCTGAAAAGATAGGAGACAAAGTTTCTCATGGTGGCTGCCCCCCTGACACAGTGTCATTGTTGCTGTAAACAGACGCTTCCTTCCGATCCTCATTTAAGGGATGTCCAGATTTTTCAATTCTACTCGTGTTATGCATAGGCCTCTGCGTCACTAACGCAATGATTTAAAAGTACTGAACTTCAGATGACTTTCTTTTTGAAAAGGCATCTTAATTGCTCAATTGCATCACTGACATGTACAGCTTCTGAGGGTGCACTCTTTATAAAGTGAAATTGTGGGTCGATACAGCTCCATGTAGCGTTAAACAATTTATCGCATTTTTTTACTAGACATGAGGTCACATGCTATCCTGATTTATGGAAGTGCGAGCTGTTACATTTGGAACTTCTCAAGCCTGCATTTTTGACATGCATGGGTTTGCACACAATACTGGAGAAAGGTCACATTAAAGTTCGCTGTGAAACGGGATGTTTTAATATTACACTCAACACCTGCATACTCTGGTGTTTCCTGTGTTCTCACACCAATTGTACGCACTTAAACGGCAACCACGTGGAGCGTTTTGCTCGCGTTAGGGGGCCGTCTGCATCTCCTAGCAGCGGCGTAAAACAGACGGAGAGGACCAAATTCAACCGAAGAAAGAGTCAAATTGGCCAATTAGGCAATTTTTAGCTAACAAACCAATTGTGTAGATGGTGGTGGGGTAAATTAAGCTTTCCACCGCTTCTTGCATTGCCTCCAGGAAATGCCAACGGCCTCCAGATGCGAACAAAACACTCCATGTGTTTGCCACTTTACTTTCCAAGGAACATTGTGCACTGTTAAGAGTTGTCTCTGTTGCAAGAAAAGTGCTCCGGCATGCTATTGCTTTAACATGTCTGAAGGAAAGCACATGGCCTACTTGACTGTGTCACCTGAAAATCGGGATCCTGTGTTTATTTGTTCATCAGCCTCCATAAGGCCCCTCAGTGTTAGAATCCACACAAGGGAAGGTAATGCCAACTGAATATGTCAGGTTGTGTGGGGTGACAATTTTATGTGATCGCCCTTTGGTCATGACGGTGGGTCAAGTTTCTTTCGTCGTGGTTGCAGGCTAACTTGTTTAGCACTGGGTGGTATCTTTGAAAAGGCATGAAGCCTGTAACCGGATGAATACAGTGTTTATTTTTAGGTTGGGTACTTCTGTGTTGTCATGTTGAACTGCAATGGTGCTCACAGTGCAAAAATATTTTTGCTTGTCTGTCTTTTTTGTTGCTGTTGTAAAATTTGTTGCGTATAGTAGGAAGCAGCTTTGAGTGTTAGCGGGCAGAAATGCACAAGTGTTATAACTCAACCTAACCGCATGCCTTACAGTTGCGAAGCAGTGCTAGGAAGGTGGCAGGTTATTTTGTTTCCAGGTAATCACCATCATCTCAGCCTGTCAGAGTGTCTGATAGCATGGCAGGTCATGTATTTTGAACTGAGTGAACACTGGCAAGGTGCTTCACTAGTCTACTGTAACCAGTAGAGCAGCCTTGCTGCTCGAAATTACGGTGCACGCTGTTGTTTTAAAGTCGCTCAAACTGTTTTTGTTGTCATTTGACAGGGCATGTATGCGTAAAGGTCGGGCATACATAGAGGCAGAGGCAGGAACTGCCACGGAGAGTGGACGTGAACTTCCCTAGAAATGTTTGGTAGAACCCCAAACCACTCGGTGATGGTTTGGTCGCCCACACGGTGGGCGATGTTTTTTGGGACACCATAATGTGATCAGGAAAAACCCAGAATTTTCAAATTATTGGGTGGGCATGAACTTAGCACAAAGCTTGTGTTAAGTTCAAGGCTTGTGCCTCACTTTCAGCGTGTTTGTTGGTGCAAGCACCCTCAATTTTTCTTTTTTTCCTTTCGCAGGCCCCTCCTCGAAAGGCCATGGGGTGCAGCACGGGCCCGCACCATATCGTCGGCTTTTTTGCTGCCAGCAGTGTAGCTACGAGACACCGAACTCGAGCCATTTCAAGAACCACATACGCACGCACACGGGCGAGCGTCCCTTCCAGTGCAGCCATTGCAGCAAGGCCTTCTTGCGGAAGGACCACCTGGTTGACCACCTGCGCATCCATACGGGCGAGCGTCCATACCGCTGCCACCTGTGCCCTAGTGCCTTTGCCCAGAAGACCACTCTGAACACCCACTTGAATACCCACACAGCCGGGCATTCCTTCCGCTGACTCTTCTTCCCACTGTGGTCTTCGCTTGCCATCTTTGGCAGATGACACAAGTGCATAGCCACCACCAGTAGTGCAACAGGATAGGAGAAGGGCTGAGTTGTGTGCATGTGCACACACTCGCCGGAATGTGGTCTGAATATAGCAAGTCTTTTTTTCTGCGGGTCCTTCTGAAGCAGTGTGTTGCAGCAGGCCAAGGGGTGGGGGCTCAGAGTAAGACAGAGAGCCCAGCCCACTTTTTCGTAGAAAGACACGTGGCTCCAAGTGAACATTTTCTCATCTGTCATCACGTCTTCGCTTCACCAGCCAAGTGACAATTGCACCTTGTTAGTGTGGGAAGTGTGATTGGGGATAGGGACTGTGGGAGGCAGTGGTTTGATGTGGGGGTCTCAAGGGACCACCATTAAGTGATGGTTGCAAGACGTGCTGCAGCTTTGCAGACCAGCACTAGCAAGAAGACTCCTCTCTGAAAGGAGCAATCACAATGCGTCACTATTGATATGCAAGATGACGCACGGGCTGTGCGTGTGGGGTGACAATTTTATGTGATCGCCCTTTGGGAATGAGCATCTGTTTACAGCAGCAGTAAAAAGCCGTTGCCGTAAAAAGCAGTTCTTTTTCAGTGCTTGTCCTGTGTGCTTGCTGCAAAGGCAGTTTTAAGGCGCAGCAAAAAAATCAAGACAGCAAAGAAACACGGACATAAACTGATGCCCAATGTCACTGAAAATTGTTTCTGGCATTTGGCAAATGCATTGCTGGAGGGAGTGTTAACCACAATGAAAAAAGAAATAAAAGGGAGGTCGAAGGATATGGTACTAACACTAGAAACTGGTATACATAAAAAAACTCCCCCTTCATTCCTTCATGATGGCTTGCTTCCATTTCATTGATATATTCGCTGAGTGGAAGAAAACTTCAGTGGCAGTTGGCACCAGTGTGTGTCTAGAAGTAGTAGCGGTAGCTAGTATGGCTCACTAAGGCAGGCCTGGCTTTGCATAGAACTGCTGGCAATTGCTGCACCTAAGCAAGACAATAAAAACCCAGAAAGTCGCCACTCTCTAAATGTTGAATCTTAAGGAATCTCTACAATGTGTTACCAATCAACAACCTGAGTGGCCGCAACATTTTCTCTTGTCAGTGTATCTCCCAGACACAGTGTTGTCGCTGCTCATTTGTTCTCCCACCCCCACTCAACAGATCCTTCAAGCCTTCCATTTCTTCCTTGCTATATTTATGTTATGCGACCTCTGTGTCTCAAATGTGATGGCATAAATACACTGAACTTCAGCTGTCTCACTTCTCCAAAAGGCATCTGAGCTTTGCTATTGCATCATGCTGATATCTACAGGCACTCAAGTGAGCAGATGAAGTAAATTTGTGGGCCGATGCAGCTTCTTGTGGTATAAAACACTTTGTTGCATTTTGTTGTAAATGTGAGGTCAGACACTGTTCTGGTTTGTGGAAACGCAAACTCTTGCCTTGGAGCCTACCAAGCCCCTATATTTGATATGAATGGATGCGCACACGAAACTGGAAAGATTCGTTCATTGAAGTGCTGGTTTAAAAATGACACCAGCCACCTGCATTTTCTTCCGCATTTTGCGTGAGGGATTATCATCTATCATTTAGGAACAACTGTTTGTGCTTTCCTCTGCGGGAGGATTGTGCACTCTTAGCAGTTATTTTTGCCCGTAAGTCGTGTGCATGCTACTGCAGGACTATGCGTGTAATGACGCACGTGCCATACTCAAGTGTCACTTGACAAGTACCTATGTTACTATATTTCAAATAAAGAATGGCTCCAAATTTTGCTAAGATAAGAAACACCATCTGGCTATGTGAGGTATGTTGTGTGTGGTGGTAACTGCATGTGGATTATGCTTGTTGTGACTATGGATCGCAAAGTAAGAACAAGACGAGTGGAAATGGCGCTTACTAGAGCGGCCGCCACATAGCAGCACAAGCACTTGGTCTAGGTTAACTGAGCAACGTCGTTCGTAGGAGACGCTGCGTGCCTGCCACGATCGGCCTGGAGACCAGTATCGCACTGTGCCGCCCCGGAATTACTTGTGATGGCTAACTTTTTTTTCTTTTTTTAAGATGTCACTACCCTCATCTTTGCTGTTGCAGGTGCGAATGCGAAAGTTTGTAGTCCAAGTTTGTTTTCATTCTGACACTGTCTGGTCACTCGCTCGCAGCTGCCTCCTTAGAGTTTCCCATTGGCTTGGGAAACTATGCCTGCCGCAATGGGCAGTTTAGCCTTCTGGATATATTCTTGCTCTGTAATATGGGGAGACTTTCTTTGGTGGTCATGACAACAGGTTGACATCCCTACTGCCTGCAGTATTTTTGAAAAAGCAATCGACCTGTAACCAAGTAAACTTTATTTTTTTAGTTTCTAAACTTTTGTGTCAATCATATATCTTCAATTGTCATCATGTTGCAAGTGTATTTCGTTGCTTGTTTTTGCCCTTTTTCCCCTGATGTTGCTGTTGAAGCATTTATTGCCTGTAGTAAGGGGAAACTCTCACTGGTAGCAGAGGTAGAATTAGGACTCTTTTAACCTAATCACATTTTTAACTTAATCACATGGCATTATTTGCCATTCAGAAACAGCACCAGAAAGCAACAATTGTCTTTTCTGCTTGTTCTCAGGCGGTTGGATAACCCAATTCGTGTGCATATTATCTACACTGAACATGACAACCACTGCTGAGGTGCTCAACTTAGTAGCCGTAGAGCAGCCGTGGTTTTTTTTTGTTATGCCACACACTGTTTCTTAGTCTTTCAATCTGTTTTATGCTTTGTTGCGTTTGACCCTATGCGTATACATGGAAGTCTGGAATGCAGGTGGTGGCATGAATAGCCACAATTAGTTGACATGCTCAGAAAGGGCAAGTCGAAGCAATTGCCTTTTTCATTGGTGCTGCTCCTTGGGACACCAGCAATGTGGCCAGAAAACTGCAGGAATTCTTGAAACTTTTCTGCAGGCATGAACTTGACATACCTTTCGGGACCAAGCACTGTTTATTTATGGCATGAGCACTAGATGGGGCATTCCTAAACAAGCTGCGATTCCAAAGTTTATCAACCCTTCTGAGGGACCAACTGCTGAGCCAGCAAGAGGACAGTTTGTCTGCTTTAATAGGCAGTAGCCAGGTCCATCAGGCCAGTGCAGAGCTAGTTGCCTGGCACTAACAAAGATGCTAACTCCTCTCAATTTTGTTGTTTTCTCTTCCGCTTCACTGCTGGCACAATGCCACCATGTTTTTCTCTGGAAGGGCTCTAATTCTTCACCCTCCCTCCCTTATGCAGGCTCACCCTGTTCTGTGGGCGATCGCAAGCAGCAGCACAAGCCCCCACCAAGTCAACTGCTCTGGTGCCAACAGTGCAGCTACATGACGCCATACTCGTGCAACATGAAGGACCACACACGCACGCACACGGGCGAGCGCCCCCACCAGTGCAGCCACTGTGGCAAGGCCTTCGCCGTGAAGAGCACACTGGTAAAACACCTGCGCATCCACACAGGCGAGCGTCCGTACTGCTGCCACCTGTGCCCCATGACCTTCGCCCAGAAAGCCAACCTGGCTAGTCATTTGCACACCCATACAGGGAAGAGGCTCTTCCACTGCTGCTTCTGCCCCAAAGCCTTTGCACGCCGCAACCAACAAAAAACGCATGAGGGGAAGGCGCACAGCCACCACCAGTAGTGGAGTGGAGGTGCCCAGCCATGTGTGTGCCAGCACTAACGAGATTGGAGGGCAGCAAGCCCCTTTTTGCAATCATTACGAAGCAGTGTAATGCAGCATCCCAAGAGGTGCTGGGCTCGGAATGAGAGCTTGTTTCCTCCTACGATGACACCTTGCTGCGAGCAAAAATTTTCTCCATCGCGTCGTGGTGTCACCAGCTAGGTTATAATTGCTCCACACTACTGCAGAAAGTGTTATTGTGAGTGGGACCTGTGGCAGACAGTGCCATTCCATGTTGGTAAGAAGCGACCACCTATGATGCCTATTTCAACTTGCGCTCCACCTTTGAGATGGGTACAAGCAACAAGACACACTTCTTTTGAAAATAAGCAGTGATACGAATGAACATGCCGTGTATGTGCCTGTCGGGGCGACTTCTCCTAGTAAACAGCAACAGATGTCCACTGCTTGTCCTGTGGGCTTCTCGTGAAGATCATTTCAAGGGGCAGCTAGAAACAGTGAGAAAGTAAAGAAGTGCAGAGTCTTAAACTCGTGGCGAACTAGGCGAACACAGGCAAGCGCCCTTTCCAATGCAGCCACTGTGGCTAGGCCTTCCTGCAGAAGGGCCACCTGGTCGACTACCTGCGCATCTACACTGGCGAGCAACAGTACTGCTGCCACCCGTGCCCCATGGCATTTGCCAAGACCACACTGGACAGGCATGTGCACAGGCACAATTGCGAGAGGCTCTTCCACTGCCACTTCTGCTTCAAAGCCTTCACACGCCGCATACCACAAAAGACGCATGAGAAGGCACACAACCACAGCCAGCACTGTTGCTGGAGAAAAAGGGCCGAGACGTGCACGGGTGCCCACACTAGCACCAATGTCAGAGAGGAGAAAGCCATTTTGCGGATCGTTGCGAAGCAGTGTGTGCAGCATGCCAATAGGTGGGGGTCTCGGAAAGAGCCTCTTTTGCCCCATGACAACACCTGGTTCCAAGCGAAAATTTTTTCCTCCGCCGTCACATCGTCGCCTTACTAGCCAGCCGGGTGGCAATTTCGCCATACTAAAAGAAGTGTAATTGGGGTTGGGGGGTATGTGGCAGATAATGCATGATGTGTTGGTATCAACGACCATCGTAGAGTGCCTCATTGAGTACACACTGCAGCTTTGCGGACCAACCTGAGGAAAAAGATGCACCACCCTTGGAAACTGCCAATCACAATGTGTCGCCATTGAGACGTATTCAAATGCACAGGCTACATGTATCTTTCTCATTTAATTTCTCACTGAGATGGTGCTTTCTTTTAATAAACAGCTGATTTTCAGTACTTGTTGCATCTGTTCCATGTACAAGTAATGATATTGTATAGGTGCACCTATGAACACTGGGAGAGTGAGGAAACTTGAGTCTGGTGCCAGCTCATTCAATTTTGTTTCCAACATGTGGCAAATGCTTAAAGGGACACTGAAGTGATATGTAAACATTGCGGGATTACTAGCGCAAATTATAGTCCGGAGTCCCCAGGCCATGTTTCGACCACTCTAGGCGCGTTTACGCGATTTTATTTAGTAGAAAAACTAATTCGAAAACGCCGTCCTCCTCTCTTTACGCTCGCCCACTTTCTGTGGCGTTTTCGTGTGACGTCAGGAGGGGATGAGCTGGCAATTGGCTGCGCCACGGCTGCGCTACTGCACGGCTCCCCGGCCGACAGAGTCAGTCGGCCCAGCGTTTCGTCCGCCGGCCGCCGGCGGGTCGTCGCAATCAAGGAGGTTAAAAAAAATTGCTTGGTCGCAATTCGTTCGCTTAGTTGAAACGAAGCCAGGACACGTTTGTGAATGGAAGAATGTGCCTTTCTTTACTTGGTTTGTTTGTACACTGTATCTAGCTCCAAGTCAAGGTCGCTTCACACAAGCGCTGCACATGCGACGCTTCGCTGACTGGTACGCCAGTAGGAAAATATAAGGCCTCTTGAAGGCGGGAGAAGAGTCAGCGAAGTCAATATAGGTACTAAGCAAATAAAATCAACTGATATTTTTACCGTACAGCGTAAAACTAGGGCGCGGGAAGCACTTTTTTTGCGCTGGGCGAACAAGCACAGCGGTCAGCAGCACGACTACGCATCTGCGAACGCTTTTCCGTCTACGAAATGCAATTGCTAGACGTGAGCTACTGTGGAAACTCGGGCGACGCTTACTGCACGATCGCAGTACAACAAATAGTCACCTAAGCGGCTTGAAATGCCAAAACTAAATAAAAGTGTAAACCGGTTGTACAATATATACCCTATATTAGCAACGTATTGGCGTCCCGCTCCGTGGCCTAGCAGTCTGGGGCGCTGGGATTTCACTCCAAATGTTTTGCGAGTCACGAGTTCGAATCCCCGCGGGTACGTGCTTTTTTTTTTTTTGTAAGTTAACTTTTTTGTTTTCCGCCGATGTTTTCTATATTGAGTTCACCTTTTTTGGGGCCGCAACGTTCATGGCTACACGAACTAGTTCACAAAACGCGCGCAGGCTGGCACTGGCGCGCTAGCGAGTTCTCGTTGGCGTGCTGTTGCCATAAGCACCGACTGCTTGCAGGCAGTGGGCACAGGCCAGAATCAACAGACCCTTGGCCTGGTGCGAGCACGCTTTTTACGATACAGGCATGAGTGCGGCAAGCTCCAAATATGGGGGAAAAGCGCATGGCATTTGAGCGTCTGCGGGGACGCGGAGGGCGTTCATGCACTGCGTAGGCCTCGGGTAGTGAATGCTACGATTCCAAGCCGTCCTGGGGGGCTTATCTTACGCATTTTACAGCCAACAGCATGGCAGAAGCGCGGTACGATGATTACTGAGATATTGAGAATGCCCATCCAACAAAGCCATTGGTTATGTTTTACAGAACCGAAACCGAAACTTGTGTGATTGCTAACCTTGGGCATCGTCCAATCACGGCGCCCCTCCTCTCAACGTCACAGCCTTAGTTGGTGCGGCCGCCGCAAACCGCGCATGGTAGTTTTTCTTCTTTCGCGCTTTGTAAAATAATTACCGATTTGTCAACCGGATAAACGATGAAAAGTGTGCTAATTTGAGCCAGTCTACGCAGTGCAAGCAAAAACGGGAGCTTGACAAATTCACTTCAGTGTCCCTTTAAAGGAGGAAGCACGAACTGTAATGAAATAGTGAAACGAGGGGGGGGGGGGCATTATCTTTTTTTGTACCAGCTGATACCTGAAACTGGTATTATGTATAGGGATAGTCATGTTTCTCCCTTGTTTTTGGTATGATGAGGTTTATTTTATGTATCTGATAAATGGCAAAAATACACTTGAATGGCGTGTGGGTCGGCATCAGTGTACGTCTGCGTATTCTTTCATTGCTTGAATGTTTCTATTTGAACTTAACATTCTTTGTGCGAAGAATTAGCCAACAGCCTTGTGCCCACCTTTTTTACTCTTCAAGGATGAAAGACTGGAGGGATCTCTGAAATGGGGATAGGAACAAGCTTATGTTTACAGCAGCAATGACAATGTGTTTGGGGGGAAGCTTCTGGGAAGCTACCAGGATTTTATGCCTAAAAAAAGCAAAGGAGGTAAAGTGTCTCATGCTGGCTGCCCCCCTGACACGGTGTCATCGTTGCTGTAAACAGATTATCCTTTCCGATACTCGTTTAAGGTATCTTTAAGGTTTTTCATTTCTACTCATGTTATGCACAGAGCTCTGCATCACTAACACAGTGGCTTAAATGTAGTGAACTTCAAATGGCTTTCTTCTCCAAAAAACATCTGATGTGCTACAGTGCATCGGACTGACATGTACAGCTCCTAAGGGAGCGCTGTTTATAAAGTCAAGCTGTGGGTCAGTAGAGCTCCATATACCGTTTTAACAATTGGGTTTTTTTTTGTACTACACATAAGTTAACCCGTTGTGTTGGTCTATGGGAGTGCAAGCCGTTACATTTAGAACTTGTAAAGCCTTTATGTCTGACATGCATGGATGTGCGCATAAGTAAAGCCTTTATGTCTGGCATGCATGGATGTGCGCAGAACACCGGAAAAAGGGCGCATTAAAGTTTGCTCTGGAATGGGCTCCTTTTTTAAAATGGCACCGGACACCTGCATTCTTAGTGGAGTGTCCCATGAGGCTTATTGTGTGATGTTCCTGCAGCAATTCTATGTACTTTTCCAGGAACATTGGGCACTGTTAAAAATTGTCTCTTTTGCAAGCAAAGTATGCCTGCATGCTATTGCTTGAACATGTTTCGTGAAAGAAGGCATGTGCCCTGCTTGACCCTGCTTGTCACCTGAAATTGAATTCCTGTGTTTCTTTGAACATACATCAGCCCCCATAAGGCTCCTCCCCAGTATTCAAAGCCACACAAGGGTAAAAAATGCCATATGTCAGGTTGTATGGGCTGACAATTTCATGTGGATGCCCTTTAGTTGCAACTATGGGTCAACTTTTTTTGGTCATCATTGCAGATGACTTCTTTCGTGCTGGGGGGTATCTTTGAAAAGGCATGCAACCTGTCCCCAAATGAATACAGTTTCTTTTTAGGTTATATACTTCGGGTCATCAGTCAAACCGCAATGGGGCTCATAGTGCATAAACATTCCTTTGCTTGTTTTTGCCTTAATTTTTCCCGTGTTGCTGTTTTAGCATTTGTTGCGTATAACTAGGGTTGTTTGTTTCCCAGAAGGGGCTTTTGTATCAAGTATTAAAGGTGGAGTAGTGCTTCAAGACATGTTATCAATAAAGCACTGAGGCTTACAGGTAGTATAGGTTCTCCCGGATTCGAAAAATTTGGGAGTAGAAACGGACGTCTTGCGGACATCCAATATCCGCATTTTGTTACCCCCTGTACATCCCCTGTACATTTCGGTTTGGAAATGTCCGATTTTGAACATCCGCTGGATGTCAGAAAATCCGGCTGGTACGGCTGTCGGACGTTCGTAGGATGAGCAATTCCTTTGCATCAAACCATTCTACGGACGTCTGCAAAACGACCGCTGGCTTTCTGTGGATGTCTGACGGACGTCCAGATATCCACCACCGGATGTCCGATGAACGTCTGTGGTCCAATAGGTCGCGTAAGCTAGGCTTGATCTACAGCGAAGATGGAAGATTTCTTTCTATGTAAGCGCTGAGACACACCACCACGCATGGCATTAGGTTTGGAATTGTTTATTACATGTTTCGTCATTCCCAGGTGAAAATAGATGTTTTTTCTTGCTCACCTGTACTTGCTGTAAATTTCAGGGCTTTATTGATTACATGCCTTGAAGCACTACCCCAGCTTCAAGAATACTCGAGATAAAAGCCCCTTCTGTAGCTTGTTTTGAAAAAACCCTAACTACAAATGCTTGTACCACGCATTGAGTGGACGGACAACTCACACCATATTCATATTTTTCTTGGCAAGAGTGGGAGCAGGGATGTTTGCAGTAGCATAATACAGTGGAAAGTTGCGAGCTTATTATCGTAACCTCTTTTCAATACGGAACCATGTGTACACTGCGCGCTGTCATGTTAGGCATCCGGTTCACTGAGGTGGTAACTGCCTACTACAACTTATTCATATTTATGTTGATACAACAGCCAGCAGTGTATGCATAGTCCTTATTGAAAAGTCGTGAAGATAAGGTTTCACTGTTATACTGTATTATGCTCCTGTAAAATCATTTCACACTCTTGGCAAGACAAATATGAATAAGGTGTGGAGTTGTCTTTCCACAGAGTGCATGGTGCAAGCATTTATAATTACGGTTGTGCCAAAACAAGCTGCAGAAGGGGCTTTTGTATCAAGTATTCTTAAAGCTGGAGTAGTGCTTCAAGACATGTTATCAATAAAGCACTGAGGCTTACAGGTAGTATAAGTTCTCCCGTATTCGAAAAATTTGGGAGTAGAAACGGACATCTTGCGGACATCCAATATCCGCATTTTGTTATCCCCTGGACATCCCCTGTAAATTTCGGTTTGGGAATGTCCGATTTTGAACATCCACCGGATGTCAGAAAATCCGGCTGGGACGGCTGTCGGACGTTCGTAGGATGAGCAATTCCTTTGCATGAAACCATTCTACGGACGTCTGCAAAACGACCGCTGGCTTTCTGCGGATGTCTGATGGACGTCCAAATGTCCAACACCGGATGTCCGATGAACGTCTGTGGTTCAATGGGTCGCGTAAGCTAGGCTTGATCTACAGCGAAGATGGAAGATTTCTTTCTATGTAAGCGCTGAAGGACACACCACCACGCATGGCATTTGGTTTGGAATTGTTTATTACATGTTTCGTTGTTCCCAGGTGAAAATTGATGTTTTTTCTTGCTCGATTATTAAACCAGAAATTTAATTACTCTAGCTATAAATAGGCAGAATTTCTACCTAGAAATTCAGTTTCTAGTTCATTTCTAGCTGGATTGAGATTTACTTCCAGCTAGAATTTGTCAGTCCAGCTAAAAGGAAAAATATCTGCAAGCTGGAAATATTCGTCTCTAGCTAGACTAAGAATTTTTCTAGTTAGAAGCTGTCAACTCCAGCTGGTATCAATCATGATGCGGTGCAAGCAGTGTGGTGTAAAGTTACTTTGCCTGATAATTTGTCGTTCACCGTCGAAGCTTATTGACCACCAAACTAATATAGCGATACTGCAAGCATTGAGCGAAGTTATCGCGGAAGCTTCAGATCAAGTTATGTTGCTTGCCGGTGACTTCAATTTACCCGACCTCGACTGGAGTGATATATGTGCACAGTGAAAACGTGTGCCCACGCTAACATGAAAATGAAGAGCATTGTAGATACTTATGGGCTACTATAGTATGTTAACAAGCCAACCCGTAAAATCAGTATTTTAGACTTGTTGTTTTGCAGCTCGCCAAACTTTGTAAATTCGGTCACTGCATCCCGGGTATAAGTGATCATCAGGCCGTAGTCGCAACTATAAAAACAAAGATTCCTTGACAGAAGTGCCACGGGAATAGAAGAGTGTTTTTTTTTTTTTGATCGAGGTGATTACTCCAGTATATGTGAAAGACTTTATAGTTACTTACCTGTTTTCGAGTGCCTGGCGGATGATGTGGATGTGCATGAACTTTGGAGGCTTTTCAAAAATAAGTTTTTTGAACTCATAGACGAACATGTACCAAATGTAGATTCTTGCAAACTAAAAAAACGAAGAAAGCCTTGGGTGACATCTCGCCTTTTGCAGCTAATCAACAGAAGAAAGTGCCTATTTGCTAAATTCAAGCGAAGTTAACAGACTTGTCATTACGAAAAATTGTGCCAGATTACGCAAGAATATAAATAAGGTATAAAATAGGCGAGAGATATCTATTTTAAAAAGCTAAATGATAGATTGAGAGCCAACCCCAAACCTTTCTGGCAATATATAAAGGGTGCAGGTTTGACGGTCTGGGTATAAACGATATTGTATATAAAGCGCTAACCACATGGAGCGATTTTGCAAGAGACTTGAGGAGCGGCGCGACTAGCGACGAACTACTTTTCGCCACGGATCAAATTGCTCATCGAATCACTCGGTTCTGGGTCGCCAGAAACAGTTGCTCGCCTCCCGGAAGTGGCCTCAGCGACTAGCCAATAGAAGAGCCCCTAGTTAATCACGCAACCTCTGATTTTGGAAGAAAAGGGGGGGGGGGAGAGGAGATTTGGCGCGCGTGCTAGGTCTGCGCAGACGGCGTTTGCGATGGAGCGGCAAAGAAAGCTTTGCATGGCAAAGCTTGTGTACATGCTGAAGCAGAAGCAAAAAGGCTCCCGCACACACTGGGTGAGACCTGTTTGGAAAAAACGACATCAAGAAAGCGAATTCTTCACGGCGTTCATGTTGGAGCTGAGAGACGAGGCGCAGAAGGAAAAGCGCTCGCTATGCATACCCAAACCAGTTTTCGAGATACAATGAAGTGCAAAAAGCAAGGTAGAAAGGCGTAATATTATTAGCCATGTTTTTATGGCAAATGAACAAAAAAAATGTTTGTAAACAACCAGCGTACCTAGCGCGTGAATATGCGCAGTGCGGCAACATTGAAATCGTCGTCCTCAGTCGCTCGAGCCGTCGCTGTCATGTGGTTGCCTCGGCGAGCGACTTAGGATCTCGCTGTATCTGCACATAATTTACGAAAAATCTTTGTTCACAGGCGTACCTGATGACTGGAAAATTGCTTATGTCGTTCCAGTCCATAGGGGGGAGCGAAAAAGGATGTTGAAAATTAGACCAATTTCTTTAACCTCAATAGTGTGCAAAGTAATGGAACATATTCTCTATTCCGGAATAATGAAACACTTGATGGAAAACCACATCCTAACAAACTACCAACACGGGTTCGCAAGGGGTTCTCATGCACCACGCAACTTGTTGAATTTTACCATTATCTGGCATCTGACCATGATTCAGGTGGACAAACCGACTGTATTTTCTTAGATTTTCGTAAAGCATTCAATACGGTAACGCATTCGTTTCTTTGTAACAAACTTAAATTACTAAACACAGATCCCGTTGTGCTGTGCTTAACTGGATAGAAAATTATTTGTGTCAACGTCGGGAGTCCCGCAGGGCTCTGTATTGGGACCACTTTTGTTTTTAGTTTATATTAATGATATTTCAGTAGGTACGCATTCAAGTGTCAGACTGTTTGCAGACAATTGCATCGTGTACAGACAAATCAGAAGTGAGAGTGACTCTACCCAACTGTAAATTGACTTGGAACATGTTCAGGAATTGGTGCTCTACGTGGAAAGTGAATTTAAATAATAGAAAGCGGGTTCACGTTTTCTTTACAAGGAAACGGAAGCCAATTGAGACTGGGTACCTTTTAAACAATGATCCTGTAAAAAAGCTGCTACTTATAAATATCTGTGTGTTGTGTTTTCATCCGATTGCTCATGGAATGCACATGAAGCGACGTAGTGAGGAAAGCTGGAAGGGCGCTGAATTTCATGCAACGCAACTTAAAAACGTCAGAGCAAACCTAAAGAAGAGGGCTTACTTGACATGTGTAAGACCTAGATTATGCCTGTGCCATGTGGGATCCCTCCCAAGTAACACTGTCTGATGGACTAGAGAAAATTCAAAACCGAGCGGCTAGGTTCGTCTTGGGACGGTGCAAGAGGGGAGATAGTTGCACTGAGATGAAAAATGAACTTGGGTGGGAGCGGCTTTCCTTGCGACGACAAAAATTGCGGTTAAAGTTCTTTTTTCAGATAGTATTTCACAATAAAACAGGAATTAACAAAGAAAAATACTTCGAAGAACCTCATTACCGTTCACATAGAACTGACCATGTTTTTAAAATAAGGGAATGGCGTACCAGGACGGACCTACTCGCTAAGTCATTTTTTGTAAAAACCATTAAAGAGTGGAACAGGTTGTATGAAGCGCAAGTGTGCTGTAAAAATGAAGATTTGTTTATGTCCATGCTGAACCCCCCTGCTGTAGCACCTTCTGGCAATGCGGGATAATCTCTGAATAAAGAAATAAAGAAGAGCAAAGCACGGCTCATATTCATTACATGTGACAAATAAGACCTGTTGTGTTGAATATATATGTGTGGGGTACGTATGCACAGTGCATGCAAATGTATCGCAACAGTAATTTTAAACCAGATCTTCAACAGTCAAGGGCATGTGGATTTTCTCATTTAGTGACACTGACCACACCCAAAAAGTTCCTACTCGTTGAGCAACTTACCAGAATTACCTTTCCCTTACACAACACGCGTGTAACAGAATATTTTCATGGAATAAAAAGGAAAAGCAATATAAAGCTTATGTATCCTTTGTAAATGACACTGTCGTGCTTGCATCGTGCAGTCGGGTCCTCGATCCAGGGCCGTAGCCAGAGGGGGGGGGGGGGGGGGGGGGGGGGAGGTTGGGGGTTTGAACCTCTCCCGAAATCTTTTCCAGGAAGCACGTAAGCAAATACTTGCTGTTCCTTTCAGTATCCCCCCCTCCCCCCCCCCCCCCCCCGAAAAAAATTTCTGGCACTGCCTCGATCTCTATGGGATAAGTTGGACAGCCAAGGACATCGATAGTATCATGCGACCATTGTGATGATAGCTACAGGTGGCTGATTGATAGATTACCCTACTGATTAATCGATTAAGCTGTTAATGTTAGATTATCTTACGCTGTTGCCTTACAACATAACAGCCAGTTCGTATATATGCCATAATTAAAACCGCACGTTTGAAGTGGAAACGACATAATATAAGGTGCCTGGTTCGCTTCCTTGAGAAACAGCGACACTAAGCACGTGTTCTAGCCACCGCATGCCAGCCGCATCTACTACGCGAAGGTCTGTTTAGCGTGCAAACTGGACAACCACACACAATATATTTACTTAAAATTCAAGAAAGACTCTTCCGTGTGGAATGCACCATAGCAAACAAGCAAAAAAAAAGGAATTCGAGCGCGAAGAGTAGTTTCTGGCACCAACTGATTAACCCATCAATTAATTGGTTAAGTCCTGTTTAATAATCGGATAGATTTTTTAATCGATGACCAGCCCCTAGAAAGCTCATGCTAGCGCCACTTAGCCTAGCCAAAGCCAGCGCATACCGAACTTTGACACGAATCGTCAGATAAGCTGTTCGTTGCGAGGCTGCGCTGAATGCGCCAAATGCCGTACGCCCTTTACGTTCGCATTTATTTATCGCGATCGTATATGCAGTGACAATGCTTCTCGCTGCCGACGGCGCGTTTCGATGTGCGGCGCGCTACACCACCGCGCCCACCTGCTTAATTTTGGCGCCGCGGCGTTCTGGAAAGAGACGACGCGCCTCTGTTGCTGTAGCGACGGGGCGCATGCGCAGAGAGCAGTGGAAGCAGACAGACAGACAGATAACTTAATTGAGGTCCAGAAATCTAGAGTCCAGAGGCAGAGGCGTTGAGAGATAAGTGCAAAATACCGCTCCGCGCACACTTCACGCTTTGGCAGAACCGTCACCGTGCTCTAAACTTCAAATACTCTACTTGTTATTTTGGGCCTTCTGCTTTGCAATGTCGTGTTGTCAGGTGTTGTCGATATCAAGAATTTTATACCACTCGTCTATGTTAGGTATGCCCGTATCGAGATGGCATCAATGATGGCGGCGAACAGCCCTTTGTTTACAGTGCCGTAAGGAGGATATATATGACAGTGCCAATGCCGCTGCTTTGACTGTGTCTGTGTTTGACAACTAACTTCAGGGACTCGATTGGGACGGGCGTCGTTTCGAAGCGAGACAGTGTTGGCGTGCAAATGCATTTACATATTGTTGCATCTATTCTTGGATTTGGGCGTCGCTTGAAGCGGTGGAAAACTAGAAAACAAACGGCGCGCTTGCCACAACCGAAGAGCAGATGCATTTGCTTGCAAACACCGTGTCGCTTCGAAACGATGACCGTCGCGTTAGAGAATTGAGCCCCAGCTTTCCTTTTTTTCAGGAGTGACGTTCGCTGGCCGGAAATTGACGGATATCATGGGTCGTGTATACTTGCGCAGCCTAGCACCTGCGGGGCGTGCTGTTTGAGGGGATTATGGCCTGTAAGTGCCGGCCAACTGCTGCAGCGCTGGTTTCAATCGAGGTTTCACTGACTTCGTGTGTACAAGAGGACAATAGACATAGTTCTGGAAGCGTACGAGGTTAGTCGTTTTCGTTCCTGGCGGAGTATGTGCCGGCGTTCGGCTCATTCGGCAACGCACAAGTACACGCCCAGTTTGCTAATGTTTGCTCAAGGCGTGAGTAACCTCGGAAAATTTATTAGCGCACGTTCAGTGTCCTTCATTCCGCATATTGGTGGTTGCGCTGGAAAACGGCTGACATGCGTTCATAAACGCCGTGCCTCGCTTGCGCTGTCTTTGTTGCTCGGATTTTCCGAGTCGTTTCGGCGCGGTTCATTTTAATGCCTGGGTTGCGAAATACGCACTACGCCCGGCAGCGCAAACGAAGCTGTCGACACCGAGGTGCTCGTGATTACGAGAAAAACAGAAGTAATGATCTCTCTCTCCTGAGTGGTTTCCTAGCTAGCAAATCGAAAGAGCTACTGTGCTTCCCGAAGCAGTGTGCTCCTTCTAGTTGCGATAACACTTGACTGTCAAGCTCCAAGAGACTAAACACACGACGCCAATTCCGTGTCCATCTGCTTGTTGCAATGGCGAATTGTCAAGCCGTCGTGAAAGCACCCCTGGTCCGCACAGTGCCTTGTAGAATAATCTTTGTAACTATGCTAAAGTGGAGTGTGAGTGCTTAGTTTGTTGTGCTTTTTATTTGCAGGCATTAGTCTCGCCAGTGAACCCCTGAGCTGCTGGGACGAAAAGATCGTGTTGAAAAAGCCCACCATCTGCATTCTGGCCTGCCTCAATCTTCGAGCCATTACGCATGACCGAGCAGTCTACTCATCTCCTCTCCACTGTCTCATCTGGTCCTACCAAGTGTCTGAGCCTAGCTGTGCCATCTGCTGAGGAATGTGCCAGCTGTTCACCCAGACAGAAGGCCACTCTTAAATATTTGTTGTTGTGTAACAAGTGAAGATTTTAGCAACATTTAATACTACCTAGGGGTGCTGCCCGTGTCAGTGCTGCTAACTTCATGAGTGCTTGAGCTGCTCTCTCATTTGTTACAAACTGCTCTATTGTTTCTCATTGTTGGTCATCCTTGTTCAGTGTCCTTCATTTTGCCAGCTGATGCTGCTGTGGTTGTCGTCTCACAGATGTCTGATGTGCTCAAATATTGCTATTTGGACGTGTTTCAATGATGTACTTGGGTCGTGTATGAAGAATGCCATGGGTCAATGATAAATTTTTACTCGATAGGCTCAGTTGCTCAGCCTAGTGGAAATGGTAGAGCAGCCATAGCTGTCTCAGTTAACCACACACTTGCTTTTAAATCCTTCAGACGTTTTTTGTTGTGTGTGCGTGTGTTTTTTGGCGGGATGCTTGTATGTGAAAATCGGGTGTAAAGGTACAGCCACAGTGAGATAGCAGAGGCCATTTGAATTCAGTATCCGTTCGGGGGGGGGGGGGGGGATGCATTTTGAGACACCAGTGGTGTGTAGCCAGAAAGCCCGCTGAATTTTTAGAATTTTTGGGCAGGCACGAACTTTGCAGCTCTCAGCACATTTCCTGACTTTTGAGAGCAAAACTTCTTTAATGCTATGCGGAAGGAAAATCTGGCAGTCCTGTGTACACAGAAAACTCCTCCATCAAAACTCCATAAGCATGCGTGAAAAAAACACGTTGAAAAGGAATTAGAAGTGGAGGAAGTTTGGCCGGGCTTATCTCTCTCTCTCGGAAGAGTGGACGCGCAACGAGCTACTGAGTCAAGTACTGATCATATGTACTTGTGACGAGCAGACAGCTTGCAATCGGCGACATTGTGGTCAGGAACACGAAGGAAAGAAAATGCCACAACCATGCAACGTATAATGAAAAAGACTTTCATGAACCATAAGGAGTGTTACCGGCCACACGTCACACCTTGGCTGATTAACCAGCTGGACATAGTGCATGGGTGCATTTTTTCTGGTGGGAGAGCACTACACTTGTCATTCTTGAACAAACCATGATTCTTAAATTTTCAAAGCCTCCCAAGCAGAAGACAGGTGAGCCAGAAAGGAAGAGGAGGGCTCGACTGCGTTGCTGGGCTACACCCAGGCATGTTAGGCTTGCGCAGAGCGGCTTTCCTGGCACTGCAGAGATGGCTCCCTCCTCTTTCCCGCTGGTTGTTTCCCCCTCCGCCTTGCCGTTGACGCACTGCCACAGTGTTTTCCACTGGAAGGTCTCTCAGTGGTTCCCTCTCCTTCCCTGTTGCAGGCTCCCCCTCTTCCTCCTCCGCGGGCGACTGCAGGATGCAGCGTTGTTCCCCACCGGGTCATCGGCTGCTCCGCTGCCAACAGTGCAGCTACATGACACTTTGCCAGAGCGAGCTGAAGAGGCACCAGCAGATACATACAGGCGAGCGACCGCACCAGTGCAGCCACTGTGGTAAGACCTTCATGCGGAAGTACAACCTGGACGTCCACCTGCGCATACATACAGGCGAGCAACCGCACCAGTGCAGCCACTGTGATAAGGCCTTCATGCGGAAGGACAAACTGGACGTCCACCTGCACACCCACACTGGTGAGCGCCCCCACCAGTGCAACCAGTGTAGTAAGGCATTCATGCGGAAGGACACCCTGGACGCCCACCTGCGCACCCACACGGGCGAGCGCCCCTACGAGTGCCACCTGTGCCCCAAGGCATTCGCCCACAAGAACACACTGCTGCACCACGGGCGTACCCACACGGGGGAGAAGCCCTTCCACTGCCGCTTCTGTCCCATGGCCTTCACCCACTACATCCAGAGGAAAGTCCACGAGCAGAAGGAGCACAGCCACCACCAGTAGGGCAGCACGAGAAGGGCCCGATAAGTGTGTGTGCGAACGCTCGCATTAATAACGTCGCAGAGGAGCAGGCTTGTCTTTGCGGAACGTCAGAGAGCTGTTTCGCAGCACAAGAGGAGGTGCGGGACTCGTAGAGAGAGAGCTCATTTTGTCCTGCAAGACCTGGCTCCGAGCGAAGATTTTGTCATATTGTGACCTCGCTAGCCAGGTCACCATTGCTCCACTCTAGCGCGGGAAGTGTGATTATGGGTGGGAATTGTGGCAGTCGGCGGCGCCCTGTGTTGGTCACAACCTTCTTGCACCCAGTGGTGGAACGGCTGCGCCGATTGCGCCACACTGCGCCAAGAGGGTCATTCTGGTCCATTCTGCTCCAAAAGCGTATTAATTTGAATAATTGCTCCACGTCCGCTCCAAAACAGTCCCGGGGTAGTGGCGGTTTTTACCAGGCACGAAAAGGAAAGTGAATTTCTTACTACCATTTTCCATGAGGTAACACCTGAGTGTTTCCGTTTTTCTTTTTCCTGTTTGGCCGTGATGTCTGCACATATAACGTATTTGACCGCAGATTTGACTGACCGACTGTAACGGTCATGTAGGGGTGCTGACACCTTTGCGGAGGAGAAATTGGGAGATAAAATGCGTGCACTAGAAGGCTGCGTGCATTGCCGCCCCGGCTTCTCTTTGTGGCCACAGTGATGGTATTTTGAATAGTGCGGCTCCCGTTTAACTCTTTCGCGACTGCGCCATAGGCCATCATTCACAGGTGAACAATGATTTTCGAACCTCCCGCAAAAACTATAAATGGCGCTATTTGGACAACTGACGCCTTTTTGCAAGTTCATTGGAAGCCCCTTTTTCAGTTTCGTTGCCGTTTGTTGACATTTCGCGTGGAAGGTGGCGTCGCGAGGGAAATTTGAACCCAAGGTAACGGCGAGTTGGGCGGAAATGGCGTTGTTTTACTGCTTACTCTGCAAAGGCAGACAGCGGTTTCAGGGACTTCGGTCACTGCTGCTGCTGATTTTTTTTTACCCCAGCAGTAGATAACGTCTGCAACTGTGTGGATTCTTCAGATTTTAGTTCTGATGGCAACTCTCCCATTCAACAGCCTAGGACTTCAGCAGGTGCTGCCAGGAAAGGGTCATTTTTGACTTCGCACTGTATTTTTAAACAAAACGTGCCTAATAGCTGATGACTGTGGTATTACTTTCATGTGTAGGGTCTCGACAACAAGCGCTGGGGATATTTTGCCAAATGCACCGTGCCGTATCGCGCTATCACCTTCCGATAGCCTGGCGCTCGTGTAAAATAAGCGCTGCAGAGCGACGCGCGCTGCTTCTCAAGAGCGCTAATTTTTGTTGTTGTTGTTTTTACCGCTGCAGTGTTAAGGATGTGAGAACACAAACAAGCATGCTTGCATGCTTAATTTAGAGAGACCAACTGACTCTCAAGTGGCTTTGCGCAGCAGCACCACCGTCGGTGCCATGAGGTTGGTTGGCCAGCAAAAATCCAGAACTTGGTGTACAGTGTTGATGTATAGATTTAATCATAGCTTAGGAACGTAGAAACATTTCCTATATTTTATAATTTCTAAAATATTTTAGGCTCAGTAAAATTGCCTGTGTTTTGTGTATACTTTTTTGGATATTTTATTTTCGTATAATAAATGATGTTTCATTGACCAATAAACTGTCAATAATTACATTTTTTATGAATCTGCTGGTATGTGTTTGAAAGAGAAATTTATAAGCTAGAATTTCATGCATAGCAATGCTAAATGTGTCCTGTAGCTCAAGAGTAAAAAAAACATTTTCAGGAAGCACTCAAAATCGGCCATCTTTTCGCGGTCATAAAAGATTTAAGATGCTTCGAATGGATGCGTCCAAGTATAGCAACAAAGCGCCATTGTTTCAGAGTTGCGTGCCTCGGGCCAAGCGGGTTTCGCTTGCTGTGCGTAAGCCCATGCGGCTATTTTTGTGGACACCTTGGTACCTACTGGCCTCCCTGACCGTGGGAACCTTGCCTCTCTGACACGTACACCTTCTCATTACGTTTGGAAGAGGAGGAAAACGTTTGGAATTTGGTGAGGCGGCATTAGGCCCCACGATTGGGTTATTCCAGAGGTACAGCTAATGAATTGAATTTGCCGCGTGGCATACAATGGCAGCGAGAGATTATATTCCCACAAGATAGCCAGCAGCAGACTTGGCTAGAATTTTTCAAGACACTGAAAACCAGCGAGCCACACTTTGCGTCTATGGCGTAACTAAGGGTTGATCGCTAAGATTTGGCCACAATGCAGCAGCAATGCCCCCGAGTGGAGAGCTCATCAGAGCTGGGCAGGGCTCTGGGAAACGTCAGATGCAGCGACGTGAAGTCCAAGCATTGGAACGACCACGCGACAAGAAATCAAATCCAGGTGATTCCAGTGCTACAAGTAAGGCTGGCAAAGAGCAAGAATTGTAGGCCGAGATTGATTTAGCTAAGAGCAATGCTGATCTCATTTCAAGAGGCACGAGCAAAATGTGCCTCACTGATGTGCAGAGTGGCCAGAGGAAGCTTTCTGAAGCTTTGTCAAACCTGCATTCGTTATAGAAAAAGTCCTAAACCTGTCATGCTGATAATTGGATGTATATTTTGCTTGTACAATGTTTGTTTTCGAACTAGTGTTTTTGAGCTTGAAGAAAGCTTTTGGAAAAACTGTCGGGAACCGCAGGGTCGCAGCGCAGTGCAAGAGAAAGAGTACCAGCGTGGCAGGCTTTCAGAATCGAACTGCCCATGCCGTGCTGACACACCAAGCATTCACAGCTTGTTTCTTTATTCTCCTCGTCTTTCATAGCCGGCGCCAACCAAAGAGCGCTAGAAAACCATCTAAAAGCTACTTTTAGTACTTTTATCTTCTGGGAGGCTCTCTCTCTCTCTCTTTCATAGTTTTATTGTGTGTTGAGGAATTGCATGGCTCTGAGTAATACAGTAAAAGCTCGTTAACTTGAACTCGGTTAATTTGAACATACAGGTAATTCGAATTAATGTCCTTGGTCCCGGCTCGGTTAATTCGAACTTACCAAATTAAGCAAACTCGGTTTATTCGAACTTACAGTTACCTCGAATTGATGCCCTGGTTCCTGCATAGCCCTGTATAATTCAGTGGGGGAAAACTGCCGATAGTTCGAATGCATCAGTATCCGGAACGGTTTGTTCGAACTGGGATCCTCCTCGTTTCCATTGCTTCTCGCAGAATAAGTCAGTCCAGTGTGATTACATTGTGTTGCAAATCCAAAACAAACAAAATTTACTGGAGGTGAAAAACAATGAAACAAATAACAACAGCAGCGCACACACTAAGCTGCTGCAACAGCTTATTTCGCTTCTGCAGCGGGCGCTGCAGCGGGCGCCGCACCGGCAGTGCCGGTGCTCCGGTGCATGCCGTTGCCGGTTTTTTTTGTGCCACAGTTGCTGGTCTGGGCCTGCGGTCACGTGGCGTGCGCAACAAAAATATGTAGTAGCATACCTGCCAAGTTTCCCAAATTTTCCGGGAGACTCCCGTATTTGCACGGTTTTGTACGATTGTACGACTGAAACAAAAATCTCCCGAAAACGCACCCGTCTTTCTCCAAATCTTTTTCCCAGTCTGGCCACAATGCGCTGGAGGTATACCTGACAATCTAACCTGACACCAATTGGCATTGTTATCAGTGAAATGCTTAAAAATCGTAGTCAGCCATGTGCAGCCGGTGAACCTGTTCGTCCCATTGTTAGTTTACTGTTTATAGAAACGCAGCGCCGCCATCGCTTTCATTTACGCATGAGCACGGCAGTTCTGGACGGCTGTTTTGAAGATTTAGCAAGTCTCCAGTGGTGTAGGTTGTTTTTAGTTTAGACGTTTAGTTTGTTTAGTTTAGTTGTTAGTTTAGTTTAACTTTGTGAAACTTGTCAGTCTTGCTGATTTTTTCCCACTGATTTCAAATATGCCATTATTCTTAGTTGGTCGATTAGTTCGCAAGATAATTAGAGATAATTAGCCATTTATGGAGGAACATTAGACAAAACAGTGTTGGTCATAGAGCTGTAATCTTTATATTTTTCAATGCTGTGAGCCCTGATGAATGCAGTAATTGAAGCAATTTTTGTGCTGTATCGCTTGGAACTAATTTTAAAGCTCATTAAACTTCGGTGTTTGAAATGGGCTCTCAGAATGGTTCCTTGCCACTGGTGCCACCGAAGATTAATCAGCTGTAAAATTATTTCCAAACTATGCATTAAAAAACTTTTGTAAAAAACATTTAAGTCAGTTGTAAACATGGTCTGTTTGATTTTATAAGCTGGGCTTTACACATTTATGGTTGAGACATGCATTGTTAATAAGCTTAGCACAGTTGAAAGGATTGCTTTTCCTGCACGCTCCAGCCTTCCGAATTGCTGACATTGACCATGATGATACACTGCCTAGCCATCAGGGCTAAATCTAGTGGTTTGCAAGCATGCTTAACGCACACTGAGCGAACACAAAATTAAGAGAGGACACTTTATAACATAGTGAATGCGAATGCATTAAAGTGTCTTTGCCAAACATGTCCCCTCATTATCATTTCCCCCTAGCACCTTTCTCTTCCCCCCTATGCGCACTTCTTGCCACTACCTCTTGGGACAACATTGTTTGATTGCAGGTATCACTAGATGCATGATGGCTCTGCTGTTGAACACTGAACAAGTGGCCATTTTGCAGGAACGCACATTTTGACTCACTTGGTTGCTAGCTGTATAATTTTCATGCCCGAGCTACAAATGTAGGCCTCAGTACATATCTCTAACATGCACTTCCAAGTCAAAAGCCAGTGCGCATTCACGGGGTGCACCTTTCCTTACCTGGAACCATTGAGCCACCATGGTGTTGGGGATGTGTGCTTGTCTTGCACTTCAAGGGCCCTGAGTTTGATTACCACCCAGATTCATATTTGCTCCATTTTCCTTTTAAGTGAATGGCATTACTTTGTTTACCGGTGCTTTCATGAGAAATATGCCGCCAATTTACCTTCTTTTTGTATTCTTTAAGATGTCGGCCCTTTTTTGTGTCTGAAGCATCCATCAGCCACGTTGTGCACAATCTCTTCATCGCGGCGACGCCAGATGGTTGACCTACAGAGTTTGCTAATGCTTTTATATTAAGCAGCCCGCAGTAACAAAGGACAAAGACGCTAAAGTTTTGAAGGCTGACATAGCATGGAAACAGGCTGCAGACTAGTACGCCATCATTGCAGTATATAGAAGTGGTCGGTACACAGCGCCGACGACAGCGGATCGGGACAGGAAATGTGAGAAATAAGCCTTGAAGTTGACCAGTGACAGCCATTCGGACAGACATGGCCTCGACGACCTTGTTTAGACCATGCCAGGGGTGCATAATCAGAAAAATTGAAGAGAGCATGGTTGGTTTTTCTGCGTCTTTCACAGCGATTTGCACAGTCACCGCTTCACGTGCACATGTTATTTGGCTCAGGTATTCCTGACAGTGTAAGTGAAACGTCGCGTAGGTTTACTTGCACTGCTCAAAGAGTGTTGCAGGGTCCCTTTAAGGCCTACTGGTTAAGTACATTCATTTTGCCTCAATTGTGCCCGAAGCTTCCTGTGGGGTAAATAAGGAGGACATGCATGACTTCGTCCAGCAGATTCAGTCGTTTGGAATGGTTCTGCCACGGTATGCTTCTTTTTGACAGGGGTTTTATCTTTGGGCCACAAGGCTGCATCGCGGGACAGACTGGGAGAGAGACCAAAATTTTCGCATTTATGTGGCCCAAGAAAGACTATCATCTTTGAAACCTTGCTGCTGGTGCACTGCTCCCACGTTCTTTTAGCGCAAAGGTTCCCAGTTTGCTCTTTCTCTTCTCCCCGTTGCAGGCTCTTCCCCTTCGCTGGTTGGCCGCAGGCGGCAGCGCGGTTCCCCGCCAAGTCACCTGCTGCTGCGCTGCCAGCAGTGCAGCTACGTAGCGCCATATCCAAGCCACCTGGAGAGGCACCAGCGCATGCACACGGGCGAGCGCCCCTACCAGTGCAGCCACTGCAGCAAGGCTTTTGTGGAGAAGGGCAACCTGGTCACCCACCTGCGCGTCCACACAGGCGAGAAACCCTTCCGCTGCCATCTGTGCCCCGCGGCGTTCACCCAGAATATCCACCTGGCTAAACATTTGCGCAGCCACACGGCCGGCAGTTGCTTCCGCTGACTCTTCTGCCCACGGCCTTTGCTTGTTGTCTCCAGCAGAGGTCGCATGAGAAGGAGGAGCACGTCCTCCGCCAGTAGTACAGGAGGGGTAAGGGCCCAGCTGTGTTTGTGTGCAAACACAACATAGTTACAGAGAAAGTTTGTGCAGCATGAAAAGGGTGGGGGCTCAGAGAGAGAGAGAGAGAGAGATCTTTTTACTCTACAAGTACTTTGGTGCAAGCGAAAATTTTGCTGTCACATCGTGGCCAGACCAGCCGGGTGACAGTTGCTTCACGCTAATGAAGGAAGCGTGATTGTGGGTGAGACCTGTGGCAGGCAGTGCCGTCTAGTGTTGGTCTCAAGCTACCACCATACAATGCACATGTGAACACGTGCTGCAGCTTTGCAGACTGGCACAAGCGAAAGAGGTGCACTTTTATTGGAAAGGGCAATCACTAGGCGTCACCTTTGATATGTGTACAAGCACATGCACAGCGCATGCCCGTGCAATTTTCCACTTGACGGTGCCTTCTCTTAGTAAACACCCGTGCTCAGTTGTACCCCCATTCAGAGGGGCCATAAAGACTAGATACAGGTGTGTTTGTTGTATATGAAAGATTTGGCATTTTCCACTGCCCTCAGTTTTTATCTGGCAGCCAATGATGCTTTATTCACTGAGGAAGTACCTAATTCAAGCCAAAATTTCAGTTCTCCAGCTGTATTGTGTGTTTCGTGATGTCAACAATGACGCCTCCAGGGCAGGTACTTAAAACAGAAGTATGGTGACTAAGGCTTGCACCAACGACAAAAAAACATTTTTTTGTTACCTCAGTAACCTTCCGCATGTCCAGATTATATAGTGCGACGATACCGCCAAAGGGCCGCTGTCCACACTTATTCTTTTTAAAGGGAAACTTAATTCGTCTCGTTGATGGCAGTATCGTAACCAAAACGTCCTGCAGGAAAACCAATTATACACGATTTGGGGGCACTTGAATAATGATGTTGAAACAATAAAAAGGCACTTCCCGTGATCGGAATTGAACTTGGGTCCCTTGTGTAAGAAACCGACGTCTGTCTGGTATCGCCATGCCGACACTGTCGAAGCAATTTGGGTCTTTTAAGCATCTACTCACACAATCACCTGCTGGAACATCCAGTTAAATCTACCATAAAATTCCAAGCGACACCACTCCCCCTTTAGGGGTGAAATATTCAATTTACTAAAAGGCCCAACAGATCGCCCATTTCCTGAAAATGGTGGTTTTAGCACCGATGAGTGAACAAAATAAACGCGAATCATATATTCATGTGTTAATGCGGTCACTTATTAGATGCGAAGGATCTCATGCTCGGGGCTCTGTCCCACCCTCCCTTGTTGTCCACCGTTCGCACTCTACTGTGCATGCGCGTCTCTTCAACCCTGTCAGCGTTTGGCCTGACGTCATCGCAGTCCACTATAAAAAGGGCCCATCTCCCCGCGAGGGGGACTCGAGTAAATGCACCGCATAGGGGGTGGGTGTATTGCGTTAACGTTTAGTGTTTGGGGAGTTGGTGGTAGTGAATGCGTTGTATCAGCAGCTTCTTGACGTAGTTTGAATGAGTCAAGGATATAAGGCGCGTTCGTAGCCTTTCAACTTGTGTCGGTTTTGTGGCGCAGTGGGAAGAGCACCATTTACCTCGCGTTCCGCCCACAGGTAGTGAATGCGTTGTATCAGCAGCTTCTTGACGTAGTTTGAACGAGTCAAGGATATACGGCGCGTTCGTAGCCTTCCATTCTGTGTCGGCTTTGTGGCGCAGTGGGTAGAGCACCATGTACCTTGCATTCCGCCCGCAGGGTCGTGGGATCGAAACCGGGCGCCGGTATTATTTTTTTATATAGTGTAGGGGGAGGGGTGCGGACGTGTTTTTGAGAGCGAGGAGGGTAGCGTGATGCGGGAGAGGAGTGGGGGAGAGGGCACATCTGGAACGGCTGTTGCGGACGCCGAGGCACGCCAACGCCGGGTGACATCGTGAGTTAAAGAAATGCTCTGCATTTAAAAGAAATAGTTAGGTGGCGTCCGGTTTCGATCCCAGAACTCTCTGGCCGCAACGGGAGGTACGTGGCGCTCTTCCCACTGCGCTACAAACCGAGACGGGAGCATGTGCTACGAACGCACCTTATGGCCTTCACTCATTAAAACTACGTCAAGAGCTACTGATACAACGAAGGCATGCGAAGCTGAACGTCACTGGAAACGACGAACTGAAAACTTCAGAGGAGAATGTTGAATTTCCCGTGAGAAAGCTGTGGCAGGAAGCGCCATGTGCCTTGCAGCGCAACCAGAGAAGAGGGCGGGCAGTGGGGTAGGAGCATGAGCACGCAATAAAGAAAGATGAGAACCAGGAAGGGTTTGATCAGGTAACGCAGGTGTCGGTCCCTTCGCTGCTGGTGTCGGTCCCTTCGCTGTCTCTACATTTCTCTGTCTCTACATGGGGGTTCACACTGCGTTTCCGTTCAAGTGCTGATAAATGAAACAACATAACGGCAACACAATGGAACCTATACGGAACCCCCATGATGCTTCGCATCCTCCTCATGGTTCCCTACGGGAAGAAGGTGTAATTTCTCTTTTTTTCTTTTTTTTTTTTTGGGCCAGGAAAGAATTGCTTGTGGGAAGCGAAATAATTTTGCTGTTGTTTGCAAGGTACGCTTCATCACGGGGTTGTTTTTCGGATCCCTTGTAGACCCCACCAAGAAGCATGCGGCACCAGTTAACGCGAATGCTCCGAAGCAGACCCGTCCACACACCGCACAGCGCGCATTGACATAAATTTGATGTGCCCAAAAGCACCGCAGTCACAAAAAATATGTACATGCTGAACCCCCATGATGCTTCGCATCCTCCTCATGGTTCCCCACGGGAAGAAGGTGTAATTTCTCTTTTTTCTTTTTTTGGCCAGGAAAGAATTGCTTGTGGGAAGCGAAATAATTTTGCTGTTGTTTGCAAGGTACGCTTCATCACGGGGTTGTTTTTCGGATCCCTTGTAGACCCCACCAAGAAGCATGCGGCACCAGTTAACGCGAATGCTCCGAAGCAGACCCGTCCACACACCGCACAGCGCGCATTGACATAAATTTGATGTGCCCAAAAGCACCGCAGTCACAAAAAATATGTACATGCTGCTTTGTAAACAAAACAGTGAGGGGCTTTGAGCATATCTTTTTTTTTCAGGTACTCATTGACTCAGCCAGATTATGTTAATAAAATGCTTCAACGACAAATGATGGCTGGTTGTGGCCCAAGACACGTGAACTATGCATTTATCTAAAAAAGTGTATTTGCACAAGTCTTGATGTGGCATTTGATAGTGTATTTCATTGATCATATGTGCAATTGATTACCTAATTTCACTTTTCCTCATTCTGTACGTATAGGGTACGGATGGAGTGTGTACTGCTTGATGAATCCTGAAATGGCAATAAACTAAAAATGCAGCAAGGATAATTTTCTAGTATAATTGATTTGACCACAGACAATTTCTTTTTGAGTTTGTTTTCTTGCAGTCATACCAAAAAAACTTGCGAAACAATATCCCAAGCCAGGTCGTCAGCAACTTGTACTTATGAGAAAAATATGAAAAAAAAAAGATGGTAGGCGTCTAGCAGGCCAATTTGTTGACAAAAAAAAGGTTCACACGTCCATTTACAGGAGTTGAGTGCAGGTACATCCCACAAGTATATGGCCTTTGCAGAAACACGACCAATGTTTACAATATCTGCACGACTAAATAGTAATAAATATCACAGCAAACAAGAAATTCTGAAAAATACTTCACTCCACTAAGACAGTTTCGTGTGAATCTGGGCACAAACAAACCCTATCATAAACTACACAATATTAAAAAAAAATGGAGACAATACAGTATTTGTCCTTTCTGCACTTGAGCCGAAAGCTCACTCATCTAGTATTTTTTCTTGATATCTCCACAGTTTTGATTGGCGGTACGGCCACTTTGTTCTTGTTTTCCGCCCTCGACCTGAAAGATCCCCTTTCCTGTATTTTTCACTTGATATCTCTGTATTTTGTGTGGGCGTTCTTTTGCAACCTTAACGGTACGGGGGATACCTAGATACGGGGGGGTTGCGGAAAATGGCCCTTTAGAGAAAGGTGGCACCGTTGCATTGGGTTCACACAGCATTTCCTTTGGGTGCAATGTGCGACAGTTGTCGTTGAACTTTGGCACTTCTGGATGACGCTTAGGGGGGGGGGGGGGGGGGGGGTTGCTTAGCTTTTTCGAAAGGAATGCATTCTGAGTTTGAACTTTGGCTCTCGGGGAGATTGAAATTTGACTTTTATTGCAGCTGCTTTTACTTTGGCGCTTCGCCATTTGATTTTTGCATGCAAAAAAGCTTTGTGTTTCAACAACGATCGTCATTAAATGGAGGGGCTCCTGATTTAATTGCCTGTTGTAAGAGGCACATCTTAGCTGTAGCAGGTGGAGAGCCACGGCTGTTTTAACCCAATCATGCTGCATGCTTTGCGTTTTGCAACCAGTGGCCAACGCGCCAGTTTTTTTCTTTTTTGTTTCTTCTTTGTCTGAGCCTCTCAGATAACCTGGTAGCTGCGTTTCTTATGTATACACCGAACACTGCTCAGGGCACCAGACAAGTTGAGCTTGCATGGTTTGCTGAGTTGCACCACGCACTGTTGTTTCCAAGTTCTTCGAACTAGTTTCTCTTTTGTGTGTGTGTATGTGTTTTTGACGAGATGCTTGTACGGGGCAGTCGGGCATTGACGCTGGGGCAGGTACAGCCACAATGAAGTGACAGGAACTTGCTTAAAGGAGTACTGACATGAAATTTCAAAGCTGAGATAACTATGTAAAACGCTTCCTTTTTATCAGGAGATATCTCCCAGCAAGTTTCAACAGCAACCGTTCAGCGAAACATATTTAAAATCCATTTTAATCTTCGCCCGCACGAGAAAGCCCAGAGCGGGCCGACGTGACATCATCTGCTACGTGCCCCAAACTGCCGACGTCGGGGCTCCCGTGACGAAGCCGACGCGCTGGCTGTGGTTGGCGCGCGCTGCTCGGGCGTGTGTACACGTCATGGTTTTGGGACTGACGTCATGCTGCCCAGGCCTGTGGGGACGGCGAAGACCTCGGCCGGTCTGGGCGCGCGCGTGCGCTCGCTCGCGCGCGCTTCCAGAGAGGCAGCGATACGGCAAGAATGGTGACGCCATGTCATACATGCTGTCATGGCGGCCGCTCGGCGTTTTTTTTGTCGAAACCGAAACTGGCACGAATAAACGACGCCGTAAATGAATGTTTACGCTGCGCTCGACCGTCTAATCTGTCATTCTATGATTAGTGGGCTGGTAGGCACGCATAGCAGCGAAAAAAAACGTAACATAAAAATTTCGTGTCAGTACTCCTTTAAGAAGGGCCTGTCAAATTGAGTGTCCACTTGGTGGTGGATGAATTGGGGATAGCATACCCTCAGAATTTTTAAAATTTTGGGGTTGGTGTAAATTTTGCGGCTTTCAGCACAAAAATGGGTATCAGAGGACATTTTGAAAGTGAAACTCTGTAATGCTAGGTGAAAAGAAGATCTGGCAGTCCTGTGTCCGCAGAAAACTCCTCCAACAAAAGTTGATAAGGATGCCGTAAAAGAGACGGAAAGCGTTCGAAGTAAGTGGAGGGAGTTTTGCTGTGCTTATCTCTCTCTCTCTCGATCGGAGGAGTATGTGCTGAACGATCGAGCTGCTGGTTGAAAAAACAGATCAAGCGATAACAGCAGGCACAGGCGACAGGTGTTGTGGGATGAGCAGCGTCAGAGTGGCAGTGACAGACTAGTTACAAGTTGCTTCAGAAAGGGAGGGCCATGCGTCATACGTGCTTGAGAGGAGTGGGCAGCTGACAATCAAGGACACCATGGGCGGGAATGGGAACAAAAGAAAATACCACAACCATGCAATGTATAATGACAAAGACTTTAATGAAGTAAATACCGGCCGCATGTTACAACTTCATTGGTTACCCATGTGTATGGATTGCATGGGCGTTATTTTTATGATTTTTCTTGTGATGTTTTTCAACAAACCTTGATCACCTTTTTAACCAACCTTGAAACCTTGAGTGAAAAACTGCCGAGCCAGTAATGTAGAGGAGAGCTCGTCCGCATTACAAGATAATGCCCAGGTGCCTAGGCATCTGTCCAGAGAAGCTTGCCTGGCGCCAACGGATACGCTCCTTCCTCTTTTCAGCTGGTTTTTTTTATTCGGTCTTTGTGCCCTTGTACTGTGTTAGTGCAAGGGCTCTCAGTTCTTTTCCCCTCCCTCTTCATTGCAGGTTCCCCCTCTCTGGTTGGCTGTAGTTGGCAGCATCGTTCCCAGCCCAGCCGTCGGCTGCTGCACTGCGAGCAGTGCAGGTACAAGACACTGCTCCCAAGCGATCTAAAGAGGCACCAGCGCATCCACACGGGCGAGTGCCTCCACCTGTGCCACCTGTGCCCCAGTGCCTTCTATAGGACCAGCCTGGTTGCCCACCTGTGCAGTCACGTGGCCAGAAATTCCTTCCGCTGACTCTGATGCCCCACGGCCTGTGTGTGCAGTCTCCAGCAGAGGACGTTGATATTGTTGATATATTTGCTAAATGGCTGAATTAAAATTGGGTGTTTAATTGGCGTCAGTGTACGTCTTTACGTTTCTACAATTTTTATGTTTGTTGTTCAACCTTAAAATTCAGTGAACGATGAATTACTCAACAGCCTCAGTGGCCACCAGTTGAACTCTCTTCATGCATGAGTTGCCTGAAAAGAGTAATGGAGGGAACAGAGGCAGAGTGGCACTTGGTACCTGCCTCCCCACCATAGTGTTGTTGTTGCTGCTATAAACGGTTGTTCTCCCCCATTTTAATTATCCCTCCATCATTCCATTTTTGCCTTCATACCTTCTATGTTGCGTGGCCTCAGCATCAGAAATGTAATGACTAAAATGCAGTGGACTTTAGCTGTCTTAGTTTTCCACAAAATATCTGAACTATACATTGCATCGCATGGTGCTGAAATCTACAGCTCCTGTAAGTTTGTGGGTCGATACAGCTTCTAGTATTAAAGCAATGTATTACATTGTTTTCATCATTAACCTCAGGCGACGTGATCTACCGGTTCATGGACGTGCGAGCTGTTATGATTGGAGTCCACCAAGCCTCCCCGTCTAACATGCACAGATGTGTACACAACACCGCAAAAATACACATGTACATTTCGTGTGGAATGGGCGGAGCATTTAACCACCTCCCAAAAAAATATTGTGAATGCCTAGGCCATGTTAAGTTTTCTGATTGATTTACATGCCTTTCTAATAAGAAAAGCGCTTTCTAAAGTACTGTTTTATTTCATACCATCCTGCCCGCCAAATTACATTGCCCATGACAATGCAGTTGCAAATAGGTAGGGCTAAACTTAGTAAATTGCTTGAATGTTTAGTGTGTGTTTATTATGTACTACATTTGCGTAAAGAAACAAAATTTTGAAGGCACCTTATGATGTGTATGTTAAAGCACTGTTGTGCAGTGGCCGAGCAGGTCCTCTCATTGCCATCATCATCGGTCCACCTTTGCATCATTTTCTTCCTTTGTTTGTACGAGCCTTCCCTTGAAGGCTTGTACCGGGTGAAGAGTTTCTGCTCCCCTCATCCTGTAACAGCTAGTTGTAATTCTCTGTATAATGTGGCCTAGTTGACCCAATTGTTGCTTGAGGAGGTTGATCTGATGGGTCAATTTGTTGTTGGCTGGAATGTGGAGTCCCATAATGCAGACCTTTTGGTCTTTTGGTACCGTATACCTTTTGGTCTTTCATGATGAGGTAGAGTTGTTGGTTTGCAGGGTCTTGAGAATTGCCTCTCTTTGTAAACAGTACTGACTTTTGAGGTGTGCATTTGAGGCCTGTGGCATGCATGTGTTCGGTATAATATCTGTGGCTTCTTGGACTGTATCTTGTAGCTTGCCCGAAGCATCCAATTTGAGGGTTCATAAGGAAATACCATCTGCATAGAAAGAAGGCTACCTTGAGGTTTGGGATGTGTTCTAGCTTCTGGGGTAGGTGGAGAAGCTTGCCTTCCCTGAGGCGCGAAAGAGTTTCGCCTCTTAATCCCCCTGGGGAGGTACGCCGATGCATTTCGCTGGGGGGTGGAGCGTCGTCTGGTTTCGGCGGGAACCCAGTACCGCAAGTCAGACCTGGTAACCCCCCCCCCCTGGGTTGCCTTGGGCAGCCCAACCCACCTCCGCACCGCTCGCTGAGTCGGCTGTGGTGGCATCCACGTCCGTTGGGAATGCTGCTGCACCCACTGTTTCCTCCTCCCCACCGGCCCGAAGCACACGCGAGGGCCCGGAGGAGATGGAGTTGCAGGAAACTGCAGCAGTTCCCAACTCCGCAGCACCGCCTGTGCCACCCGGGGCACTCCTGACGCCCTCGGCGGTCGCGGCCAAAACGAAGGGCACAGCAAAGGGTGTCAAGTTTGGGGGGTCCGGTACGCCTGGTACCCCTTCCAAACCTGATGGTGAGATGGATGTGGGGCCTTTCCTGTCCGCTTTGCGGCGGAAGGAGTGGGTCCCTCCATCTAAACCCCCAGAGAAGGTAAACCCCCCCCCAAAAGTGCAAGCCCCGAAAGACCTTATGTAAATAGTCACACTCCAGTAGCTCTAACACATCATAATGGGAGGAGAAAATATTGTTCAGTGGAACTGCAGAGGCCTTCTGATTAATCTTGATGACGTGTATGAGATTCTGCATGCTAATCAGCCAAGTTTAATGTGTGTTCAAGAAACACATTTAAATTCGAATCAATCAAATTTCTTAAATAGCTATATCGTGTTCAGAAAGGATAGGGTTGGCTGCAAACACTCTTCGGGCGGTGTAGCCATAATAGCCCGGAAATACCTAGCATGCCACCCTATCACACTCAACACCGTCCTTGAGGCTGTAGCAATACGCACAATAATTTTTAATAGGTTGATAACGGTATGCTCTATTTACATTCGTCCTGATTTCGCACTTTCAAGCGAGGCGCTGGTCGACCAGCTGCCTGAACAATACATCCTAACAGGCGACCTTAATGCGCAAAACTCTTTGGGGCTCTTCTCGCACGGATGTTCGAGGTCGCCTGATTGAGAAATTTCTTACATCTTCAGGAGCATGCCTCTTCAACAAAAAATGAGCCCACATACGTTAATATAGGACACAACACACACATATCTTGACATGACTATTGGCTCCGCAGTTCTCTTTACTCTTCTCGAGTGGGGTGTGGATGGTGACCCATATGGAAGTGACCACTTCCCCACCTCACTAACATATATAGGCAAAGGCCCATGCAGTCCATCTTCCCAGAACCGGCTCAATGAAGCAGGAGCTAACTGGAATACATTTACAGAGACATCCAAACTACACCACACGTTCATTGGACACCTACACGTTGAAGGAGGTATACCCAACGCCTCACGGCGCACATCCTCGACGCCGCCAAAAAGTCCATTCCCCACGCCTCTCGTGCCCCGCGCACCCAGAGGAGGCCGTGGTGGAACAAGGACTGTAGGCGGGCGCGAGAGGCCTAGAACAAGGCGCGGGGTATTCTTCGTCGGTACCCCACGTCGAGTAACCTCCTCTTGTTCAAACGGGACAAGGCGTTTGGAAAACGTGTGCGCCGTGGGGCAAAACGAGAGAGTCACACCTTCTTGACATCCATAAACTCGTACACAGACATACACAAAGTCTGGACACACATACGTAAGAACAAACACGCAGCCTGCCCCCCCCCCCCCCGTGGTTATCACAACAGGGGACACACTCGAAGACCAGGCCAACACACTTGCACAACATTTCGAACACGTGTCCAGTTCAGCACACTACACAAACACTTTAATGAAACACAAAACTTCTGCGGAAAAGAAGTCCCTGCGTGATAACAACAAGTCGCACAGTTCTTGCAATTCTCCTTTTTCAATTCATGAGCTGAAGGCAGCCCTGACAACATGTAAGCCTTCAGCTCCAGGTGCAGACAAAATCACATACACCATGATACAACACCTACACTCAGAGACCCTTGAACCACTTCTACATCTATACAATAAAATATATGGCTTTTGGGGCACATTCCACGCTCTTGGAGGGAGGCCATAGTAGGAGCTTTCCTGAAGGAAGGGAAGGATCCTTCCTCTCCACCCAGTTACTGGCCCATTGCTTTGACAAGCTGCCTGTGCAAACTCCTCGAGAAGATGATAAACAGGAGGCTAGTGTACTTTCTTGAGTACAATGGTCTTCTCGAGAGCTGCCAGGCAGGCTTCCGGGCAGGGCAGTCCACTAACGATCAACTCGTCCCGCTCGAGGCTTATATAAAGGATGCGTTTATTCATAAACAGTTTTGCACAACGGTGTTTTTTCACCTTGAGAAGGCCCATGACACCGCTTGGCGCTACGGGATCCTCAGTGACCTGAAGTCATTTGGTGTCTCAGGCAGCATGATGAACTCTTGTGAATTATTTGTCTGAAAGAACATTTCGTGTGAGAGTTGGTAGCGCACTCTCAAGGGTTCATGTGCAGGAAAACGGCGTTCCGCAAGGTGGAGTTCTAAGCTGCACTCTGTTCATAGTTAAGATGAACTCCCTTGTGAAGGCATGCACCTACAATTTCTTATTCAATGTATGTAGACGACGTCCAGGTATCTTTTAAATCATGCAATATGTCTATCTGTGAGCGTCAAGTCCAGCTATGTGTCAAAAAACTTGCCAGCTCGGCAGACGAGAACGGATTTTAAACTTAACCCAGAAAAAATCACTTGTGTTGTCTTCTCCAGGAAGCGTGGGATCCATCCACACCTAGACATTGCCCTTAATGGCGTTTTGATTCCTGTGAGGAAGGAACACAGGTTTTTAGGTGTGGTCTTGGATGAAAAACTTACGTTCATCCCTCACTTAAAACAACTGAAACATAAATGTCGAAAGGCTATCAACATTATTAAAATCTTGTCACACCAGTCCTATGGAACGGACAAGCAACTCCTCTTAAGTATGTGGCGCTTTTCGCACGAGCCCAACCCAGAGCCTCTATGCCGAATGTGATAAATGGTCCCTATATCACCAGAGGATTTACATGGACTTGTTTTATGCCTCGAAAATCATGGCCCTGACTAACCACCCTTTTAATTCCACCATTAATAAGGCATCCTCACAACAACTGTTTTAAATATTCCTTCCATCTCTCGGCCTTTTTCAGTTAGGGTAAGAGAGGAGGCCTCTGAGCTCAAGGTCATTCACAAGACACCCATCACTGATTTTATACCATCATGGAATCTGCGCCCTGTGTTCTGTGACCTGTCTTTTACACAGCTTGATAAGAACAGGGCACCAAGAATTGCGATTCTGCAGCATTTCCTGTATTTACAGGGTAAATACCGATGTGCAGAATTTTATAGTGATGCGTCGAAGACTGCTACCGCTGTGTCTTTTGCTGCGCACGGACAGAACTTTTGTATCTGTCAAACGATGAATGTCCAGAATAGTATTTTTACGGCTGAAGCATACGGCATCTTAGTGGTTTTAGATCACATTGTTAAACACGAAATTCTAAAGTTCATCTTGTACACGGACTCCCTCAGCGTTGTACGTGCGGTGTCCTCTAACAAACGATCTAAAAACTATGTAGTTAATCTTATTTTTAAGGCTATTCTATCCGCATGTACCGCAAACCTTGATATAATTACATGCAGGGTTCCAGGCCACTGTGGAATCGTCGGGAATGAGGTTGCTGATAAAATGGCTGCCGGTGCTGCACTACAGGCACAGTAGATATAACAACAGTACTGTACACTGACATGAAGCCACACATTAGACAACAATTTCGTAAAACATGGCAAGCAGACTGGAGAGGACAGATAGACAACAAGTTCCACGTAATTAAACCACACTTAAGACCATACACCACCGACACACGCAACAGATACACAGAAGTCGCTTTGGCTAGGCTACGGATAGGGCACACACATGAAACCCACTCGTATCTGCTCACGGGATCTTCAAGACTCATGTGCAGCAGGTGCGCAGAGGCCCTATCCGTAGTCCACATACTAATCACATGCAAGGCACTTCACACAAAACGACACAAACACTTCAGCTAGAGAACTCTACAGACAACATATTCCCCTACATACAGCGTTGCTCTTTGGGTGACGATGCCATGGTTTCCGCGAAACGTGTGTTTAGGTATTTGTCAGACGTTCAGTTTTTAAACCTCATTTCCTATCACGCATAATCAAATCTGGCCCTATACACCAGCCATCACCATTATCTTTAATTGATTTTACTATGTTCGGTTTACACGCTTTTATACCTACCTTTTTGTGGTAATCACATCTCTTCAATAACTTCTTCTCTGGCGCTCTTTGCCCTCGTTGGCCTTGCGCCATTAAACATTAACCATCATCATCATTCTTTGAGAAACAGCGACACTAAGCACGTGCTCTAGAGTCTAGACACCGTATGCAATTGATTGATTGATTGATTGTGGGGGTTTAACGCGCCGACGCAACGCAGGCGATGAGGCGCGCCGTAGTGGAGGGCTCCGGATTAATTTTGTCCACCTGGGCATCTTTAACGTGCTCCGAAATCTCGTACACACGGGCGTTTTTGTTTTTCGCCTCCATCAGAAAAGCGGCCGCCCCGGCCGGGAATCGAACCCGCGACCTCGTGCCACCGTATGCCAGCCGCATCTACTACGCGAGGGTCTGTTTAGCGTGCATCCTGGACAACCGCACACGATATATTGCCTTAAAATTCAAGAAAGGACTCTTCCGTGCGGAATACCACATAGCAAACAAGCAAACAAACAAAAAAGAAATTCGAACTCGAAATTTAGTTTCTGGCACCAACTTATTAACCCACCAATTAATTTATTAAGTCCTGTTTATTAATCGGATTGACTTTTTAATCGATGACCAGACCCTAGAAAGCTCATTCTAGCGCCACTTAGCCTAGCCACAGCCAGCGCATACCGAACTTTGACACGAATCGTCAGATAATCTGTTCGTCGCGAGGCTGAGCAGAATGCGCCGAATGCCTCGCGCTTTGCTTTCACATTTATTTATCGCAATCGTATATGCGGCGACAATGCTTCTCGCTGCCGACGGTGCGTTTCGATGTGCGGTGCGATACACCACCGCGCCCTCCTGCTTGAATTTGGCGCCGCGGCGTTCTGGAAAGAGACGACGCGCCTCTGTTGCTGTAGCGACGGGTCGCATGCCGAAGCGACTAAAACCCGCCCGCCGACCGGACGTTGTTGCCAGCATACTCGAGAAACGCGTGCTGGCAACACTGATTTGTTCCGACCGCGACCGACGCTGGACGCTGCCCCTCATGGCTATGCTGGCAACACTTGCAACGCGCCCGGAACAACGACCGTGTTGCGGGCGGGTTTTAGCACGACCGGCTCCGGTCGTGGGTTTTATTCGCTGCGGTCTGCTGTGATGCTGCCCAGCACGGCCCTGCACTACAGAACCTAGTACCGGGTATCGCGCATCAGCCGATCTATAGAAGAAGCCGATCTCCACTGTGCAGCGCCGGAAATGTGCCCATCTTGCTGGTTGCTTTCATCAAACTGCTGCTGAGTGTTCTCCGTGCGATCCATGTGTGAAGTTGGCTCACCTTGGTGCAGCACCGCCACCCGTTTGTGCCAAGGAATCTGAGAGTGGAAGGCGAGCTTTACGCTCCCTGCAAGCTTTTGACATTGGTGCCTGTGTGTGCTTCTTCGTGTATTAGCCGGCGTGCTTCCGGCCGTCACTTTTATCTCGTAGTTGTGATGGAATATGCCTAGCAATAGTGACTAATTACTCAGGACTTCTATGAATAACCTCATTCTACTAGAGCCTGCAAGCTCCGCTTAGGTATGTTTGGAGTGTATCAGCTTGCCAAGTCTGTTTGAATTTGTAGTGTATTCTAGCCGGTGGGATCTTTAGTCGTTGCATAATTTGACGTGTGCCAGCATTTGTGTTCCGTTTAGAAGAATCTAAAAAAGCATGTACTCTTAAGTTAGTGTGAAGGGTGAACAAGGAAACGGACAATGCATTTTAATTGTACATAGAAGCTATAGTTACTGCATGTGGCTTGTGGTACCCACTATGATGCCTGCATCGCTTATTAATTTCAGCAAGGTAGGTACAAAGACATACACAGCAGAAAAGTGCCGCGCTGTTTTATGCTTGTATTTGGCGTTAGGATGAGGTGCTGTTTTATACCAAATCACCCAGGATTTAACTAACAGGACGGACGCTACTTGCAACTGATTTATTTAGGGTATGTCCATCATGTATGAGAGAAGCAATAACAAAAGGCCACAAGTATTCGGCCAGAGCACACACAAAAAGAACTTATCTAAGAAGGCACATTCCTTGGAGTAGATTGATAAAGAGGGGTCTCACTCACACATATTGTTCTCCTTCATTTGATACAAACTTAATGTGCCATTACACCACAGCTTCCTTCCGCTATTTTTGTTTATCAATTTGGGTACATAATTACAACCTTTGCAACGAAACAGCCTGGGTAATTTTCTACCGAAAGTGCGCGTTTTCAAATGGTCCCTAATACATTAATTAGGTCATTTGGCTGATGTAAACTTGTCATGTCAAGGGTGTCTCATCGCACACTTAACAAGGAGCTTAGCATGCTTCTTACGACAAACTGTGTGCAAGCGTGCTGAATACTGGCACATGCCCACTCGAGGATTGGCACGGGCAGGGTATTATTAGTGCACACGCACTAGGGAGGCTGACCACGAGATATTCATGCACGTGTCTGGTGCCTCAAAAGCCGAACCCCTCCGACGGAAACCCTTGAGTTTGTGCAAAGCATTTCCAAATTGGCCATTTAAAGAAAAAAAAACCAAAGGAAGAGCAACTTATGCTGCGTCTCATTCACACACGCTAGAGACAAGCGGGTGCCATCTGGGCCCACTTTGTAAGGGCTGTAGCTGCACAGGATACACAGAGAACGACATTAAGGAGAGCAGGGTAGAGCATATATACAGTAGACACTCATTAAGACAAACTCGAGGAAACCGTAAAAATATGTATTACCAGAAATTTGTTTTCAGCTGAGGTTTTTGCGTTGTGGATGTTACAAGCAAGCAAAAGTGTTGTTCATCCTATTCATGGAGTTCGTCTTAACTGGAGTAGAGGCGTGAAGGTTTGTGAAAAGAGAGCTGAGCACAGCCAGTGGTCAATTTACTAAGACAGCAAAGAGGACAGCCGCCGACTGTGAGAAGCGGGGAGCTCAAGCTTAGTTTTCTTACAATATCTATATATCCGCGTTCCGGCCTTTGCGGCTTTATTGCCTCGTATTCGTGCAGTGCATTGGCTCTGCAAGCTAAATAGTCTCACGGGTGGACAGGCAAAGTATTTCAACTGATATCAATGCTCAATATCACACTCGTCAGTCTGAACAAAAAAAAAAAATCAGAACGATAAGCAAACTGTGCTTCCCCCGCTCAAGCGCTACTACTCACACACTGAAGTCAAACGACTGCCAAATTCTTTTTTTCTATAATAGAGGGTGTGTAATTTACAGAAAAAGCATGCTTTGCGCGCCGCTTCAGATTGGGGGAAAAAAAAACTTTCAATTCCTCCAAAGAAATTAGATTTACTACTCCTGCGATACACCTTTTTGCAGGGGTGTACAAATATCAAATTTTGTACCTCAAATCACACACGAATAGAAAAAGTGACTGCAGATGGAATAAAATATGTTCGACTGAATATCATTGCTTTAGTGTGTTTACAGCTTTGGAAGAAGAGCTCAAAGAGAGACAAAAGATAAATTGGTTAATCACAACCTGACATGTAGAGTTTGTGCACTGATTTAGAAATGGTACAAAAAAAAAAGGTGAATAAGAGACAGTGGATTAGTGAAAAAAGTTTGGCACACATTTTCTTGGAGACATGTGGGTTCTTCAACGTGCTCTGAATAGAAGTATATTTGACGGGCTGTAGCCCCTCCAGTCATTGAAATAAGGCCCTTGCTATGCATGCCTACTAGGACCAGTATGCTACTGAGGCATAGCCAACAAGTAATAACTCAATTTCTTGTTTATGCTATCCCATTGGCCGGACACTTCTTTCTCGCTTATTAACTTTGCACAGGTAACATTCCACTTCAGTTACTGTACACCAGAGTTACCACTCTGGCTTTGCTCAAGGTGTTGCTTGCATTAGGCTTTCTTGCAAGGCTTAGTCGTCGTGCAGAAAAGCCGACCCAAACAGGCGTTCGTTGTGGTGAAGCTTGAAGGATTGCATGTTGTATGGCAGAGCAAACTCTTATAGCTCTGTTCGTAAATTTTGAATACCTAGAACGAATTGCACTTCGGATAGAAGAAGCGTACAGAATAAATCTGCCATTTGCTCTCTATAGTAGCAAAATAGCGTTAACTGAGGTATACATGCGTGACACCTGTGATATCCAGCTGGACGTCACATTTGCAAGCTGGCTTTGCCGACTAAATGTGGCCCTGCCTGAGGCATAATCAAAATAGGAAAAACACAGCATAATTTACACTACGTCACTCACTTTAGAGGTGCTGTTGGAAGTTTCTAGGCTGTTGCGTTCATGTGTTCCAGGGTATCGCATTTTCTCACTACTTACATTTTGAAAGCTCGGTCCATATAAGTTTGGATAACACATTTGCCTTAATCGTGGGTCTCTATTTTGCGATCTTCTGAAAAACGTCTTCAGGATCTGCCATGTGTTCTATAGCTTGATACAACTTAAGGAGCTGTGCGTTCTGTAGGGAACCTTAGCAGGTTATTGATGCAAGCAAAAATTACCAAAAGCACTTTTTGTTCTGTTTTAAATTACGTTTCTGCTAACAAGAAATAGATCCAGTTTAAATTAAAACCATTATGTACTACCCACTGTAACGGCCTAGCGGCTAGGATGTTTCACTGCCATGATCGAAGATGTGGGTTCAATCCCAGCCATGGTAGCCATTTTTCTGGTAGAGGCGAAAAAGAAAACCTGTGTGTAGAGATTTTGCTGCACATTTCAAGGTCCCCAAGTAGTCAAAATTGATCCATAGCCCCCAATATGGTGTGCTTCAAGGTGCATGTGCAGCTTCGGCACACAAGTTGAACAAAACCTCTCCACCCCCCCCCCCCCCCCCCCACCTCCTACACACACAAAAAGGGTATAAGTTTCAGCTGTCGGGGTTGCTCAATTACATAGACCAATATAGGACCTTTACTTTCAGATTTTATAATATTAAGACTCAAAAATTTAGTGCTGCTTTGACAGGCCAGTTTTATTTTATTGCAGCCTTTCAGAATTTGGGGTATTGTTTTCAACAGTGAGCAAACCATGGTGTACACCAGATATTGCCTTTTCCGACAAAAATAGCAGACAGGTAGGCAACGCTCTTTGTAGCAGTGCAAAGTTGTGCCACCTCTGTAAACATTTCGGTCGAGTTGTTGTCCCAGTCATGTTACGAATGGGAGCTCCTTCAATTTGTAATACTTCCATGGAGGCCTTTCCGACCAGCTAGTGTACACAGCCCAACAGTTCTTCAGTGAAAATATTCTGTATGCACTTCGTGAAAAATAAAGTAGGTTTGATGGCTTGCTTTGCTGCCATATTTTCATTTTGATCTGTTAGGCAGGACCTGGCGGTGAAGGTTACTCGTAGGACTGACACTTGGACAAGTAGATACAAACTATATTGAAAAGATGCAACACAAGAAAAGGAATCGCACTTGTAAATAAATTTTATTTACACAAATGCACTGTACACGCCATTTGTGTGGTTACAATGAGGTGTACAAAACAAAACTATAGGCACCGAAAGAATAGCAATGGCCATGAGAGGTAAACACGTACCCATTCAAAATTAAATCCTGGCATGCTGCAACTGCACTTCAACAACAATACACATATAATCCATGTGGATTATGTGTATGGTTAGTGAAGAGGATGAATGAAAGAATCTTTCCTTCTGCGCTGTTTTTTTTACTGCGCTGCGGCTAAAACCAGGCTGGCTTCATAGATGGCGACCTTCCCATGGCGGCCGGCGACAATGAGGGCCAGCGTGCTGAAAATTGCTGGGTAGGGACGGCGCACTCCATCAGGTGGTGCTAAATAATCTCCAACCTCACCAGCTTCACTTTGCTCACAGTGACTGTTGGCACGAAATGTAGTGGCTGTACCAATAACAACCGACCGTTCTAGTTAGTATGTATATCACCGGTCAGCACGTAGAATACAATGGCTCGTCCAGACCTGACTCTCACCAATGGAAAAGTCAACGTATACAACTAAACCACACGGGTACCACACTGTCTGGCTCGACTACCATTAATTTTTTAGCATTCCCATTCATTCAAACATTCATAACCTTTACCGACCTTGGCTCTACATGGAAAAGCTTTCTTTTGGCGTGACAGTCATTTGAGCACATGCGAAATTTGACAGGAACGCTTGAGTTTGTGCAAAGCATTTCCAAATTGGCCATTTAAAGCACGGAAATGCTGTCATTCTTGCGCGGGAGCATAACAATTTTCCAGCTGCAGAAGCACTAGTTGATCCAAGCTTCTTTAGGGGCTGCAGCTCTTTCACATAAACTGTGCCACTCGTGTAGCACCGTCCTCAAGGTGGCTCGCGAGCCCTACAGATGGCAAAGTTGGGTATACGAGAGTTGGCCCTGGTCAGGGCCGGCGATGAGAACCGTACACATAGTTATCTTCATGATATCTTTTTGAGCCACGCCCGTATACCAAAGCGATAAGAACCAAACAAAAAGAAAATGCTTTTGCCATGCCGCTGCTGGACTTGCTCAGTAAACCATCGGGTTGACTCAAAGTGCAACGCAAGAAAATTGCACAGGATCTCATCATATTCTAACAGGATGAGAGCGCGGCAGCGTCTTTTATGGCTTGGTTTGTTGTCGAGCGTTCCGCCAATGCCGCCTATAGCCTACAATCCTGACAGTGCACTCGGTGCAGCCACTCATTACAGAGTCACTATCCATGCTGCTGCGACACTGCCTCGACTGAAGCAGAGGGCCAACAAAGATTGCGGGAGCAATTTATTTGAAGCACATTTATTTTGGTGTTGCACGTCTTATGGAGCGTGTTGCAAGGAAATCGGAATTGACCAAGCGCCAAATGTTTCTTTTTCTGCAGCAGTATATGCAACAGTGCACACCAAGTGCTTCTTGTTTATTTTTTTCTGGTCCACGCCATAGAACAACCATCCATGGAATGCCATGGATGTGCGCACCATTCTGTGACGTGGAATGTTAGGAATGCATTAGGAAATTGTCAGCTGTTGTGGACGCTTCTTGCAGACAATATCTGAATGTGCATTCTGTGCACACTGACCGGGTGCAAGCGTTTCGCAACATAGCAAGTAATATTTTCGCATTTAGAAAGCGATTCACTGAAGCACACTGTCGAGCCCACAGGTGTACTTGCCGCAGTGTCAATGAGCTTATAATAAGTGCAACAAACTGAGGAGGAGGCGAAATACCATTGACAACAGGCGGACAAATAGCTCACAATGCTTCAATGGGGATCACAAGCAGCACAAGCTGTTGCACTGGCATAGGAAAGAACTAAAAAAGGCCAAACAAGGAGAAAAAAAAACACTTGGCATCGGCGAGCATGGGAGGTCACTGTATATAAAGTTGGTCGGAGCAAAACTTTTTCATAAACCCCCTCTCAATTGTTTTTTAACCACGTTCCTCACTCCGCCGCTGTCATTAAAACAGTTGCACGAGGTGTGCATTTCTAGAGCAGCCGTTTTTCTTATGAAGGCAAACAAAATTGCCTTCGTGCGCAAAGTCTTAGACAACATTAATGCACCAACTGGTTTAATTAGCCGATAGTCTGCAACTACGGTATGCATTACAGCTAAAGTATGGCTTCCGTGCCTTAACCTATAAATTTTAACTGCTGTACGGAAAAGAAAGCAAGCTTCATTAAATATATGTGCTGACAGCAATGTAAACTTAAAATTTCTTGTAACAGAGATAGAAATTGTTTCAGAGCCAAAATGATAAAATTCAGTGCTGAATGATGCAAGGCACCACTAAGTACTGTCATATGTACACGCTAAGAAAAAAGTTTAGCAGTGTCAGTAACTCTTCGTAAAACTTTTCTTTGTGCCCTTTGGCAGGGCATGAGCAACAAAATGTCACTGAATTGCTCCACAACAATCGCTTTCTTCTTGTTGCTCTGCAAGTGCCATAGCTCCAGTCCAAAGCTCAAACAGATGAGACACTCTACCCCGCTGACCACGAACAGAAGTTCTTGACTCACTCCAGGGACACAACACCAGTGGTACCAATCTGCACCAAGTTTGTTGCTACCTGGCTTGTGGCTCCCTGCTGGCAAAAGAAAAAAAAAAATGTGCAGTGAAAGTTAGACAAGGGATTGCAGGGGGAAAAAATCAATTTCTCCTTTTAAAGGATTGCAGGGCACACTGCGATTTCACGTATGCATAAGCAAACACACATGCACTCCTTAATGGAGGCTTCATGTCAATGAGGCATGGGTGACATAACATTGCCCCTTTGGAAGGGAGGTGTGTTCTCTTCATCTTGCTGGATTGCATGGCCAGCATGACAAGGATGACAAGACCGAGGGAAGGAATGATGATGTGGAACAGAAACAGTGGCATTCTACTAGTTCATAACTGTCGCACATAAGAAGCTGCACTACTTCATGACTTTCTTACATTAGTGAGGTTCACATCTTCTTGTAAACACAGTTGCGATCCCGCTCATTGTTCCCCACCCTCTCCTTAGCGGGGTGCGGCTCCTGCCCCGAGTCAGTGGCGGCTTTAACGGCGTGTCGTGATGCAAGTAGTACGGATAAATTTTAGCCCAAGCTTGGTAGGTGCCGTACCTTATCGAATCGCATCTGTCATTTTGTCAAAGTGTGGGGTCAATGGGCATGGAACAAAAAAGTGACTTGCAAGACAGAAAAAAAGAGTGTAACAATGTTAGACCACACAGAAAACATAGTGCAGTAGAAACAAAGGACAAGGTGAGGCCGGGGCAAGAGCTAACTTTCGACAAATGCTTTATTGCAGGACCTGCGCTTATAAAAACATCTGGCTCATAATAGGAGAGAAAGAAAGGAAAACATCAAAACGAACAACGAAAGATGAGACAAAAACCACCACGCGCCACCTACGCCAAGAAATAAATCTCTAGCTTTCGTAAAGCCACAGATGGTCTATTGATGCTTTGATCACCGGAACATGCCATCTCAGCTGCTTCCACAAGTTCTTTCATCAGTCCAGACTGGTGGTAATGCAAAGCAATCATCTCATCGTGCAGGGGATAACACAGGTATCCCGATACACACTTTTTACAATGGGCAGCCCGCTGGCCGTCAGTAGCAACGCTGCTTACTTTATTCTTGTACTCTTAAATGGACATTCAAATATCTGCTTGTTTGGCCAGTATAGTCGCTGCCACATGAGAGTGAAATTTTATAGACAGCATGATGCCCACAGCGTACCAGCTTAGAGCAGACCGGTTTTTGCACACGCGTTATAGGCAGGTTAACCTGCACAAGCCCAAAAGCCTGTTCGGGGCTGTGAACAAGACATTGATCCCACTAACAGCCACCTGGCTGCCCATTGTAAAATGTGTGTATCGGGAAACCTTTGTTATCCCATGTACGACCAGACAATTGTTTTGCATTACCACTACTCTGGGCTGACGAGAAACTTGAAGCAAGTGAGATAGCATGTTCTGGTGATCAGTGTGTCCGTAGACTGTCTGTGGCTTTATCAAAGCCAGAGCTTGATTTCCTGGTGTAGGCGGCATGTGGCGGGTTTTATCTCATATTTTGTTGTTTATTTATTTTTTCTTTTCTCCTCTTACGAGCCATATGTCTTTATATGTGCTGGCCCTGCAATAAAGCATTTGTTGAAACCTTGCACTTGTCCGGTCCTCGACTTATTCTGTTTTTACTGCGCTATGTTTCTTGTGAGAGTATGAACCAACACGCCCAAACATTTTTTCTTCTGTTAGACCGCATCCAGGGCATAACAAAAGTTCACAGAGCGAAAGAATGTTAAGTGAGCAAACAAGCTTTTCTAGGCAATGCCCAGGGGCGTCGGGTATGCTAGGTACAGCAGTTGCTGCAAGAACCAATGGAGAGTGCAGTAACTGCACAGAGACGGCAGTAAGAGGAGGAGGCTAGGGTATATATAGTCAGGATCCAGCTTACATCGCCTTATCGTCTGGGGGTAGGGCAGCGTATCGCCTTTATCACCTTCCAATAGTTTCAGGGAGAGAGGCCATGTAATTCAGCTGATATTAGTGCTCATTATCACGCTTTTAAAACTTCGCAGAGTAAACAATGCCAAGGTCATCATGAAGTGTTGAACCGAGAATAGTGTCTCAACTAGTTGCACAAAGCAAGATAAGTAACAGTCACTAAGCAGTGCTTAGCATGCTACACATGCCCTAAGCAGTGCTCAGTGACTGTTCGAGCGCTACCACATCGATTCACATTAGGTAAACAAATTTTTCTCATCCGGCATGCATTGCATTCTGTAAGCATATATGCTGGTGCATGTATATATGTGTGCCAGCATATGTTGTATACATATGCACTAGTGGCATAGGCAAGATACATAAACTTGTGTATAGCTTCCTAGCCAATGCATTTTGGCCTTGGCAACTGCAACACCACCCGAAGGTAAGACTAGCCAGATGAAATTGTGGTGGAGGAACTCCTGACGTTTGTACTGTGGATACAGGAAAATTTTGATATAGTCAGGTACACATCACATTTTCTGATAAAATGTGGCACTCCCAGCATTCAGCTGAGCGACAGTGGGGTGCTGGTACTGGATGAATTGCATGGACATTGGAAAGTAACGAAACCCTGCAGTGTACGATTATAGCATTCCAGGTTACTCCATGTGAAGTAATACGTGATAGCTTAAGCAAAAAGCACCATATTCGTTTGGTCGGGGAAGTCAACCAATGTGTAAGCAAGGTGCTCACTGCATGTTCCAAAACATGCAAACGTCTATTGCAATCTCGTCCTGTCTATTATGTTCGGCTATTACGCACGCTTTCAGTGTTTAATGAACTTCTTATTTTCGCTACACACGCCCATTGAACGTCCGCACAACCAGCTGCGCCACCGATGCAGTGAGCAATTTTTGCGATTGTCGCCCTCGCCTTACCCCGGTCCAATGGGATCATACGTTAACACAAATTTACTCGTAAATTTTAACATCATAAAAATCAGATTTAATCAAATTTAAATGTTTAGAGAATAATATTCGATCACTGACTGATTCGCACAATCGTTACTCGCAAGACATCCAATCGTCATCGCATCGTCACTGCAAGTTCTTGATCCTAATATCGGCACATCGTAATGGTCATTCTACGTAGTTTTTAACGAAATCGATGCCACAAGGCAAGTTACACTGACTGCAAATCATGCCTGAACATCCAAGGAGTACTATAAAAACAACGGCGCAACCGCAAACAGTAGGGCTCTTTGATTTCCAGTCTCGGACTCACCGCGGACTCCCCGAGAAGCAGTCCGGCATTCGATTTTCCCATGTATCCCTATGACTTCGGGGAATCCTCGGACTACCCGCGGACTACCCACGGCGAGTCCGAGACTGTAAATCGAAGAGCCCCAATGAAGCAACCAAGTTACAGCCACGGGACGTGCGACAACGCCGGTAAGCAGTTCGGCCTCTTCCACTGGCTAATATTAGTACTTTACACATGTTAGCTGTACAGAACCGCTAGGCTCCGAAGCTTTTCCGGCTTCGGGTGCGTCACTTAAGCTCAAAAACAGCGTACTATAGACCGTAACTAATGAATAAGCGGTATTTGAGTTCGATAACTCAATTGCCGTAAGCATACATGGGCGCCGCCATCTTGAAGGTTTGTTTACATTAATGTTACCAGACCAGCATCAAAATTTCGCTAAATTTAGCGGCCACTTACAATTATTGCGATCTGAGTACTCGTTAAGCTTCAAAAGAAAGCCAAAATAGCATGGTATTAATCCACAAAAACGCGAAATCCGCTGTAGCAAATCATGGTGCACTTGTAGCAATTGTAGAATGTGCTTGTAGCAGTTGCTTCAGCATGGTAGTTTGGCGGCAAATTTTAAATGCATACAAGCAGATTTGTATACAGTGTTCGACCTAATCTCTTGTTAAGTATTGGTGACAACATGTTATTTAGCTACGCTGTCTTTCGGTTGGTAAGCGCGCTTTTTTTCCGTCATGCCGCTGCTGCTGACTGTGTGGCTTGCTGCTAGTTTTCTTTCAAGAAAGCCCCGCATTTATACGTTCCTTTATGTGTGACCAGCCATTGGTAACAGTCACGTTTTCACTGTCTTTTTCATGTGGTGCAAGCTATGTTCCATCAGGTGTATGTAACACCTGAGGTAAGCTTCCACAAATTTCTGCATTCTCCAAACGGGTGAAATAGAACAAGCTATGAATCTGACAAAAAAAAAACAAGAAAAGCGGCGGGCAACCAAGAATAGCTTGTTTTTTTTTCTTTTGGTTCAGAAACAGCGATTTCTTGTGTATGGTTGGAGCATTGTTGGAAAAATACACTGGCACATTGGAGTCCAGCCTGATGATACCTTTGCCCTCTGTGCACATAAAGCTGAAGTATCATTCGAAAACTCAGAATGCAAAATAAATGTGCTGAATACTGTTGGCAGACCAAGTGTGTTTTGTTCTTCAATTGCAGTGAGCTGTTTACGGTGTGTGATTTTGAGATTATTGGTAGCAGCATATCTGCATTGGGTGCGCTAAAAGTAAACATGATACAAAACTAGGATACTGCAAACTTTTCTGAACACTGCGCTAGGAATAATCATCAACGAAAAAAAGACGGCTCAAGAATACGATACTCCTTAATGCAAAATTGGAGCGCAGTGCAAACTGCAGTATTCTCGGCGACAGCGTGTAGCTGCTGTGTCTCAGGAAGTGATCGTGTCTCAGGAAGTGAGCGCCTCGGTGCCACTGAGCATGTCTCGCGTGGCCTCTGCGTACTGCCCTCCCTTTCACACTTTCATTTTACTTTCCTCCTCCGCCTTCCTGCTTGCTCTATCTCATTCATCTCCAGTGCCCTCTTCTTCGTTCGGTTACAACAAAGTCGACGGCCACACGAAACCACAGGAGTAAAGCGGGCACTTAAAGCCAACTGCATTCAAAATTTCGACCTCTTGAAAACACCATTTCCGTATAGTCTGCTGAAAAAGAAAGCAAGATGCAAAATACAACGGCCGAAATACGCGTGTGGACGCCGCAAGCGGTCAGCAAAAACCGGCGATTTTGAAACCGAAATCGAGGAGAGCGCGGCCATTAAAATGACATTGCAGCCATCCAGCGAGCGGCCGGACGGCGTGCGGGACAGCAAATGGGTGAAGTGTTCGCAGCAGAGCTTGACCGGTTCTCTAGCTGCATGGCTGGCCAGAGGAAGAAGCCACCGTCAGCTGGAGCGTCACAGGCGTGTCATGGCTGTTTACGCAATCTGCCGGCAGGTGCAGCGTGGTCTGCGGTGGAGCTTTTTTAAACGCTTCTGACTGGTTAACGAGGCAGTTCACGGGGCTACCACTCGTGTCCCAGCTGATGTGGGGGTACTACTAGACATTAAAATAAATTTGGTCGAGGTGAAATTTGAGTGCAGTTGGCCTCTTAAGAGGTGCGCTCTAAAAAAGAAATGGCAAGCAGATTGCCTTAGCAAGCTGCGTTGCAAAGAAATTATTTCTGTAGCTGAACAGTTCTGAAATTTGGTTGGTTCTGAAGTTTGATTGATTGTGGGGTTTAACGCGCCGACGCAACGCAGGCGATGAGGCGCGCCGTAGTGGAGGGCTCCGAATTAATTTTGACCACCTGGGGATCTTTATCGTGCGCCGAAATCTCGTACACACGAGCGTTTTTGCTTTTCGCCTCCATCAGAAAAGCGGCCGCCGCGGCCGGGAATCGAACCCGTGACCTCGTGCTCAGCAGCGCAACGCCTTAGCCACTGAGCCACCGCGGCGGGTGGTTCTGAAGTTTGTTCAATCTATCCCAGTCCTATAACTCCAGCCCTTTTTCATTTTTAAAAAGTGTGTTTTCCTGTTTTTCCTTACATTTCTTTTTTGCTGCTGCAGCAGCGCTGAGAGCATGAGCATGCAAGACAGAAGGTAAAAAGTGGTATGGTCACGACACCTTTCGCTTGCATTACAAATTTCCTGATCCACTTTACTCGAAGTAGTAGAATAATTAAATGAAGCATCAGTTTTACAGTTAAAAAATGGGTAAAAGAAGTAAGTCCACCACGGGTATAAACATTTTAAAAAATGAGATGTCTATTTATATGTTGTATTAGCTGGCGCAGAATCTAGCAGTACACCCGATGTCGAACCACATTCCATACCGAGACACGGTGCTAGTAACTCCAATACCTTCAACAAACATCACGTAAACTGATAGGTTAGCCTGGTGCACTGTCGAAGCACGAGTCATGAGGTCCCCAGACAGCTCCGATGAATATCACGCAATCTGATAGCTTCAGCTGGGAGGCTATGGAGCCCTGCAGTGTTGTGGAGCCACCAAGGACTTGCTTTCGTTTTGTATGTTATTTCTCCTTGTAAGCCATGCTCCATGTGTACCCAGGGAATATAGTGGCTCTTCACTGCTTATAACACTAAATATTTATCCTCATGGAGCAGATAAGGTTTGCAGCTCATTAATACAGAAATAAAAGTTGGCTCTGCCACATGACATGCAGACTTCCAAGCTTCACTGCATGACATTTTCTTTAGTGTTAGCTTTTTTGGCACGACGCCGAAGCCATGCAAGAAAGCCTACCACAAAAGCCTTGCACAAGAGTGGAACTCTGGCAGCCAATGTTGGCTGAGGAGCAACGCTACCTGGGCAAAATTTATAAACTGGAAAGAAGTTTCCCATCAATATGGTGGTATGACTGAGAAACCAAGGTTTATTACTTGCTGGGAATGCTTGCATTATAGTAAAGGTCATACCAACCACTAACGTACCTAACCTCTTTTCAATGCCTGGAGCAAGCCATTCAAATGCAGTCGACGCTTGTGGAATTTTCAGGTAATTGCAAGCAATGCTCTTGCCCCACCAATGTTACATTCAATTCAGTAGAAGAAATTGCTTGGTAATTTAAAGCTGAAACCCAATTTTTCGATTAATTGAAAGTTATTTCGAATAAAAAGCATCAAGGTGAACATCACATCTTGATAAAATTGGAAATTTTAAAGCGTCAAAACACCGGCCGTGTCCTGCAATGTTGGCACCATCACAACCGAGGCAGCGCATAGCTGATAAAGCAGCCGGTCACTTGAGACTTGTGCCAGTCTAAGAATCTCTCTTTTGAGGCCCTCAACCTTCTTTGTTGCGCACAGCTCCGTGCAACAGTTTGCGTGGTGAAAGCTTCAGGCTTCGATTTTCACCACAAGTCTGAGCTAACACGGCAAGCTGTGTCACATTCGAATAGGCAACAAAACAAAACCAAGAAGAGAAGATTTTTGCGGACCAATGGCAATGCGCTATTGTGCTTTCTGTTTTTTGTTGCGGACTTTGTACTAATGGTAGCCAACTGTATAATTTCTCTGGTCACAACATGTTGAGGAAACCGCATTTTCCACGGCAGGGTGTGCCAAATTTCATTCCGCTGCCTTTCCAAACTGTCTTAATCTTTTAAGGGGCAACCACACCCAGCGACAGCGAGAAGCGACGTGAAAACTGTAACTCAATGGGTACACCAAACAGATAGCACGAGTGACAGCAACAAGTGAAAAAAATGATCAAACTGCCGCCAATGCCCTCCGTCGTCGTCGTTCGTCGCTGCTGCTCACTTGTGGGCTGCTTCTGTCCAGCAAAAAGCAAGCGGCGGCGTCAGCCCGTCGCCTTCTGCTGTCGACTCCCTTAGCAACCTGGTTATAAACATTTTCGCTTGTCACCGTCATCCACACCACCAGTTTGCTGTACCCATTGAGTTACGTTTTGCCGTCGCTGCATGTGGTTGCCGTTTACTCGCCATTTTTTGTACCATTTTCCTAGCGATACATAAATATTTTAATGCCTCAGGTCCTGACGACTGCCTAAGTTATCTTTTTTGTCACTTTGTTTTAAAAACTTTATAAACAATGAAAAAGATATCTGTATTCGAATATATTTGATTTATTCAATCCAGTCAGCTTTTGCTATTTGTATTTTATGCACAGTTCGAAATTTCCTGTTCGCACATCTCTAGTTAATATGTTATGCAAGATTAAATGAATGAACAAGCTGACCAATTGTTCAAACTTTCTAGGGAATGTGAGAGCAGTTGAAAAAACGAATGTACACAGAGAACAAAATCTCACTGGTAATAATTGTGTGTAGAAACCAGGGTCAGAGCAAAAAAAGAAATGCCAAAAGCAGATATCTAACGCACAGTAAATGCCCCCAACGAAGTAACTTGTGATGTTTCCATGTGAAGGAAGAGAAAGAGCAGGCTCAGAGGAGGTTGGCACTGGACAACTACTTCTGAGCCTGCTCTTTCTCCTCCTTCACATGGAAGCATCACAAGTTTCTCCGTTGTGGGCATCAACTTCCTGACTACCTGTGATTTTGTACCCCTTCTCTCTCTTCTACCGTCTTATCTTTTCTTCATATGCTGCATGGCCAAAATATGAAGTAAAAAAAAAAAGTGGTTAGCAAAGGGTGATACATGAAAATTCTAGTTGAAGGCTGTAGGATAAAGCGAACAGCAATAGGGATCTTGCAGTTGTTGCCATTTTAACCTCTCGTCATGGCAAACAAAAAGTCAGAAAAATCAGATGGTGAATGGCTTCAGCATAGTTTCAGACGTCGTTATACACTGGCACAATAGGGTGGACGGCAGCACCACTGACGTGTCTGAATGATTGGACAATCTAAAAAATCAGTCTGTGACTGTGTACAGGTACCGTCATAAGTAATTGGAGCACAGGAGCTGTGGCCGAACTGTATCGGAGCGCCGTGTAGCTGCACCGGCGGTAAATGAAAGGACGAAAACACGCATGTGCGCCTGCCGACGGCGATGACCCATCTATACCTCTCAAACCCCTTTTTAAATTTGGCTTCGAGCATTGCTCGCAGCACAGTGCCGCTCTCGGCAACGATAACAGAGACGATTCTGGCAGCGTCTCTGGCGCACTTCCAGCTGCCGGAGAAGTGGCGCGCTGTCACGGGAATTTGTAGTGAGTTTTTCGTTCAAATATTTTTACGTGTGTACGCTATCAGCGCCATCGCCGAGACCAGTATGCTGCGAACAATGCTTGAAGCCAGGTTAAAAAAAGTGGTTTGAGAAGTACAGATGGGCTATCGCCGTCGGCAAGCGCGCATGCGTGTTCTCGTGCTTTCATTTACCGCCGGTGCAGCTACACGGCGCTCCGATACAATTCGGCCGCAGCTCCCGTGCTCCACTTATGACGGCACCTGTATGTAAAGATCGAAGTCAAACATTGCTTTCAGGATTAATTTTTCATCAAAGAATTTGGCATGACCTACTCGTTCGAAAGCACCTTTTGTCGCATGAAAGCTTGCTGACACCTATGACAATGCCACCAAGGAACGAGAGGCTTGAAGAAGACACCATTCAGTGGAGGGGTGTGAGAGAAGAAAACCCAGGGGCAACAAATGGATATGGACAAAGCAAGATAGCAGCAATTGGAAATGCAGCAGGCAGGCCTTAGTTCTTGTTCTACAGTGTACACAAATGGGCTCAGGACGATGGCTATAGCATGAGCAATGCGAGAAAAATTCTCGTCTAGTGATGTGAGACCGGCCAAGAAGTGCCCCGTGTTAGCGAAAAGTAGCGATTGCTACCTATTCTTTGATTACCTACGAGACTCCTGGAATTTCGAAACCACACTTGTATTGCTTGAGAAAATTTCTGCTGAAGTGCAATTACGTTAGTAAATTGCAATCTTTAGCAATTCAATAACCTATAAAACGACCATGCTCAGCAACCCTTGTAGTGCGATTATAGCAATTGAAAAAGAGAAGCAGCTGCATTACGTACACTCAACACCAACTGTCGGGAATCAAACGTGAGTGTGTTAAGTGGGCCCACCACATGCTACACAGTATTTGTTCATTGAAAGCATCAAGTATCTCTATTGCACTTTCCCTCCAACAGAATAAGTCATGACATGCATTCCGTGAAATAAATTCCATCTTCCAACTCCTGCATACAAACGCTGAAAATTCTCCATTCTGTTTAAAAAAAAAAATTAGAACAGAAATTGTGAGGACAGGTGCAAATTGTATCGACACACACACACACGCACGCACGCCACATATATATGCGGCTCCTCAACAGAAATATACTTGCACTGCACTGTCTACGAAAAACAGGATCGGGAGCACAGATTCGGCGAAACACTTACATCCGCAATGAGAACAGTGGCACCCTGTATGCCAAGGCATGGACAAGCAGTCTCTTGAGGTAGGTCTGGCTCTTAGAAACGCAGCAGGTCACCGATCAGCCACTCGAACACATGCTGGGACTGTGGTGGAAATTTATCAGCCCCTGTAACGAAAGCGCAGTGAGCGGCGTCTCGATGACACATGATACGAAATAAATGTCTCCGAAACATTGCTTGCTTTACATTTGTGCGTGCAATCTAAAACCCCTGTTCTGCTTACTACGGCTGTTAACGTAGTAAGCCTCCATGTAATAACTGCCACTAGTGGTAAGCATAGTGACACCACAGCAGATTCTAGCCAACAGTTACGCATATGAGCCTGTAAGTTAAAAAAGAAAAACATCACGACACTAGCGTGTGTTTCGGGTGTGCTTTCGCAAGAAATGGCACGTAGCTTATTCACTTTGAAATTAGCCTACACTTCTACCACGAACACTAAAGGCAACATCACCTTGTGTGTTTTCTTCTCCGTATGAAAAGGGCGATGTGACAAGTCTAAACACTTACCTCCTCACGAGCTTGTTGCTACCACCGACGTTGACGGCCACGAAACCGAGCTAGCGAAGTCTCCGACTTTGCGCCGTCGAAGCTGAGGCGCAGACTGACGTGAGGCTCGGTAGGACCCTAGGAACTTCAGTTGGAGTAAAAGCTGCGATTCCAAACCACGAAGGCGCACAGGCCGTCCGGCCGTTCTGTCGAAACGGTGCCGGAGAAGCAGGGAGAAGCACGGCCCGCGCGGACGGACAAGCAAGAAATGCGCAAAACAATGTTGTCAGCACGGCCAAAGGCCCTCGATTTTTCAGACCAAAGTTGGAGACGTTTTGAGGCAAAAACGACAGCGTTGCCAGCATAGTTTGGTGCGTTTAGGCCGATTTGGCGGCGGTCGCGGGCGGGTTTTAGTCGGATGCGTCGCATGCGCAGAGAGCAGTGGAAGTGGAGGCAGATACCGCTCCGCGCGCACTTCACGCTTTGGAGGAACCGTCACCGTGCTCTAAACTCCGAATACTCTATTGTTATTTTGGGCCTTCCGCTTTGCAATGTCGTGTTGTCGATATCAAGAATTTTATGCCACTCGTCTATGTTAGGTCATGGCCTCCTTTATACTTTAGGAGGCCATGGTTAGGTATGCCCGTATCGAGATGGCATCAATGATGGCGGCGCCCGGCCCTTTGTTTACAGTGCCAATGCCGCTTCTTTGACTGTGTCTGTGTTTGAGAACTAACTTCAGGGAGTCGATTGGGGCGGGCGTCGTTTCGAAGTGAAACGGTGTTGGCGTGCAAATTTATTTACCTATTGTTGCATCTATTCTTGGGTTTGGGCGTCGCTTGAAGCGGTGGAAAACTAGGAAACACGGCGCGCCTGCCACAACCGATGAATAGAAGCATTTGCTTGCCAACACCGTGTCGCTTCAAAACGACGCCCGTCGCGTTAGAGAATTGACCCCCAGCTTTCCTTTTTTTCAGGAGTGACGTTCGCTGGCCGGAAATTGACGGATATGATGGGTCGTGTATACTTGCGTAGCCTAGCACCTGCGGGGCGTGCTGTTTGAAGGGATTGCGGCCTGTAAGTGCCGGCCGACTGCTGCAGCGCTGGTTTCAATCGAGGTTTCACTAACTTCGTGTGTACGAGAGGACAAGAGACAGTTCTTGGAAGCGTACGAGGTTATTCGTTTTCGTTCCTGGCGGAGTATGTTCCGGCGTTCGGCTCATTCGGCAACGCGCAAGTACACGCCCAGTTTGCTAATGTTTGCTCAAGGCGTGAGTAACCTCGAAGAATTTATTAGCGCACGTTCTGTGACCTTCATTCCGCATATTATTGGTTGCGCTGGAAAACTGGGCTGACATGCGTTCATAAACGCCGTGCCTCACTTGCGCCGTCTTTGTTGGTCGCATTTTCCGAGTCAAGTTTCGGCGCTGTTCATTTTAACGCCTGGGTTGCGAAATGCGCACTAAGCCCGGCAGCGCAAACTAAGCTGTCGTCAGCGAGGTGCTCGTAATTATGAGCGAAACAGAAGCAATGATCTCTCTCTCGTGAGTCATTTCCTAGTTTGCATATCGAAAGAGCTACTGTGCTTCCCGAAGCAGTGTGCCCTCTCCTTAGTTGTTGCGATAACACTTGACGGTCAAGCTCCAAGAGACTAAACACAAGACGCCAATACCGTATCGATCTGCTTGTTGCAATGGCGAATTGTCAAGCCGTCGTGAAAGCACCCCTGGTCCGCACAGTGCCTTGTAGAATAATATTTGTCACTCTGCTAAAGTGGAGTGTAAGCGCTTAGTTTGTTGTGCTTTTTATTTGCAGGCATTAGTCTCGCCAGTGAACCCCTGAGCTGCTGGGACGAAAAGATCGTGTTGAAAAGGCCCACCATCTGCATTCTGGCCTGGCCGCAATCTTCGAGTCCATTATGCATGACCGAGCAGTCTACTCATCTTCTCTCCACTGTCTCATCTGGTCCTACCAAGTGTCTGAGCCTAGCTGTGCCATCTGCTGAGAAGGAATGTGCCAGCTGTTCACCCAGAAAGAAGGCCACTCTTAAATATTTGTTGTTGTGTAACAAGTGAAGGTTCTAGCAACATTTAATACTACCTAGGGGTGCTGTCTGTGTCAGTGCTGCTAACTTCATCAGTGCTTGAGCTGCTCTCTCATTTGTTACAAACTGCTCTTTTGTTTCCCATTGTTGGTCATCCTTGTTCAGTGTCCTTCATTTTGCCAGCTGATGCTGCTGTGGTTGTCGTCTCACAGATGTCTGATGTGCTGAGCTGTTGCTATTTGGACGGGTTTCAATGATGTACTTGGGTCGTGTATGAAGAATGCCATAAGTCAATGATTATTTTTTACTCAATACGGTACTTTATAAGTGAAGCATGGCAGAAATTTCATTCATTTGTCATTGCATAGGTATTTGTTATCCAGCTTCTAGAATTTAATTTCTTATAGCCTAAAAGGACACTTAGGTCAGTTGTAAACATTGCCTTTTAAAATTTGTAAGCCAGGTTTTCAGCATTTATGAGTGATTTACACCCATTTCTTAATGAAATTGTGGTCAAAGGGGCTGTCTTCCCGGCACTACTTGCAAGCTGAATTGCTGATATTGACCGTGACGACACCCTGGAAAGACCTCAGGGGTAAATTTCATGGGGTGCTAGCTTGTTTAAAGTGCAGTGAACAAATGCAAAAGTACATGGACGCCTCGTGAAGCAGTGAATGCAAACGCATTAATGTTCCGTTGCCAAATCTGACCACTCATTTCTCTTCCTGTGCTTTTTTTCTTTCCCCATGTACACACTGGCCGCGCACCATCTGTTGGGACATTGCTATATGAATGCAGGTTTCAGTAGATGCTGCATGAAGGCACTGCTGTCAAACACCGAGCATAGCGGGCATTTCGCACAACGCATTCACTGGGTGCACTCTTAGTTAGCTGCAGCCATTGAGTCTCCGTGGTGTTGGGGATGCGTGCGTGTCTAACATTTTGGAGGCTCTAGGTTTGATTCCCAGCCACATCCACAGTTGCTCAATTTTTTTTTATTCGGTAGCTTTACTTTGTGTATGGGAGCTTTGGTGAGAAAAACACCGTCAAGTTGAGCACTCGTTTACCTTTGAACGCTCTCTGAGATGCTGGCATTTCTTTTGTGTGTGCAAACCATCCTTCAGCCACATTGTGCACTGTCTCTATCACAGCGACACCAGGTGTTTGACCTACCGAATCGACTAGGTAATGTCTTTGTATTAAACAGTCCATCCTAAGAAACAAGGAAAAAGCTAAAGCTTTGAAGCCTGACATAGCACGGCAACAGATTTCAAACTAGTACGGCATCATTGGGGTAGTTGATAGGGTCACTGTGGTCAGTATGTGAAGTTTTATGTTCTGCCACGTGCTAGAAAGAAATCGAAACTCTAGAGATTGCTTAATAATCAATCACGTGGGAGACACTTTACAGTGCAGCCACAAATAGAGCCAGAGCTAATTTGCTTTGGTGTCCTTTTAAATGCATTTTGCAAGCAACAGCTTTGTGTTCGCTGATTCTGTGCATGATTGCGTGGCTGGAACCTTACCTGGTTCATTTGTTGATGGTGAATCAGAGACACGATTGTTTCTGATAGGATACAAAATAGTCTAAAAAAAATTGGCCCCATTTTTGCTTGGTTCGCTGCAAATGTCAACGAAACACGATGGTCGTCTCTCACCCCTGTAATATAACTCGACTTGCTCCAACCCCTCGCGCTATCCCCGGCCGTATTGCTGCGGTTCCGATGAGTTAAATAGAGGTTTATTCATTGCAATTCAATTTTCCTGCCATGTCACAGCTCGCGCCCATCTTCTGGGACAGCTAGTACCCTTTTTATTTTTTGTTCATTGCCCTGCCTAGAACAGCATGAACGCGAGCTCTGTTCCTTTGTGCTTGGTTTTATCTCGCACATGCTGAGGTCTTTCTGCGTCAGTTTTAATGCACTGGTTCTTTTCCCCAGATATTAAAAAAAAAACGGAGGTGTATTGTTACTTGAAAGATCAAGGGTCCTGCCGTGTAAATATTTACATTGTGGCTTGAATGTGCCTGAGGTTTCCTTTGTGACAAATAATGAGGGCGTGTATGACCTAATATAAACCGGTAGATTTAGTTTTTTGGAGCAGCTCTGTCAACACACTTTTTCCTGACGAATGTATTCAACTGTGGCCAGAAGGCTGAGTCGAGGGTCAGACGGGCTGACCGGAAGTTAGCTGTTCAAATAGCCTAAGAAAGACTTATCATCTTCAAAGCCTCGCTGCTGGTGCACTGCCACTGTGTCAGCGGAAGGGGTTCCAGTTTGTTCCCTCTCTCCTTGCTGCAGGCTCCCCTGCCTCTCCCTCTTCCGTAAATGGCCACAGGGTGCAGCACGACCCCCAGCCGGGTCGCCGGCAGCTGCACTGCCAGCAGTGCAGCTTTGTGACAGCGCGCCCAACCCATCTGAAGATTCACCAGCGCATCCACTCGGGTAAGAGACCCTTCCACTGCCCCCTGTGCTCCGGGGCCTTTGCCCAGAAGTCCCACTTGGTGAGTCATGTGCGCAGCCACACGGGCAAGAGGCCCGCACGGGGCACCTTGGGTATTCAAAGTGGCGGTATTGGTGACACCGCGGACCCCGAACCCTCAAATATAAGTAACCAACAGTGGTGATATGTTTATAGGTGGAGGGTAAGAAACCATGAATGGTGGCCATCGAAGCCTTGGTCAAGCACCGGTCGATGGGCTCTGTGTCTGTTTACCAGGCAGTGAGCTCCGGGACCTCTTTAGCCATCATGGTAAAGCTGGAGAAGAAAGAACACCCGTCCCGTACTTTTTTCCTATGCCATATCTTAAATCGAAAACCCCCCAAAACATGATAGGACCAGCACCGGAGGTTCATTTCTGCTCTTTCCAGCAATTGCTTTCCCAATGCCATATAACTACCACAGCTTCCTGATAATTGAATCTGTTGAAAAAGAAAAGCCTGTTGCCTCACTGTCCGTGTTCTTGATCACAATGTTCATAGCAGGAATAATCGCAGGGCCCTACAAAGCAAGGAAACAGAACTGGAGAACTGTATGTGGAGGCAACAAATGTCGTGAGCCAGACCCGCATTGCAGGTCTTGACATCAGGGTCACACCCTACCGCAGCCTTAAGAGCTCACAGGGCATTATCTCAGATCTTGACCTAATGAACAAAACCGAATTCGATCTGCTCGAGGGCTTCGAAGTCAGGGCATAACAGCAGTGAAGTGTAGAACCATTCGCAGAGAAAACAAAGATTTCCGTACCAAACACCTGATCTTAACCTTTGACCGGTCAACGCTCCCGCAATTCATCAAGGCAAGATTCATTAGATCTCCAGTTTGGCCATACATTCATAACTCGCAGCACTGTTTTAAGCGCCAGAGGTTTAGGCATGGTACCACCGTATAATTCAGACTATAGGTCAAGCCGGAATGTAGGCCGACCCCCTTACTTTGCAACCCAGAAATTGAAAAAAAAAAAATCATTACACGTGCAACATCATTTCATTGAGGCTGCAAGCACTTTTTTCGTCTCAGGTTACTCGTTAGAGCTGTGGGAAATCTTGTAGGATGACTGCTTCTGTCTGGCTGCCTGCCACACAGTCACTCTACTTAGGTGCAGTCGGGAGAACAGCTTATGAAGCACCTCTTAAACACTCGCACAACCATGTCATCAGAATGCGAGTGCCAAGCATAGGACGACCATGAGCAGATCGTCACGAGCCAGTCTGTGCAGGCAGCCAGCTGGCGTCTTGGGGTTGTCTCCGACCATCCATTTGTAGATACGTTGCACGATGCTTGTGGACAAGAGTCGCCACCTTGTCTTTAATTAAAAGGGTCCTGAGATGGATTTCAAAGTGTTTTTGTTTGTATCAGAAATCTACTCTGTAGTTCGTATAGAAGCAAGTCCAAAAATAGTACCGTACTTACCCGATTCTAACCCGCACTTTTTTTCCGCAAAAATAGGCCGAAAAATCGCATGCCCGCTAGCATGGGATACGAAACCGAAACTTCCGAAACGGCGGAAATTTTGTCCCACCATAGCCATCTCAACATGGCGCCAAAGCTTTCTGCAACAATTTTTCGGACGCAGGAAGCCTAGGCACCCAGGCTTTTCTATCCGCATTTACACAAATCGTCAAATCGTTCTACTTGCACTCTTGATAACAGCAGTGGCAGCAGCGGCTCCCACGCGTTCAAAACGAGCGGTCGGCTGAAGCATGTGCCTCTGGAGAAGCTCGCGGGATGGGCGTGCGAGGCGTGGGCCACGATCCTATCGACCATGGTTGAACGTTTGTTCAGAAGTGTGGCATCGCGAACGCGCTTGGCGGCACCGAGGACGAGATGTTGGGGTCAGCGGAGAGCAACGAGGAGTGAAATGAGTGGGATTACTTCTGGAAATAAATTGCCTGTTTCTCTTGCATTTGTTTTGTCTGGGTCACAAAGTTCTGTGCGTGTTAATATCGGAGGTGCAAGTTTTTTTTCGGTTTTTGGCCAGGAAAATCGGGGGCGCGTTAGAATCGGGTAAGCACGGTAAGCATATTCGCTCACGCTAACAAAAGTCATTACTCCGATGAGAGAACTATTTGTTGGCTCGGCGGCTTGCAATGACGTAGAAGTCCCACCTCGTCCGAGGCGAAGCACTCATTTCATAATTGGCTGCCGGAATTCTCTTCTATGTCCATAATTTTTGACGGCGACGTTTCTACCCGCTGGTTTACAACGTCGTCGTTAACGTGGTTACTTCAGTGAGTGGGTCGCGCATGAGATGACGACGCCCCCGCCCCCTATTTTTTAAGCTACCTTTTCAGTCCTTACGGACTTTGAGCAGGAGGTACTGGTGATTGCAGAAGTTGACTTTGCATGCGCGAGAGTTTCCGTGAACAGTAACTTACTTTTACCGTCGCTACATAGCGATACAGTGGCTAGAATTTCTAGCGACTGTTATATGTAATAGCGAGCTCCCTGCGCCGATCAAATGTACGCTCGCACCTTGATTAGATTACTGTAATGTTCCCAGAGAACGCCCTCCCCAAAACATCGCCCACCTCCTTTTACGGGTGAAATATATGAGTGGACAAAATAAACCGAATCATCTCTTCATGTGTAGATGTGCACACTTATTCGTCTTTTCTGTGCTTGACACGAAAGTTCGCCCGTCTGGAATTTTTTCTTGATATATCCGCAGTTTTAGTTGGCGGTGCGGCCACGTTTCGTAGTTTCTCGCACCTGACCCCAAAGTTCGCCCATCTCATATTTTTCACTTGATATCACTGTACCTTGGGTGGGTGTTCTTTCGCAACTTTTCGGTACAGCAAATGCAGTGCACTCATCGCTTCATACAAGGAATCTTAGTTGATGTTGTTTATTACATTCTTGCTAAATGATGATCAGGAGTACGATTAATGACAATGTTTTTTCAAAAGAGCAAGCAAAATATCCGCCCGTACTCCAGCCTAACACGCTTTCAATGGTTCAGATGTGTTTATGAACTAGCATAGCTTTTTTATGCTTTTAAAATCGTGTTGGGCAAGGTAATATAGGCAACTGCGGAATTATTACAATATATTTTACTCCTTTTGTATCGAAATATTTAGCGGAGGTGTGAATTCCAGTTAATGCAATACTTGGTGCTAATCGTTCCCACTAAGTGGCGGTTCCAACATCATGTTTCATAATGAAGCATAGACCTCTGTGGGTGTATAACAAATATGAAGTAGTGAGAGGAATGTGGAAAGGAGTAAGGGTTTCGGGCCTCACATTTGCGAATGCTGTACTCTGCTTAAAATCAGACGTTCTATCAGGCCTTGAAGTGAATCAGAGAACGGTAGGCCGTTTGGCCTTACCATAAAATACCGATCAAGCGCCCCCTCCCCCCCTCTAAGCGGGTAATGTTAGGGAGGGGGCTCTTGCTCAGAACTGTCCCGAAATTCAAGATGGCGGCCGACTCCCCCCCCCCCCTCCTCGCAGGAAGGAAAGGCGCCGCTTAAAAACAAAACGCTTTATTCTGAGGCATTTGTTCTAATTTAATCACTTTCAAAAATGTCAAATGAATCTTCAGAATCAGAGCCGAAAACTAAGTCCAGGCACTCGTTTTGCAAGTCCTCGGGATGCTCGGGTGCCACGGCGCCGATGTCAGACAGGCAGTCATGCAGCTCGCCATCCTCACAGCCGTCGAGTGCGTTAGAAATCCCACACCCCTTGAATGAGCGCAGGACTGTCTCTTCGGTGACAGCGGCCCAAGCCTCAGACACGAAGTTGAGGGCGTCCTGCCACGACGGCTTTCGCAGGTTGCCTTTCGGCATTCTTTCTTTTCTCATAAGCATCTCCCAAGAACGCCGAAGGTTGGCCTGCAGTAGGCCTGTGCAGCCCGCAGGCACATACACAACGTCTGTGTCACGTTCCTCTATGGCGTCTTTTGCTGCCTCAGTCTTGTGGATCGGTGCCTGATCTAGCACAAGTAGCCGCCGCACATCATCGTTGTTCGGCCCCCACACCCTTGTCAGCCACTCCTGCAGTTTATCCGACGTCATCCAACCATTTTTCGATGCGGTGACGCGAAAAAAAAAAGTTCAGTCAACTGAGGTCACTGTAATCGAGCACATTCCTAATTGTTACTCTCCGCCGGTAAAGCGAATAAAAGGAAGAGAACCCGATGCACAAACTTTGTCACTCACCTGGTATACGAAGGCTCATGAACGCCTCGGCTGGTATCCTTCCACTTGGTTCCTTCAGAACGACAAAAGCTGGCAGTTTGTGGCCACTTGCGCGTGCTGCCAATGCAACCGTGAAGCCCCTGCGAGCGCAGCCAGTGTTGGCAATGCACACAGTGCTCTCCCCAACCACGTTGTTCGTCCTGCTCGCTGGGGAGTCCATTCGGACCATCGTCTGGTCCATATTACACATGTTGTATGGCGTGTAGTCATGGCGTGCTCGCAGGGTATTCACAGCAGAGCGAAATGCCTTTGCCGCCTCCGAGAAATCGTCAGGTGTCTTCTGACTCTCGTTTGTGGCTTGGCGCATTGTCGCGCCAAACCGCTGCTTCCACCTCTTCATATATTGGCTCGACGCAGCGAAATTTCCCAGCTGCAAGTTGCAAGCTATTTTGATAGCTTCTTCAGAGAGAAGTCTGTTACTAACGGCACGTCCAGTGCTCCTTTCCTGCTCGAGGAACTCAAAAAGAGCGTCGTCCACTTCCTCACTGAACACCGGCGCTCCGTTACTCAACTTGCGCCGAAGCTTGGCCGTGCCAAAGTTTTGTTGCAGTAAGCTCTCGAACTTGTCCCACTCGCGGACCCTCTTTCTGTCGATACTGAAGTGGCGAGCTCTCGCATGCACATTCCTCCCGGCCTGACGATGCCATTCTACGACCTCGATTTTTTTTTTTTCACTGTATAGGAATGCATGTCGCGAAGTCGCCGCTGTCACGCTTCGAACCAACAAACAACAATAACAAAATGGCAGGCGTCGTGCCAATGCATGTGCCAATGCCAGCAAAAGTGGTCACATGACCAATTTTTGGATTGGATTTTGGATTAGATGAGAGGTTTGGCACGGTTTCGGTTTCGGCAGCGTCAGTATGAGTCGGCAGAGAGGCGGGTTGAGGTGGTAGGGGGAGGAGGGGGGGGGGGCACTTGCTCGGTAGAGACTGAAAATGGGAAATCTTCACATTATATGAGGGGGGCGCTTACACAGGTGGAGGAGTTTAATCGGTATTTTACGGTTGGCGTGCATAGAAAAACAACGAACGAAGCAGTACAGGGAATTGTGGGCTGGGCATCGTTTGAAGTTCAAGAAGCTGAGAATAAAATATGTTTTGAGATGAGGTTGAGAGCAATGAATCAACGATGGTTGGCAGCTAAGATTTTTAGGTACCTATACTTGAAAAGCGTGGACACGCAGTGGTTAAGGAAGACTAGAAAGCTAACGATGAAATACGGAAAGAACAGTGGAGAATCCAAAACAGCAAACAGCCAAGGTCTGAGCACGTGGTCGCGGGTTCAATTCACGGCCGCGGAGGCCGCTTTTCTGATGGAGGCGAAAAGCAAAAACGCCCGTGTGTATGAGATTTCGGCGCATGTTAAAGGGACAGACAACCGCTTTTTGTCGCGTATATGTTCTCTAGCTCATTAGAAAGCCAGCATTTTATATAGCCCGGTAACCACAAGCAATTTCTAACAAATTGGCGGAAATAATTTTAATTTGGCAGCAAACTTTCTGAAATCAGAAGGGTGGCGGTTCGAAGTGTCAAAACTTGACACTACAATATGTGTCCCTGTCACGTGGCCTGCAAACCTAGCAGCTACTGTAACTGCTAAAACGTTTATTTACGTATTGAAAACCTTTTAAGTTGACAAAAAACATTGCGATTTTCGGAGCACTGTATCTCCCCAGAACAACACCACTGGCATAGGTGCATTTCTGGAGCCCTCGCCTTCCCCTTTCCTGTTGCCTTTTTTATCGTCGTTCGCTCCTAAACGCACACACGGCTGGAAAAAAAATAGGGTGAAACGGAGGGGGTTGGGGAACGCTAGCTACTAAAGTGCAATTGACTCTGTCTGTGGCTGGTTTCGCCGAAACGTTCTTTCCGATTGCCGCAAAGTGGCTACTGCATGGTTGGGACGCTCGGGGCACTTCACCAATCTTTTCTCTTGTTTAGGTTACACAGGCGGCTGTGTTGTTGTTCATTTTGTTCGTTGGGGTACTGAACAGTGATGTTAGCGTGGCGATGATGCTTGCGAACGTGTGCTGGACTACGGGAAGTCGCGCGGCTCAAAAAACAGGAGTTCATCGAAAACGCTGTGGTGCCCACCTCTGTGCTGTGGTTCAACTTCGAGTGTGTATAGTCGGGGATCATGAAGTGAAAGCTTGGCCCCATGCTGATGCCATAAAATTCCGAGTTATTGCTGTGTTCGACAGCTTGCTCGTGAGCCGCGGGAATGGGATGATCGACACGGCAGAAGTTGCGGCGCAGACTGCACTGGCGCTAAGTGTTCCGGGAGCGCCCGATAGTGGGACTAGTTAATGTTGCACGCGAGTAATAATAATAGTCTATTTGAAGGGAACTTCAATGTCAAAGGCGAGATGGCTAAGCATAGCATCGTTACTGAAATTGCGATTGTGGTGGTGCCCTGGGAGAGCCCTGTGCCCTGCAGTGGGCGTAGATAGGCTGCTGCTGATGATAGTTAACAATGTTCTCACGAGTCGTGCAACTGAACGAAACATTGGCCATATATCTCCTCACTTTGCTGCAATACTGTAGAGACTGAATAGTCCTCTGCAGCTCCTGCCATGAAACTGCCTCTCTCCTTACCCTGCCCACATCTTACATAGTTCCCCACCTGTACCAGCTATAAAGCTCTCTCTCTACTCTCTCTCTACTCTCTCTGTCCTCTCTCTCTCTCTCTCTCATGATAAATGCAATTGAAGCTCGCTGAATTCAATTTTCCCACATTCGTACTGGTGGTGCACATCTTTTCATACCTTTTGTTGATGTTCGAATTGGCGCTTGAATCACAAGCTCCAAGACGGAGCACGAACACTTTTTGCATATTGGAGTTAAAATATTGTTTTGAATGCAAAATAAGTACACCCACGTCAATATTCAATTGAAGAAAAGTGGTAGTAGCATCAGTTATGTATCAATGTTTAACTTCAAATATGCCTGATGTTTTATTTTTGCTGAACAATGTTGACAACTAAGAAGGATGCAACCACATCTAGTAGTTTGTAAATGTTCTGTACGTTTAAACGTCTTATTCAAGAATTCATGTATCTTTTAACTGGGCGCTTGAATCGAGACGTGCAGACTAGAGTACTGCCCGGGCAGAAATTTCTGTGCCCAGCCCGACCCGGCCTGGTAGAGACACGGCCCAAGTCGGTCAAATTTTTAAAATTGGTCGGGCTCAACAAAATTTCATAAAATAAGCCCGAGGCCATACAACACAAAACGGCCGTAACAGTCCGTTGTCAGGATGTCAGGATATGCACGACATACCGTATTTTTCGGTGTATAAGTCAAGGTTTTTTTCTGAAATTTTCGTTGGTGCGTCTTATCCACCGGTGCGACTTGTGTATGGAATGAATCTAGTTCGCAGTGGCCGCGCGTGGCCAGTGCACGTTGAGACACAGCTCTATGGTTTAAATCAATCCCAAGTCCACCGGTACGGCATTTCTCATATCCCATATGTCGCTTCGGGACATTGCACGAAAGACTTCGCAGCTTTTTCTAGTCAAAAAGAATGATAATGGCCTGCGAAAACCACGCGCCACTTTAGGCCATGCGCAGTAACTACAGTTCAGAATAAATTCAAAGTAACATCAAACTGGGTTGCAAAAACAAAATGCTGCTCATGAATCATTACAGGCAGTTACTCTGAAGGAGGTAAACGTGCTGCTAATTTTTAAAATGACAGCTCGGAGATAAGTTTTGATTTTCGTGCCGCTTCCCGTCGTGTCAATTTTGTCCGCCATGACACCTTTATTGCGCTGATTTACGACAGCGCACTAGAGACGCGCGACGTTTGGATAGGTGGCCAAATGGGTCTCCGACTCTTGGGACTCCATTTCTACAAAAACAGTTGTAGCCGGGTTGATAAAGGCCGGAGCAATCCGGTCCTTGAGTGGTAACGATGTTGGCTAAGAAGACATCAGAGAGTTGGAGGACGACAGTGATGCACCGGTGGAACTCCCACTGAAGATACTGAATTATTTGTTAGCGAGTCTGAGGAAAAAGACTTCGATGGTTTTGCCTAAACGCCGTCCGTAAGTACATGCCGTCTGTGTGTATCCATCAACCATTTTTGAGAAGTTATGTCCAGACTTTGGATGTTATATGCCCGTGTCTAGCCCTGCTTACAGGGGGATGCGTTAATAGGCGGCAGCCGCTGCAACCATGTACTTTCGCCGCACTTTCTATTGATCTGATTCACTATGAGTTTACCTAATTAACAAGTGAGTCTTATATACCGGTGCGTCTTATACAACAGTGCGACTTATATACTTTTTATTTATTTATTTTTTTTTTTAACTGTCATTTTGAGGGGGTTGCGACTTATAGACCGGAAAATACGGTAGGTGTTGAAGGTTAAATTTCGCGTTTTTTTTTTTTTTTTTCACTGCATGTGCAGTCATTCTTTTTAATCATAATGTGCCATCTACTGAGGGATGTGAACTTTGTTGTTCTGGATCCCGCTGGATCCCGGAGCGTTTTCACATGCATGTTGTGTGCTGAGGAGCATAACTGCTTTCTCATCACGGGCGTTCTACGGTGGTGCACTTAAGGGGGCAGACTGGTCTTAAAGCTATTTTATTTATTTACCAACCAATTTTAATGAAACAGCACTGCATTATAGAGCTTTTTGTGCTGATTTCAAATCTGCCATTAGATTTTTTGTGAGTTGTTTATATTCTGAGGTAATTATTGATTAATTACCATTATCTTGGGTCACAGTTACAAAATAACCACTCCATACAGAATAGAAATTACCATGTGGCTAGGCAGCCAAATGACGGAAGAATACAACGTAGAAAGAACGTTCTTGATTCAGCTATTTTGGTCGTTTTACAACACATTGAACTTCGCTTCTCCCGCGCTCTGCCAGAAATGGCTCGCAGGTGGTGCCAATTGAACACAATAATAATTTTCCGAAGCCTCCATTTGAAAAATTTGTTTCCAACATTATATTCTCCACACATTTTGGTATCAGAAGTAAAAAGAATTGCAGTTGAACCTGCTCTGGGTGCCGAGATACCTGAGGACGAAATGCTAGCTTTGCATTGCAAGAAAAGTGCCGTTTCACCATCGAATTCTGTGCTAACTGAGTTGTAGAGTGCACTTTAAAATGCTATTATAATTTAATAACAACAAAAAATGGTTCCTCTTGATGAGGAAATTTACAGACTGATAGAAAAATGGCCGTGAAGGCCGAAAATGCCATTTTCCAGAAAACGCTTTTTTTGACCGTTTTTCGGCCCCACAGACCCAACTGCCCCCTTAACGGAAGCAATGATGACTTCAGTGAGCAAGAGAATTACATGCCTCCATCACATAGTGATGACAGTGATTCGACAGAAGCGATTGACGAAGATGGCAATGGCTGTGGAGATTGCACCAGGCAGATCATTACTCTGTGAGCTACGCATTTTATCGAAAGGCAATGAATGGGTGGCCAAAAATGTTTTTTCTAGCGTCTAAAGGTTTCCATTGTCAATAGTTTTCTTCGGAAGTGCACACAGCTGCAGAATCATGATGTGAAGGCTCGAGGCAAAAAGCGGGTCCGTCAGCACATATGCATTCTGAGGAAAAGCTATTTGGGACGAGCCATTTTATCTGCAAACTGCCAAGCTGAAGCAGCAAGGACTGTGCCATTTGTAGTGATAGGAAAAGAAACGGAGGCGAGAAGAGATAATTTTCTGAAAAACCTGCAAACAACCGTGGCCTGCACCCAGGAGAATGGTTCGAGAGGTTTTACACGCTGATGCAAAAGGAAAAATGAATATTGTGTGAGTCTTTCTTGCACAGTTTTTTTTTTTTTTTTTTTTTTTCGCGACGCCAGAAACAGTCAAAATAGTTCCCGACCGCAACGGCAAGAAAATGGGTAGAAGTTCCGGACTGCGAAGGGTTTAAAAATATCAGCTCGAGTCCGATAGACTCTAAATATGAGTAAAAAAAAATTCACTCTCTTTAACCTAAAATTAAGCATACATTGAGTATATTATCGTTAAATTTCTTTTAAACTGGGTGTGGTCTTTGTACAAAATAAATATCCTGACTTAGAAAATGTATTTTCGAGAATATCGGTGGAAAATGCGTTTCATTTGCAATAGTCTTTGAACTCAAGGCACACCGAGGACCAATTAAGTGATGTTGAGAAAAGTGATTATTCTTTTTTTTTTTATAAATTTCTTGAACAGATATTTCACCTTTCACTGCTTTATTCCATTCGTTTCACAGAGCTCTCCTTTCTACATGTTCTTGATGCCAGCACACTCTGCCGAGAGCTGGTTTAACTTGTGATGTTCTCAATTTTATTCACTAAGGTTTGTACCCGCTGCCTATCCAAGTAGAGCACAGTTCTTCCCATGCTCACAAAGTTGTCTACTCAAATATTCGCTTTTGTTGGCAAATTAGAAAGTGCATGAAATTGTAACAGAGACCCAAGGGTACGTTGCTTACCTTTGGTGGCATGGTGTGCACAAAGTGCCAAGTCAAGCAACATTTTTTTATTTTTTATTTTTAAAAGCAGAGAAAAAAAAAGACAATCATGCAGTACTCTGCGACCGGAGTGCCCTTGCTTTCTAACCTGCTGTCTGTCACGATGCTAATGGAGCTCGTACGTTTTCTTTTATTACCTCGAAGACTTTCTGATTGCAATACTCCTCTTTGTCATTTTTAACGGCACTGTAGTGACTGCACATCTCTTTTTTTTGTTTTCTCTTACCCCAAAAGATCAGTGGGCCAACTTCTTGCTATTAGCAATTTCAAAGTTGCGGCACACGGCTGCCAGGACTCAGCCGCTGCCCAGGCCAGCATGGCCCGAAAAATTTTTTGTTTTAGCCTGAGCCCAGCCCTGCCGGTGGGCTGGCTCAAGCCAGGTGGCATACATTTTCTCGGGCCCGGCTTGAGCCCGGCCCACCGGATGGGCCTGGCTCAGACTTTTGGGTGGAGCCAGGCCCATGCAGTGCACTAATGCAGGTAGACCGAAATGTTAGCCTTTAAGAGGCCCAAGATTGACTTTTGTGTTTTAAAACTTAAATGAACACATTTTAACAATGAGTTCGAAACGGTCTCTGGGAAATGTCCTCGCTGCCATTTCATGCAGTTCCAGCAAGTAAAACACAAAGTACATCAACGTGATTCAGTACCAACACCAGTTTCAACCCTTGTGTGCCTTGCAGCACATAACAAAGCACAAGTACACGCGTCAGTACTGAACAGTGCTGCAATACCTGCATTACTGCCACCGCAGCTCAACAACTGGACAGGCCCCTGTGTCAGGGTGCATCTATCCGCACTAAAGAGAAGCACAGCGGGGCGGTGATCAAGATCTCGTCGCACCGTAGAATTGCATACAATAATAACTAGAGGGGAAACTGGCGCTAGTGTCAACACGAACCCCGAGACGGCGCTTATGCTTCAATGGGAATGATGGGTAGTTCTGGAACCGGATTTTGTCGGATCTAAACTGGCCTAAGGCTGCGCAAATTTTTTTTTTTTTAATTGAATTCTTATTGCGCAGTTCGCTGTTTACAAATTACATGGCAAACAAAAAAAAGTGCGTAATCAAAAACAGGTTTCTTGCAAAAGAAAACAGCGCGTTTAAGTAAAAAGCACACGTGGAGTCGAGGAGGTTTGCGGAGTACGTTTGCCATTTGCCGCCAATTAAAGCGGGATGCCGACTTCTCCAACAACTGTTTGTGAAAGTTTCGACACTTGTAGTTTTTAACATTAAGAAAAGTTGTATGCTGCTTACCGATTACCGTATTTTTCAGTCTATACGTCACACTTTTGTGTAAGTCGCACCCCCCCTCAAAACGACAGTTTTTCTGAAAAAGAAATGTATACAAGTCACACCGGTGTATAAGATGCACCGGTGTACAAAGCACAGTTGTTAATCAGGCAAAATTTTAGAGAATCAGTTCATCAGAAAGTACGGCGAAAGTACATGGTTGCGGGGCCGCCGCCTCTTAACGCATCCTTCGGTAAGCAGTGCTAGACACATGGATCTACCGTACAAAGTCTAGACGGAACTAACTTCTCACAAATGGTTTATTCATACACACAGATGGCAAGTACTTGCAGACGGTGTTTAGGCAAAACCATCGAAGACTTCTTCCTCCGACCCGGTAACGAATAACTAATTCATTCAGACCATAGAGCTGTATCTCTTAGCGTGCGCTGACATCACGCAGCACACAGGCACCTTTTTAAGCGCGGTCTAGGCACGGCCACCACGTACCGGATTTATTCCATATGCAATTTGCAATTCCATATTCCAATTTGCAACAGTCATCAGCTTCGAAAATACATTTCTCTGCCGAATGAGCAGCGCCGCAACTCTTAATTCGCAGACAACTTCGCCGCACACAGTATCGTCATTTTTGCTTTCATGCTCGCTGTGCCAGCAACAAATTGGTAACCCACCGATTTCGCAACTCTGGTTGTAAAACATTCCACTCAGGGCGGCGGCAGTGCATGTGTGGCATGCAGTTTAAGGAGAAACGTATTTTTGAACGCTTCTTCTAACACCCCGAGTAGGCAAGCAAATGCATTCATGTAAGTCCAAAACGAAAACGAAACTGCCTGCACGATTCAATCCATAACAACTTCGACAAGCGATGGAGCGCCAATCCGAATCCAGAACTGCCCATCACGCTCATTGCGGCGGACGATTGCATCCTCTCTAGTTGTTATTGCAGGAAACACTATGGGTCGCGCCGCCGGGCGCACTGTCAACACCGAAATATTCTTACACCGTGGTTACGACTATTATTCACTTTTGGTCATGACAGCTGGCTGACTTCTCTACTGCTTGTTGTAGTTTTGAAAACGAGAAACAGTCCATCTGTAATCAAACGTACATGGCACGGTATTTAAGTCTGCAAACTTCTGCCTCAATAACCAAATCACAATTACCATCAGAGTTCAAAAATATTGCTTTACTTTATCATTGCCTTTTTTTTTGCGGGTGTTGCTGTCGTAGCATCTATTGCCTGTTCTAGGAGATAACTTTTAGTGGTAGCAGACAGAGAATGACGGCAGCTATAACTGCTCCAACCGCATGCTGTGCAGTTGAGAAACCGTGCACAGGATGGGGATATTTTTTTTCTTTTCTGCTTCATAAGCTGCTGGATAACTTGAAAGCTGGGCATGTTATCTACACTGAACTTTGTGAACACTGAGTGCTCTACCACTTCCACTAGGCTCAATTGCTCAGCCTAGCGGAAATGGTAGAGCAGCCATAGTTGTTTCAGTTAACCACACACTCACTTGCTTTTAAATCCTTCAGACGTTTCTTGTTGTGTGTGCATGCGTGTGCATGTGTTTTTTGACGGGATGCTTGTACGTGGAAATTGGGTGTAAAGGTACAGCCACAGTGAGATAGCAGATTCTGTTTGAATTCAGTATCCGTTTGGGGGGATGCATTTTGAGACACCAGAGGTGTATAGCCAGAAAGCCTGCATAATTTTTAGAAGTTTTGGGTTGGCACGAACTTTGCAGCTTTCAGCACATTTCAGGACTTTTGAGAGCAAAACAGGCTTTATGCTAGGCGGAAGGAAAATCTGGCAGTTCTGTGTACACAGAAAACTCCTCTATCAAAACTCAATAAGCATGCATGAAAAAAAACACGTTGAAAAGGAATTAGAAGTAGAGGAAGTTTGGCTGGACTTATCTCTCTCTCAGCAGAGTGGAGGCACAAAGAGCTACTGAGTGAAGTACTGGTCATACGTACTTGTGACGAGCAGACAGCTTGCAGTCGGCGATGCTGTGGTCAGGAACACGAAGGAAAGAAAATGCCACAACCATGCAACGTATAATGAAAAACACTTTCATGAACCATAAGGAGTGTTACCGGCCACACGTCACACCTCGGCTGATTAACCAGCTGGACATAGTGCATGGGTGCATTTTTTCTGGTGGGAGAGCACCACAGTTGTCGTTCTTGAACAAACCATGATTCCGAAATTTTTAAAGCCTTCGAGCAGAAGACAGGTGAGCCAGAAAGGAAGAGGAGGGCTCGACTGCGTTGCTGGGCTACGCCCAGGCATATTAGGCTTGCGCAGAGCGGCTTGCCTGGCACTGCAGAGTTGGCTCCCTGCTCTTTCCCGCTGGTTGTTTCCCCCTCCGCCTCGCTGTTGACGCACTGCCACAGTGTTTTCCACTGGAAGGTTTCTCAGTGGTTCCCCCTCCTTCCCTGTTGCAGGCTCCCCCTCTTCCTCCTCCGTGGGCGACTGCAGGATGCAGCGTGGTTCCGCACCGGGTCATTGGCTGCTCCGCTGCCAGCAGTGCAGCTACATGGCATCTTGCCAGAGCAAGCTGAAGAGGCACCAGCAGATACATACAGGCGAGCGACCGCACCAGTGCAGCCACTGTGGTAAGGCCTTCATGCGGAAGGACATCCTGGACGCCCACCTGCACACCCACACTGGCGAGCGCCCCCACCAGTGCAACCAGTGTAGTAAGGCATTCATGCGGAAGTACAACCTGGACGTCCACCTGCGCACCCACACGGGCGAGCGCCCCTACCAGTGCCACCTGTGCCCCAACGCATTTGCCCTGAAGACCACACTATTGGACCACGTGCGCACCCACACGGGGGAGAAGCCCTTCCGCTGCCACTTTTGCCCCATGACCTTCACCCACCGCATCCAGAGGAAAGCCCACGAGCAGAAGGAGCACAGCCACCGCCCGTAATGCAGCAGGAGGAGAAGGGCCCGATAAGTGTGTGTGCAAACGCTCGCATTAATAACTTCGCAGAGGAGCAGGCTTGTCTTTGCGGAATGTCAGAGAGCTGTTTCGCAGCACAAGAGGAGGTGCGGGACTCGTAGAGAGAGAGCTCATTTTGTCCTGCAAGACCTGGCTCCGAGCGAAGATTTTGTCATATTTTGACCTCGCTAGCCAGGTCACCATTGCTCCACTCTAGCGCGGGAAGTGTGATTATGGGTGGGAATTGTGGCAGTCGGCGGCGCCCTGTGTTGGTCACAACCTTCTTGCACCCAGTGGTGGAACGGCTGCGCCAATTGCGCCACATTGCGCCAAGAGGGTCATTCTGGTCTATTCTGCTCCAAAAGCATATTAATTTGAATAACTGCTCCACGTCCCCTCCAAAACAGTCCCGGGGTAATGGTGGTTTTCACCAGGAAAGAAAAGGAAAGTGAGTTTCTTACTACCATTTTTCATGAGGTAACGCCTGAGTGTTTCCGTTTTTCTATTTCCTGTTTGGCCGTGGCGTCCGCACATATAACGTATTTGACCGCAGATTTGACTGACCGACTGTAATGGTCATGTAGGGGTGCTGACACCTTTGCGGAAGAGAAATTGGGAGATAAAATGCGTGCACTAGAAGGCTGCATGCATTGCCGCCCCGGCTTCTCTTTGTGGCCACAGTGATGGCATTTTGGATAGTGCGACTCCTGTTTAACTCTTTCGCGACTGCGCCATAGGCCATCATTCACAGGTGAACAATGATTTTCAAACCTCCCGCAAAAACTATAAATGGCGCTATTTGGATGACTGACGCCTTTTTGCAAGTTCATTGGAAGCCCCTTTTTCAGTTTCGTTGCCGTTTGTTGACACTTCACGTGGAAGATGGCGTCACGAGGGAAATTTGAACCCAAGGTAACGGTGAGATGGGCGGAAATGGCGTTCTGTTTTACTGCGCACTCTGCAAAGGCAGACAGCGGTTTCAGGGACTTCGGTCACTGCTGCTGCTGATTTTTTTGACCCCGGCAGTAGATAACATCAGCAACTAGTAGATTCTTCAGATTTTAGTTCTGATGGCGATTCTCCCATTGGACTTCAGCAGGTGCTGCCAGGGAAGGGTCATTTTTGACTTCGTGCTGTATTTATATAAATAAACAAAACGTGCCAAATAGCTGATGACAACGGTATTACTTTCATGTGTAGGGTCTCGACAACAAGCGCCGGGGATATTTTGCCAAATGCACCGTGCCGTATCGCGCTATCACCTTCCAGGTAGCCTGGCGCTCGTGTAAAATAAGCACTACGGGGACACACGCTGCTTCTCAAGAGCACTATTTTTTTTTTTTTTTATCGCTGCAGTGTTAAGGATTTTGTGTGAGAACACAAACAAGCATGCTTGGATGCATAATTTAGAGAGACCAACTGACTCTCAAGTGGCTTTGCGCAGCAGCACCACCGTCGGTGCCATGAGGTTGGTTGGCCAGCAAAAATCCAGAACTTGGTGTACAGTGTTGATGTATAGATTTAATCATAGCTTAGGAACGTAGAAACATTTCCTATATTTTATAATTTCTAAAATATTTTAGGCTCAGTAAAATTGCCTGTGTTTTGTGTATACTTTTTTGGATATTTTATTTTCGTATAATAAATGATGTTTCATTGACCAATAAACTGTCAATAATTACATTTTTTATGAATCTGCTGGTATGTGTTTGAAAGAGAAATTTATAAGCTAGAATTTCATGCATAGCAATGCTAAATGTGTCCTGTAGCTCAAGAGTAAAAAAAACATTTTCAGGAAGCACTCAAAATCGGCCATCTTTTCGCGGTCATAAAAGATTTAAGATGCTTCGAATGGATGCGTCCAAGTATAGCAACAAAGCGCCATTGTTTCAGAGTTGCGTGCCTCGGGCCAAGCGGGTTTCGCTTGCTGTGCGTAAGCCCATGCGGCTATTTTTGTGGACACCTTGGTACCTACTGGCCTCCCTGACCGTGGGAACCTTGCCTCTCTGACACGTACACCTTCTCATTACGTTTGGAAGAGGAGGAAAACGTTTGGAATTTGGTGAGGCGGCATTAGGCCCCACGATTGGGTTATTCCAGAGGTACAGCTAATGAATTGAATTTGCCGCGTGGCATACAATGGCAGCGAGAGATTATATTCCCACAAGATAGCCAGCAGCAGACTTGGCTAGAATTTTTCAAGACACTGAAAACCAGCGAGCCACACTTTGCGTCTATGGCGTAACTAAGGGTTGATCGCTAAGATTTGGCCACAATGCAGCAGCAATGCCCCCGAGTGGAGAGCTCATCAGAGCTGGGCAGGGCTCTGGGAAACGTCAGATGCAGCGACGTGAAGTCCAAGCATTGGAACGACCACGCGACAAGAAATCAAATCCAGGTGATTCCAGTGCTACAAGTAAGGCTGGCAAAGAGCAAGAATTGTAGGCCGAGATTGATTTAGCTAAGAGCAATGCTGATCTCATTTCAAGAGGCACGAGCAAAATGTGCCTCACTGATGTGCAGAGTGGCCAGAGGAAGCTTTCTGAAGCTTTGTCAAACCTGCATTCGTTATAGAAAAAGTCCTAAACCTGTCATGCTGATAATTAGGTGTACAATTTGCTTGTACAATGTTTGTTTTTGAGCTTGAAAAATGCTTTTGGAAAAACTGTCGGGAACCGTGGGGTCGCAGTGCAAGAGAAAGAGTACCAGCGTGGCAGGCTTTCAGAAACGAACTGCCCGTGCCGTGCTGACACTCCAAGCACGCACAGCTAGTTTTTTTATTCTCCTCGTCTTTCATAGCCGGCGCTGACCAAAGAGTGCAACAAAACCATCTAAAAGCCACTTTTAGTACTTTTATTGTCTGGGAGGTTCTCTCTCTCTCTTTTTTTTTCACAGCTCGTTAACTTGAACTCAGGTAATATGAACTTACAGGTAATTCGAATTAATGTCCTTGGTCCCGGCTCGGTAAATTCGAACTTACCAAATTAATCGAATTAACCAAACTCGGTTTATTCGAACTTTCAGGTAATCCGAATTGATGCCCTGGTTCCTGCATGGCCCTGTATAGTTCAATGGGGGAAAGCTCCCGATAGTTCGAATGCATCAGTATCCGGAACGGTTCGTTCGAACTGGGATCCCCTCGTTTCCATTGCTTCTCGCAGAATAAGTCGGCCCAGTGTGATTACATTGTATTGGAAATCCAAAACAAACAAAATTTACTGGAGGTGAAAAACAACGAAACAAAAAAACAACAGTAGCACACGCACTAAGCTGCTGCAGCAGCTTATTTCGCTTCTGCATCGGGCGCCGCCAGTGCCGGTGCTCCGGCGCATGCCGTTGCCGGTTTTCTTTGTGCCGCAGTTGCTGGTCTGGGCTTGCGGTCACGTGGCGTGCGCAACAAAAATATGTAGTTGCATACCTGCCAGGTTTCCCAAATTTTCCGGGAGACTCCCGTATTTGCACGGTTTTGTATGATTGTACGACTGAAACAAAAATCTCCCGAAAACGCACCCGTCTTTCGCCAAATCTTTTTCCCAGTGTGGCCACAATGCACTGGAGGTATACCTGACAATGTAACCCGACACCAATTGGCATTGTTATCAGTGAAGTGCTTAAAAATCGTAGTCAGCCATGTGCAGACGGTGAACCTGTTTGTATTATTATTAGCATTAGTATTGTGTAAAATATTTTCACTGGTTTCAATCACTACGGTTTTCGCACCGACCTTAACGGCACGTGGGATACCTAGATGCGTGTCTGTTGCAGAAAATAGCCCTTCAGAGAAAGGTGGCACCATTGCATTGGGTTCACACAACATTTCCTTTTGGTGCAACGTACGACCATTGTCGTTGAACTTTGGCACTTCTGAATGACGCTTCAGGGGGTGAGGTTGCTTAGCTTTTTCGAAAGGAATTCATTCTGACTTTGGACTTTGGCTCTCGGGCAGTTTGAAATGTGACTTTTATTGCAGTGCTTTTACTTTGGCACTTTGCCATTTGATTTTTGCATGCAAAAAAGCTTTGTGGTTCAACAACGATTGTCATTAAATGGAGGGGCTTCTGATTTAATTGCCTGTTGTAAGAGGCACATCTGAGCAGTAGCAGGTGGAGAGCCACGGCTGTTTTAACCCAATCATGCTGCATGCTTTGCGTTTCACAACCAGTGCTCAAGGCGCCAGTTTTTTCTTTTTTGTTTCTTCTTGGTCTGAGCCTCTCAGATAACCTGGTAGCTGTGTGTGTCATGTATACACCGAACTTGAACACTGCTCAGGGGACCAGACAAGTTGAGCTTGCATGGTTTGCTGAGTTGCACCACGCACTGTTGTTTCTAAGTTCTTCGAACTGGTTTCTCTTTTGTGTGTGTGTGTGTTTTTGACGAAATGCTTGTACGGGGCAGTCGGGAATTGAGGCTGGGGCAGGTACAGCCACAATGAAGTGACAGGAACTTGCTTAAGAAGGGCCTGTCAAATTGAGTGTCCACTTGGGGGTGGATGAATTGGGGATAGCATACCCTCAGAATTTTTATAATTTTTTGGTCGGTGTAAATTTTGCGGCTTTCAGCACAAAAAGAGGTATCAGAGGACATTTTGAAAGTGAAACTTTGTAATGCTAGGTGAAAACAAGATCTGGTAGTCCTGTGTCCGCAGAAAACTCCTCCAGCAGAAGTTGATAAGGATGCCGTAAAAGAGACGGCAAGCATTAGAAGTAAGCGGAGGGAGTTTGGCTGTGCTTATCTCTCTCTCGGAAGAGTACGTGCTGAACGATCGAGCTGCTGGGTGAAATACAGATCAAGCGATAACAGCAGGCACAGGTGACAGGTGTTGTGGGATGAGCAGCGTCAGAGTGGCAGTGACAGAGGCTACGCCACAAGTTGCTTCAAAAAGGGAGGGCCATGCGTCATACGTTCTTGCGAGGAGTGGGCAGCTGACAATCAAGGACGCCATGGGCGGGAATGGGAACGAAAGAAAATACCACGACCATGCAACGTATAATGAAAAAGGCTTAAAACGAAGTAAATACCGGCCGCATGTTTCAACTTCATTGGTTACCCATGTGTATGGATTGCATGGGCGCTAATTTTATCAGTTTTCTTGTGATGTTTTTCAACAAACCTTGAGCCAGTAATGTAGAGGAGAGCTCAACCGCATTACAAGGCAATGCCCAGGTGCCTGGGCATCTGTGCTGAGAAGCTTGCCTGGCGCCAACGGGTACGCTCCTTCCTCTTTTTTGCTGCTTTTTATTTGGTCTTTGTGCCTTTCTACTGTGTTAGTTAGTGCAAGGGCTCTCAGTTCTTTTCCCCTCCCTCTTCATTGCAGGTTCCCCCTCTGTGGTTGGCTGTAGCTGGCAGCATGGCCCCCAGCCCAGCCGTCGGCTGCAGGTACAAGACACTGCTCCCAAGCGATCTGAAGAGGCACCAGCGCATCCACACAGGCGAGCGCCTCCACCTGTGCCACCTGTGCCCCAGTGCCTTCTCCTATAGGGCCAGCTTGGTTGCCCACCTGTGCAGTCACGTGGCCAGACATTCCTTCCGCTGACTCTGATGCCCCACGGCCTGTGTGTGCAGTCCCCAGCAGAGGACGTTGATATTGTTGATATATTTGCTAAATGGCAGAAGTAAACTTGAGTGTTTAATTGGCGTCAGTGTGTGTCTTTACGTTTCTACAATTTTTTTGTTTGTTGTTCAACCTTCAAATTCAGTGAACGATAAATTATTGAACAGCCTCAGTGGCCACCGGTTGAACTCTCTTCATGCATGAGTTGCCTGAAAAGAGTAACGGAGGCAACAGAGGCAGAGTGGCGCTTGGTAGCTGCCTCCCCACCATAGTGTTGATGTTGCTATGAACGGTTGTTCTCCCCCATTTAAATGGACCACTCCCTGTATGTAAACAACGTGACGTCACTAAGCGCACGTGCGCGACGGGTGGCGCCTGCTGGCGGCCGCGAAGTGAGGTGGCGGTTGGCAGAAAGCGCCTGCGCCGACGGCACGGCCTGGCCGCGCGGCGCCCGAAAGGAACGATGTGCCGTTGGTTCGGGCCGTCACTGGCTTCCCACATTGCAGGGGTAGGGGGGGGTGGTGTCTAGCTATCCTAGCTGTGGCCGTCGCACCTCCATGTAGCTTTCCGCATCTACAACCTCCGCAACACTTTCGTTTACCGTACAGTCAACTGAACGGCGACGCTTTCGGATAATCAGTGCACGGCAGAACAGCCTAAACGAGTCATTCTGAAGGTTGGTGCTGTTGCGACGCATCCCAAAATGTTTTTGAAGATTCTTTGTGTTCGGACACATACCAAGGAAAGCTAATTTATTGTTGCATTCGAGGTCCGCTTAAGCTAAGCGGGGTGCCTCAGGCAGCTAAACGCTCCCTGTTCTTGGTCTCTTTGCGTCGCCCGGAGACAGTGGCGTACACACGATTTCATGTCGAGGGGAAAAAGGAAAGGTAAAGCATGAAAGGATTAAATAGTAAAATAAGCAGCAACGAAACAAAAATATGAAGAGCAAAAGGCAAAAATTATTCCAATAAAAATATCGCGATGATGTCGTTCTCTACGAGATTGACCGATTGTTTTCTTATTTTTACCCCAGTGAAATATCGAAATGGTTCATCGTCATTGTGAGAGTAACATAGCAGCCACATATGGTTAGTGCGCATATCTTGCGACAGTGCACTGAAATATTTTCGGTAGTCATTATTTCATGATAGTTAAAGTTAGTGTCCATGTACGCCCGCTGCATACGCCAGCGTCGGGAGGCCGCAACAAATGAATACATTCACTGAGTGTTCGCTAAGAGCAAACACATTTTTCGAGTCGCGTGAGCGGCCCATCTCGCCCCGAAGGCACGATGCTACATGTGAGCACGGCAAGCATCTCAGTTTTCCGGCATCCTCAAGGCAGAATATAATTGATCAAGGTAAAAATTTATTGTACTTACAAGCAATGAATTTCGTTTGTCTTGAACAGATCCCCCCCTAACAAAAGACCAAACTTGTCGTTGTCGATCAGGCGGCAGGCGGCTATCGCGGATCCCTCGTCGAAACATTTATTTCGCGTCGCCTAAGCAGGTTACGCATTCATTGTGTTTTTAATACAGTGCTCTACCTCCTCAAAACATTACAATATTTCGCAGCAAAAAAAATTTCCGTCTGCCCCCTCCTCCTCCTCCCCCCCCCCCCCCCCCCCCTATTTCTGCTGGTGCTGCATGATAGCAGATGGTTGATAAACAGTATCATTTCATTGCACGAATCAGCGTGGACTGCCAATGTGGAAGGTATGACTGCGCTTTAGAGAACAGCTGAAGTTCGAGAATGCGAAATGTTGCTACGAGTAAGAGCAGACTATGTCGCTGCTTTGGCTGCCAACCTCTTCGGCACATTGCGCGCATCCACAATACACGCCGAATTTACCTCTGTGGGGACTCCGAAAAGTCTGATACCGCTGATTTTGCTCGCAAAATTTGGGTAGCCGAGAGCACAGCAGCCCACCGGCATCAGAAAAGCCAACACGTAAACAAAAATTCCACTTTTGCGCGCGTCTAATGCAGCCTCACTGCATACGCGCCGCGCACCGGTCCGAATGTTTTGCCAACCACCCTCCTGGCCATGCCCAGCACGTGCGATTTCTGTGACGTCACGGCCGCCGCGTGACGTACCCCGGGAGAGGTCTATTATCCCTCCATCATTCCATTTTTGCCTTCATACCAACTGTTGCGTGGCCTCAGCATCAGAAATGTAATGACCAAATACAGTGGATTTCAGCTGTCTTGCTTTCCACAAAATATCTGAACTATACGTTGCATCGCATGGTACTGAAATATACAGCTCCTGTAAGTTTGTGGGTCGATACAGCTTGTTCTAGTATTAAAGCACTGTATTACATTGTTTTCATCATTAACCTCAGGTGACGTGCTGTACCGTTTCATAGAAGTGCGAGCTGTTATGATTGGAGTCCACCAAGCCTCCCCGTCTAACATGCACAAATGTGTACACAACACCGCAAAAATACACATGGACATTTTGTGTGGAATGGACGGAGCATTTAACCACCTCCCAAAAAAATATTGTTAATGCCTAGGCAATGTTATAAAGTTTTCTGGTTGATTTACATGCCTTCTAATAAGAAAAGCACTTTCTAAAGTACTGTTTTCTTTCATACCATCCTGCCTGCCAAAGTGCTAACATTGCCCATGACAACGCAGTTGCAAACAGGTAGGGCTAAATTTAGTAAATTGCTTGAATGTTTAGTGCGTGTTTATTATAAACTACATTTGCGTAAAGAAACAAAATTTTGTGGGCACCTTATGATGTTGTAAATGTGAAAGCGCTGTTGTGCAATTGCCGAGCATGTCCTCCCATTGCCATCATCATCGTTCCGCCTTTGCATCTTTTTTCTTCCTTTGTTTATACGAGCCTTCTTTTGAAGGCTTGTACCAGGCAAAGAGTGTCTGCTCCCCTCATCCTGTAACAGCTAGTTGTAATTCCCTGTATATTGTGGCCTAGTTGACCCAATTGTTGCTTGAGGAGGTTGATCTGATGGGTCAATTTGTTGTTGTCTGGATGTGGAGTCCCATAATACAGACCTTTTGGTCTTTTGGTATACCTTTTGGTCTTTCATGGTGAGGTAGAGTTGTTGGATTGCAGGGTCTTGAGAATTGCCTCTCTTTGTAAACAGTACTGACTTTTGAGGTGCGCATTTGAGGCCTGTGGCATGCATGTGTTTGGTACAATACCTGTAGCTTCTTTTACTGTATCTTGTAGCTTGCCCGAAGCATCCAGTTTGAGGGTTCATAAGGAAATGCCATCTGCATAGAAAGAAGGCTACCTTGAGGTTTGGAATGTGTTCTATCTTCTGCGGTAAATGGAGAAGAGTTAGATTGAAAAGGAGTGGAGAGAGGACTGCCTCTTGCAGGATACCCTGTAACCAATAAAATATTAAGCAAACACTCAAAAAGGTATTGAGAAGAGCCAAGCTTGGGTTTGAAGAATGGCTACATTGCTTACCAAGGTAGAAACCGTTGTACGCTCCAGGCCTGCTGAATGAGAGAGCTGTATGCGAACTCCTGCCAATCTCCTCCTTGATCGCAGGCTCATAAATGTGCCTAGCCAGGAGATTGACTCATTACATGCCCCGACCGCCTTTTTGCACATAGGTGCTGGGTGGCAATGTCAGTACTGAGAATGTTTGATGGAAAAATTTTTGACGAGGTGGCTGAAGGAATACCCATTGCAGCTTCAGTCTAAACACGTCGCAAGAAAGAGAACAGTCAGCTAACTTGGAGTGCGAAATGTGGTGCTAGTTTACCAATCGACACCCTTGAAAATGTGGAAACTAGCTATACAGTCCAGAAGGCTACAGATGCGCTGATGGTTTCAGCTGCAGGATTGACTTAGAAACAACCAGAGATGTACAGAGACTTTACATTTTAGAAATTTCTTTCTAGCCATTTTTCTGCTGTCTGGAATGTGTAAAAATTACCATTGTCATACTCTTTTGGAGCATGTTTGTTACCATTTTTAATCCCTTGTGTTTTTGTCACTTGATGTTATAAAAACCAACCCAAAGTGTATACCTAACTAAAAGAGCACGGGACCTACGGGTTAGGTACTTGAATTTTGCCTCATATGTGCGCAAGGTTTCTTTTGCAGTAAATAATAAGGGCATGTGTGACTTAGACAGCAGACTTAGTTGTTTAAAACTGTTCAGAAGATATATACTTTATTTTGATGAATTTGATGAATGGTTTCAAGTTTTGCCTGGAAGGTTGACTCGAGGGACAACAGACAAACCAAAACTTTTACATTTAGGTCATCCAAGAAAGACTGTCGTCTCTAAAACGTCGCTGCACACGCACTGCCACCGCGGTTGTCGCTGGAAGGGCTCCCCGTTTGTGTCTCTTTTCTCCCTGTTGCAGGATCCCCCTCTTCCCCCTCCGTGGGAAGCCACTGGTAGCAGCATGGCCCCCCGACAGGTCGTCAGCTGCTGCAGTGCCAGCAATGCAGCTGCATGGCACTGAACCAGAGTAATCTGAAGAAGCACCAGCGCATACACACGGGCGAGCTCCCCTTCAATTGCAGCCACTGCGGCAAGGCCTTTGTGCGGAAGGACCAGCTGAACGCCCACGTGCGCACGCACACGGGCGAGCGTCCCTACCAGTGCCACCTGTGCCCCAGCGCCTTCGCCCAGCAGGCCCACCTAGACAGCCATGTGCGCAGCCACACGGGGGAGAGGCCCTTCCGGTCTCGCTTCTACCCCAAGACCTTCACTCGTCACCCCTGGCAGAAAACGCATGAGAAGAAGGAGCACAAAACCCAGCCACTATAAAATGACACCATGCTTGATTACAGCACGTTTTTTCTTTGTCAGCCTTCAAAATTTTTTATTTGTCCTTGTTCGTGACTAGTGAATTTTAATGCAAAGGCATGACCTAATGTTGGAGGTCAAAACACATGCATTGTCTTGTATCTGTATCTTGGACTTGTATCTTGGACTGTATCTTGTTGCTTGTGCAAAGCGTCCAGTTTGAGGGTTCATCTGCATAGAAGGCAACCTTGAGGTTTGGGATGTGTTGTTTCTTCGGTAGGGGGAGAAGAGTGAGATTGAAAAGGAGTTCAGAGAAGACTGCCTCTTGCAGGGTGTGTTTTCACCATTAAACTATTAAGCAAACACTCAAAAAAGTATTGGGAAGAGCCAAACTTGTGTTTGAAGAATGGCTGCGTTGCTTACCAAGGTAGAAACTGTTGTAAGCTCGAAGCCTACCAAAGTGGACGGAGAGACATGTGCTGACTCCTGCCATTCCGATATATACGAGTTGCGAAACTCCCCATAGGCCCCATGTATTGAAAGCCGGTCTTTGGTTGCCTCCCCTGCGCCGGGGCAAGTTGAATAGCCTGTCGCCTGTCAACAGGACGTTGAAGCAGTACTGAAGTGCTTGCAGCTGCTGCCGTAAGTCATAAAAAAAAAGCCGCAAGAACACAAGTAAATTTCACCTAATAATGTATTCTAATTTAAAAAGGAATTTTTATATTACAAAAAAAATTAATATTAATAGTTTAGCGAAGTTCAGTTTTTGTCTTCTAGGTGCCGCGCGCATTGACTTGCCCCTCAGTTTCCACGGAACACGGGGGCTAGTGCTGCCCGGATTCTGAAGCCGAGTTTCGCAACTGTATATATTGAGTAACTAACTCTCCTGCCAATCTTCCCCTTGGTCGCAGGCTCACAGATGTGCCTAGCCAGGAGATTGACTCATTACATGCCCCAACCGCCTTTTTGCACACAGATGCTGGGTGGCAATGTTGGTACCGAGAATGTTTGATGGAAAAATTTTGGATAAGGTGGCTGGCGGAATACCCATTGCAGCTTCAGTCTAAACACTTCACAAGAAAGAGAACAGTCAGCTAAGCTGGAGTGGGAAATGCGGTGCTAGTTTACCAATTGACACCCTGGCAAGTGTGGAAACTAGCTATAGAGCCCAGGAGGCTACAGGTGTGGCGACGGCTTCAGCTGCAGGATTCACTTAGAAACAAACAACCAGAGACGTACAGAGACTTTTACCTTTTTTAAATTTCTCCCTAGCCTTTTTCCTGCAGCCTGGAATGTGTAGAAATCGCTGTTGTACATGCTCGGAGCATATTTCTTACCATTTTCAATGCACTCTATTTTTGTCTCTTGATATAAAAACAAACCTAAACCAACTAAAAGAACACAGGACATACCGGTTACAGGGACGGACAACCGATTTTTGTTGCATATATGTTCTCTAGCTCATATGAATCCCAACATTTATATAGCCCGGTAACCATAAGCAATTTATAAACAAATTGGCGGAAATAATTTTAATTTGGCAGCAAACTTTCTGAAATCGGAAGGGTGGTGGTTTTGTAGTTTCGAAACTTGACACTACAATTAGTGTTCAATTCACAAGACCTGCTAACCCAGGAGCTACTGTAACTGCTGAACCATTTATTCACGTAATGAAAACCGTTTAACACAAGTATTTGCATAAGTTTAAATTGTATATGCATTTTTGAACATTATTTTGAAAATTTTTAAGACACGCCGGCCGCTAACACTACCCGCCGCCCCTGTTGCTCTCAGTGTGGATTACTGAGCCTCCATGCCCAGAATGAACGGCAGCAAACAGTATACAGACCCAGCGAAGGAGCTTTGACTATTTTGCCTGACTCGGGGGCGTTTGTTCTGCCAAAATATTCTGTTTCAGTTTCCAAATTCGCCAACGGCACCTTAAAAAATGGACATGCGCGGGGAGAATCGAACTTCCGACCTCCACAACGTGAAGCATGCGTGGAGCCAAATTCTACCTATCGTGCATCCCAACAGGTGGCGCCTTTGTGCAGAATCGACTAGAGTTCCTCTATATAGCTCAGAGCTAGGGAGCTATATACAGGAACTCTAGAATGGACTGGTGAATTTATAAAAAAACTCGCAAAGGAATAAGAAAGCGTGCGATTCAGTTTTTTGTTTTTTTATCTCGGAACAAGTATTTTAACATCGCTTTTCATTTCGCATACAGACAGAAGTATTTTTATTTTTAACATCGCTTTTCATTTCGCATACAGACAGAAGTATTTTTCCGTGCTACTGCATATCATGTTTGCCAGCATTATTTTTTGGAGGACACATACGCCTTGTTGATCTAAAAATTTCGACTTAAAAAGTTCTTGGGCGTTATCAGCAAAACCGCTTCTCGTTAAGGTGCTTTAAGTGATGCCTTTTCATTTCGGACCGAGAATACATACTCGACAAAAATCGGTTGTCTGTCCCTTTAAGTACTTGAATTTTGCCTCATGTGCGCAAGGTTTCTTGTCCCTCTTGGACGATAGAGGGACTATCGTCTCTAAAACGTCGCTGCATGCGCACTGCCACCGCGGTTGTCGTGGGAAAGGCTCCCAGTTTTTTCCCCTCTTCTCCCTGCTGCAGGATCCCCCTGTTCCCCCTCCATGGGAAGCCACAGGCAGCAGCACGGCCCCCCGCCGGGTCGTCGGCTGCTGCAGTGCCAGCAGTGCAGCTTCTCAGCACTGCAGCCGAGTCACATGAAGAGGCACCAGCGCTCACACACGGGCGAGCGCCCCTACCAGTGCAGCCACTGCAACAAGGCCTTTGTGACGAAGACCCAACTGGACGTCCACCTGCGCACGCACACGGGCGAGCGTCCCTACCAGTGCCACCTGTGCCCCAGCGCCTTCGCCCAGCGGGGCCACCTAGACAGCCATGTGCGCAGCCACACAGGGGAGAGGCCCTTCCGGTGTCACTTCTGCCCCAAGGCCTTCTCTTGTCGCCGCTGGCGGAAGGCGCATGAGAACAGGGAGCACAAAACCCAACCACTATAAAATGACCCCATGCTTGATTTCAGCAGGATTTTGTGCTTTGTCAGCCTTCGAATTTGTTCTGCGGGTCGTCCAATTGCTGAAATGTACTGTAGGTACAGTGGACTGTGGGTAATGAAATGAAAAATAAACGCTTCAGCTCATTTTGCGTTAGTTTTGCCTTTCCCGCTCGACAGCAAGGAAAATTACGCGTTTTCCTTCGGTGCAGTATTTGTAACGGGTTGTAAATAAAGTAATTGCAGCGACATTTTCGCTATTCAAATTTCCCATAATAAAGTATTTTGCGTTGAATTGCGTAATATGAACCAGTTCATGATTGCTTTATGATTGTGTCCTTATTGTGCTGCTTGATGGACATGACACGAAAAAATATAAGGACTGGGATGATAGCTTCTCAGAAGAATTTTTTAGTTATTGTCTTGCAATTTACGCTCGGACTGCAGTTATGTGGGTTAATAACATAAGTTGCGTTTGTTTTTTATTGCGTAAGTTGTTATTATAGCAGTAGCAGTGGCCCGCTTGGGATAATTACGGATCACTGTGGTGGCCGAACAGAAATTGATGCGCGCAAGCGAGATATCTTTTTAACTAAAAATGGGTTAGCCCAGTGGTTAGCTCAGTTGTCCCATGACTGTCTTTCATAGAACTATTCCCGCAAAGTTCTATTAATCGCACCACCTTTCACCTGATTCGACCAAGAAAGGAGTTGAATCAAATTAACACAAATTTAATTCACAAGTATGCTGAGGGGACAATTACACGCAAAACATAGATGCAAAATGCAAAACATAGATCAGAAAAATATATTCACCGCGACAAAAATTAAATATAACACGTCTACTATAGAGGTAAAGGTTCAAGAACGCTAACATGGAGGTTCAAATAAACGGAACTGGAACAAATACACATTTTGCTTTCATTTTCAATAGCCCAGCAAATGAAATGTAACACGGGAAATCATGCACAAAGTCTACACATGTAAAGGTTTAGGAATAACGCTAACATGGAGATTTAAATTCACATTTTTGGCCAACGCATTTTCATAACTCGCCCTCGATCATTAGCAACGGCTAAGTTTAAGGTGTTGCTCCCACCTTCGCATGTAATCACGGAACTTGTTTAAACATGTTATGTAGAAATGAATCCGTGTCACAATGTATACAGAACCAAACCAAATTTGCTGTCAAGGTCTCACGTGCTGGTCGCAACCAACGCCGTTAAGGTGTTTGTTGTGAATAAGTGCTGTAGCACATCCAGAACGCTGTCATGGTGGAGCTCTTTGTCGCTGAAGCAACTGGTAAAAACGTTCTAGAGATCGCTAACAAACTTTAAAAAATGCGCGGAAGGATTCCGAAGTACCCCCAAATTACAAGAGCCGAGCGGCATCGTAAACACAGCGGCATCGTCCCCTGGCATGTAGGATTGGTCCTGCAGACTTGGCATTTCGTTTTCAGTGCACACTTCCTTACCAAGTGCCTGCATGCGACATAGCAGGTTAATAAAGTAAGAAAGCCCACTAACAACAGTACAAGCATCAACGGTAGGGGTATCCCAGAAGAAGGCTTTTGGTATTTTCGTTCCAAATAGGAACGTAAAAAAACCGTAAACTTTTTGCAGCATAGAATGTGCGCCCCGCCGCTTTTGCTTCATGCGCAGAGTCAAGAAGGGGAAGGGAAGAACATTTTCCTGGTGCCTGTCCGTCAAATAATTCCCTCTTTAACTCGAACTCTGCTATATCTCACAATATCTTCTCTAAACTTTTTCTCACCGTGTGTTTACCTCCCATAGGCGCGTACGCATTTGCCCGCTTTATCTCCAAACGTTTTTTTCGGAGGACTGCGGATGTCTCGAAATACTGGCAGAGAGGACACAAGACAAAGTCCGCTGCAGGCAGTTGATAAGGTCCCCGTTCGAATGATTACAACCACTACTCACCCAACGCGATCGTGAAGTGCAAGTTTACGCGGACTACGCGTCCCCGTTACCGGAATTAATGCCGTCTGGCGCAGCTGATCATGCGTACGAGGAGGAGCCTCCAGAAGTGCCTACAACGGCAGAAACAACATGCATGCTGCGTCTGATTTGTAACAAGGTAGAATGTAGCGGTGGCGACCACCAATTCATGCGATGCGTTGATAATTCTCGGGTGCGCTTTTCTGGGATGCAGATGCGAACGCGAAACAGCCGAGCGCAACACAGTTATTTCTTCTGCAATAAAAAAAGTTTCTTTTTCCTGCAAATTATTTTGCCTTCATTACGAAATCTCCCCTGTGCAATAGTGCTTTTCTTAGCAGCACTAGCTGTTAATTCAGGGACCTGGCTACAAATTTTCTGCATTTGACTTTACTCGAAACTCCGCGCTTATCTGAAAATTATCAGGTAATTTTACGACTTTGAGTTAACGAGAGATTACTGTATATCAACAATGAACGTTTTCAGAAAACGCATAAAAATGAGAAGTATCGTTGGGGGGGGGGGGGAGGGGGGAGGTCGGTAATTTTATGGCAGGTCGTACTAGTTTAAAGTTTGCTCAAGCGGAGTCATAACGTTTCTGCGTCTACTTTCTAAATCAGCTGACCAAAGGCGCAGGTTCAATTCCCGGCCACGGCAGCTGCTTTTGTGATGGAGGATAAAAGGGAAAAACGCCCGTGTCTTCAAGATTTCGGCGCACGTTAAAGATCCCCAGATAGTCAAAATTAATCCGGAGCCCTCCAGTACCGCTTGCCTCATCGCCTGTGTAGCGCCGGCGCATTAAACCTCATAATCCAAAATAAATCAGCTTCGCAAGCGCAAAACACCGCAGCGAGCAACGCAAATATTGCCGCGCGCAGGCTGGGAGCTAGTGCCGGGGAGCGCCGGCTGTTCAGTTGTTGACGACAGCAGCGCCGCCACTATACCGGTTTTATTTTCTGCGCGAAAGTCGACCCGGCGGAGCAATGGGAGAGGCCGCCGCTCGGGCCACTCTAAAACTTCTAGTACACTCTAGCTGTGGGGAATGTCGTCTGCTGCTCCTACCGGACTGCTTAGGGACTTGGCCACTAGGGGATTGCGCATGCGCAGTGGGGTTGTGAAAGAGGCGGATTAACCCAAGGCCCTCAGTCCACAGCAGCTGCGAAGCAACTGACCACAGCGGCGGTCAGACCTGTGACGCAGCAGAGGGTGCTAAGAATCCCTGGATCCGGACAGGCCGCCAATGGAATCTGAACCTGGCAACATTTAACGCGCGAACCTTATCTAACGAAGCGAGTATCGAGGTGTTGTTCGAGGAATTAGAGGGCATTAAATGGGATGTAATAGGGCTTAGCGAGGTTAGGAGAGCAGGCGAAGCCTTTACGGTGCTGAAAAATGGACACGTCTTATGTTACCGGGGTCCAGAGGACAGAAGAGAACTGGGAGTGGGATTTCTAGTCAATAAAAGTATAGCTGGCAACATAGAAGAACACTATAGCATTAACGAAAGGGCAGCAGGTCTTGCATTTGCGCTCAATAAGAGGTGCAAGCTCAAGGTGGTGCAGGGCTACGCGCCCACATCCAGCCACGACGACCAAGCAGTGTAACGCCTCTATGAAGATGTGGAATCGGCAATGGCTAAAGTAAAAACACAGTATACCGTAGTTATGGGGGACCTCAATGCCAAAGTAGAAAAGAATCAGGCTGGAGACAAAGCAGTTGGGAACTATGGTCTGGGCTGTAGAAATAGCAGGGGGGACCTACTAGTTGAGTTTGCAGAACGGAATAACCTACGCATAATGAACACCTTCTTCTGTAAACGGGAGAGTCGGAAGTGGACCTGGAGGAGCCCGAATGGGGAGCATATAAATGAAATAGACCTCATACTATGCGATAAACTACGGACGAGCGACAGAACGACCATCCCGAGGGTGAAAACGCTGCGAGTGCTCGGGCTGCACATGGACGCCGGGCGCAGCTGGAAGCGAAGGTGTCGGCGGCGATCCGACGCATCCGCAGAGTGTCGACGAGATATGCGGGCATGAAGGAATTCCAGTCTGCTGAAGTTGGTACAATCGTTTGCGGTCATTTGATTGATTGATCAAACTTTATTATGCGAAAGAGTGAGCCCCCTCCGGTGGGGGGGGGGGAGAACCGTCGACGGGAGCGGAGCCTCATTCCCAGGCCCCGTACCGGGCTAGCAACTCCCGCCCACGGGCCGCTAGGCTCGCGTGGACGTTTGCGGAGGAGCTGAGCCGAAGGATCTCCCATCGCTCATTAAGGGGAAGGGGGGAAGGGGAGGGTGTGTCAGCCACGTGGCCTACGTCGCAGCTTTCCACGACTGGAAGGCGGCGGAGCGCCAGAAGGTGGACGCGCTTATACGCGGGGAATACAAGGCAGCGTTGGGGCTCTTGGAGCTTGGGGTCCATAGCACGCTGGACGAGGTGGCCGAGGCGCAGTGGACGGCGCAGCGGGTCAGGTTAGCGCGAGCACCAAGACTGGGCGGTACATACTGGAAAGAGTGGGATATCGCGGAGGGCTGCAGGGAAGTGCGGGCCGATCGCCGTTTCCGCGCGGGTTGCTCAGCTCGTTGCAGGTGCCGCCGATCCCGCGCCACATGCACCCAGAGGTGGATCGAGGGCGACGGCTGGCGAGGGCGAAGGAGGCTCACGGCCACGCATGCGACGGACAACAGGACAACGGAGCATGATCCGTCGACGTGGCGAGGTACCCGGACAAGCGCGGAGCCTACGCCGTGGCGGTGTGTGCAGCGACTACGGGAGAGCTACGAGCGTCATGCAGCGTGCGGGCGCGAAGCCCGGGACAAGCGGAGGAGCTGGCCATCGCGTTGGCCGTACCACGGTGCTGAGTGATTCGAGGAGCGCGATCATGAACTTTGCAACGGACAATAGAGAGTTTTAGCAGTCCGTTCGTTACGTTCGTTACGTTGCTACCGGGTTACCCGGGACCCGACTGCGCATGCGCGCGACACGTACCGGGTCTGTTCTGTGACCGGGTTCTTTCCGTGGAGTGAGACGGAAAACGTGTTTTAACACTCCGTAGCGTCGTACCGTTCGTTCCGTGTGACGGCTGATTAGCCGAGTTGTTGCAAAAATCCACACGCTAAAAATACGTAAATAAACAACGCAGTTTCCCCTAAAGCATTGCAAATCTAAAATAAATTGCGCTCGGCCGGACGCATTGTGGAGGCAGGGGCTGCGGCGGCGGCACCAGCCAGTATATTCTAGGCACTGTAGCACCAGAGCGAGCGCAGGCAGCGTTGCTCGAGGCAACGCCGTCTGCTCGAGGTTTCAGCGGTTTCGGTTGTGATCGTGTGCTGTCAAAAAAAAAAAAAAAAAAAAAAACGTGCGACCGGCTAACGGCGGCGCTACGAATACGCTCCCCCCCCCCCCTAAAAAAAAAGGTGTTTTGGTAGCCAAAAGTCACGGCGGGCTTTCAAGGAATGAGGTGGAGCTGTTCCTCAGCTGTCGGAAAAGTGTCCTCGCCGGTGTGTAGTACGTACGACTGTGCCGCGCCCATTCACGCCGGTCAGCGTAGTTGCGGTTAGTGCTGTCGGCGCAGTTTTCTTGCTTTTATCGCAGGTATCTACCTGACTGAGGAGTAGGAAAGCAAGCTAAACGTAAGGGACAGATGGGGCGGTACACCCCTGCAAGTAGTCGCACACATGAGTGTTTTGGCGTCGTCCAATACGTTGTTTTGTTTGTTACGCTCAAATGGTGAGGTGCAACAATAATCGCAGGCTGAATAACAGAAAAACAAGCAGCTGTGTGCAATGCAGGCAAGCGCAACTCCAGTTATTCTGCTTTTACGTTCAGGGTGCACTAATCATGGTGAATTGTAAATTTTAGCTTGCAACCAACTTTTACAATAAAAAGTAGTTGTTTTGTGCGGTTTAAAATTTATTTACAATATTTGAAAACACGGTTCTGCTAAAACACGGTTCTCACAAAAGAAAGCTTGAACAGAACAGAAGGCTAACTTCACGGCAACATTCACAATAAACAACCCAAACGAAATTATAACACTGGCACCAATGTGCGCATTTTCCAGTTTCTGGCTAGAGCCCCGTGTGTCATCGGTGTGGGTGCGTTTACAGCTTCGCAGTCCAACCACAATTGGAGCCATTTTTTTTTAAATAAACGCTTGTTATCACACGTCAACAGGCCAAACTTTTCACACGAACTGTAGCTAAGTGTGTGCATTTCGAAGTAATCTCTCTCGGAGAAGCAGAACAGCCTTCAACACATCAATAATCAAACCTCACCCGCCACCCTTTGAAGACAAGGTGAAGCTAATACAATCTGGGGGATTGGAGGTCTCGAGGAGAAATTACTCCTTGAATTAAGAGGATATAGGTATTTTTGTAAAGTCCTAGTATTCCAGCAACTTCTATAGAATGGATGCGGGTGTTACACCGCGGAAACTCAAAGCAATGTTCACTTGTGGAACACCGCACACAGTCTGACACAGTAGCCCTGTACTACTCGCTTCCGACCAACTATATTGGCGTGTATATCTTCCAAGTCCACCAATGATATGTCTTCAGCCTCATGGGTACTCGCAACTCGCAAAGTACGTACGCAAAGTACTCGCAAAGTACGTACGATTGTGCCGCGCCCATTCACACCGGTCAGCGTAGTTGCGGTTAGTGCTGTCGGCGCAGTTTTCTTGCTTTTATCGCAGGTATCTACCTGACTGAGGAGTAGGAAAGCAAGCTAAACGTAAGGAACAGATTGGGCGGTACACCCCTGCAAGTAGTCGCACACATGAGTGTTTTGGCGTCGTCCAATACGTTGTTTTGTTTGTTACCTGGTCCCCCCCCCCTCCCCCCTCCCCTTGCATAGTACGCGTGCCTGTGTGGACACAAGGTCGTTGTATAGTATCTCACTGTATCTGCTCTTCAAAGGTAGTAACTCTGAACTTCTGTGACTTGATCGTGACAACTTGAACGGCAGCGGTACTCGCAACTTCGTTGTCAGGTGGCAAAAAAGAGTGTCGCACACGCAGCACCCGTTGTGAACACCGACTTATCCCCGTGAGCACGCAAACTTCGCAATGGGAAGGCGCGCGCACCAGGGTCAGCAGCTCAGCCGGCTCAGCCACGGAACAGGGAGGATTGCGCAACTCGCTCTTCGTTGTCTCACAGAACAGGGAGGATGGTTGTCTCAAGTCGGGACAAAATTATTTGGGCTTACTTCCGGAATAATGGAGCGGAAGTCACGTGATGTTGACTGGGCCGCTGCCCTGTCAACATCACTCCATGGGGCAGCGTAAACGTTGCGTCTGATACTATGCATTAACAGTGTTAGAAAAAATTTCTAACAAAAATTTCTCTCTGTTTGTGATATTTTACGGCCATAACCATGAAGTTACCGTAACACTGTAACTTTGATGTTCCGAGATACGAAACTGACTATAAACTCTGGCTCTCATCCGCTACCTCGCAAGCTCGCGAAGCCATAGAGTTTCATACTAATATACACTAGTATGAAACTCTATGCGCGAAGCGACTAAAACCTGACTGGAACACGGACGTTGTTGCCAGCATACTCTACAAACGCGTTCTGGCAACACTGCTTCGTCCTGACCGCAACCGACGCTGAACGCTGCCCCGGCTGCCCCTCACGGCTACGGTTTTAGTCGCTTCCCTCAGCTATGCTGCCCATCACCTACAGGACGCGTCTGCCGAGCTACAGTGAATCAGTAGCCCAGCTTTATTTGGAAGCTCCTGCAATGTGCCCTTCTTGCTGGTTGCTTTCTTCAAACTGCTGCTGAGTGTTTTCCGTGCGATCCTTGTGTGAAGTTGGCTCACCGTGGTGCATTTCGTGCAGCACCACCACCCGTTTGTGCCAAGTAATCTGAGAGTGGAAGGCGAGCGTTACGCTTCCTGCAAGCTTTCGACATTGGTGCCTGTGCTGCTTCGTGTATTGCCCGGCGTGCTTCCGGCCGTCACTTTTATCTCATAGTTGTGATTGAATATGCCTAGCAGTAGTGACTAATAACTCAGAACTTCTAGATAACCTAGTGTGCTTCAACATGGTTTTACATTCTACTAGAGCGTGCAAGCTCCGCTTCAGTATGTTAGTAGTGCATTCTAGCCTGTGGGATTTGTAGTCGCATATTTTGACGTGTCGGTATATGTATGTTCCGTTCAGAAGAATTTATTGAGCATGTAGTCTTAAGTTTGTGCGAAGGGCGAACAACGAAACGCACAATGCTTTTTAACTGTACATAGAAGCTCTAGTTACAGCTGTGACCTGTGCTACCCACTTATGATGCCTGCTTCGCTTATATTTATGTCAGCTAGGCTGGTACAGACTGCTTCCAAATAATTGCCACATATACAGCAGAAAAGTGCCGCACTGTTTTGTGTTTGCATTCGGCTTAGGATAGGATGATGTGCTGTTTTATGCCCAATTTGGCCTTTGGGTGAAAATCTGTTTTATACCCAACCACCTCGGATTTTCTGTTTCTACTAGTGGAACAGCTGCACCATAGCCACTTTTACCTTCCAACCACTCTTCAAGAGCTCATCGGTACGTGCATCAGTTCTGGGTGCGAAGACCACGAGGACATTGAACAGACAGGACGGGCACTACTTGCAACCGATTTATTTAGGGTATGTCGATCAGGTATAAGAAGCATAAAAAAGGTCACAGGATCAGGTATAAGAAGCATAAAAAACGGTCGCAGGCGTTTGGCAACAGCACATTCCTTGAAATAGATTGATAAAGACTGGGCTCACTCACAAATTGTTCTTTCATTCGATACAAAACGTTTTTTACATTATGTGCCATTACATCCGTGCTTCCTTTCACTACTTTTCTTTTTGTCAACTTGGGTGCACAATTACAATGTTGCACTCAAACGGCCAGTGTAATTTTCTACCGAAGGTGCACATTTTCAAGTGGTCCCTGATACATCAGCTGATTTGGCCAATGAAAGCTTTATGTGAAGTCAAAGGTGTCTCATCGCACAACTAACAAGGGGCTTAGCATGCTTCTTACCACAAATTTTGTGCATCTTGTGTTGTTGTTGTACAAAGCATGGCACACTTTAAAAGTACCAAAAACACTGTTGGAAGATTTCATCTGGAGGCGACCTTTTTAAAGTTGTGCACATTTCGGTGTGACCTTGGTATGATCTTGGAAAAAGTTTTATTTCAAAAATGATCTGCAGTAGCCGTTGGTGACACAGCTTTTGCCTTATAAGAGTCACAGCCAAGATGTTTAGAGGACTACACAACAGATAACGTTTCCACCTGCACTATTTTTATGCGGGAGCACTAGGTTCCCTACTTTGTAGTGTTGTGCCCGCTGTTGAGTGAAGCCTGTCATTTAAGCCTGTGTGTGCCCTGAATAGTGGCGCATGCTTTCTCGGGGATTGGCAAGGACAGGGTACTGTTATAGTGTGGAGGCACTAGGAGCAGGGTCCATCTGGACCCACTTAGTGAGTGCTGTAGCTGCACAGGATGCGCAGCGGACGATAGTGCGGAGAGCCGGTTAGCATTATATATATATACATTAAGACAAACTCGAGGGGACGGCGAAAATTCGTATTACCAGAAATTCGTCTTCAGCGGACGTCATTGCGTTGTGGATATTACAAGTGAACAAAAGTGTTGTTCATCTTAATCATGGCTCATGGAGTTCATCTTAAGCGGACTCTGGTACTTGTAGAGGTGTGAAGCCTTGGGAAAAAAGAGCTGAGCATGGCCAGTGGTCAATTTACTACGACAGCAAAGAGGGCAGCCACCAACTTGGAGGGGCGGGAAAAGCGGGGAGCCCCAGCTCGGGGAATCAACATGGCTTTGTGAGAGAGGCGCAGTTTTCTTACAATATATATATCCGGATTCTGGCCTGTGTGGCTTTATTGCCTCATGCTTGTGCAGTGTATTGGCCCCACAGGCTCCACTGGCGGAAGGACAGGCCAACTATTTCAACTGATATCGAAGCACAGTGTCACACACAGTCGTCGTACTGAACAAAAAACAAATCAGAACGATGACCAAGCTGTGCTTCCTCCACTCAAGCGCTCCTACTTGCACTTCTTGTAGTCAAATGACTTCCAAACTCTTCTTTATAATGGAGGATGTGTAGTTCACAGAAAACAATGAAAATGAAGCGCCGACTGTGCATGCTACATCAGATTGCGAAAACAAAAACATTGTCTTCCAAAGGAATTAGATGCACTACTCCTGCGATATTCCTTTTTGCTAGAAGTGTACAATGATAAAATTCGGTACTGCAAATCACGTGCAAGTAGAAAAAGTAACTGCATATATAATAAATTATATCGAATATGAATATCATTGGTTTAATGTAACAGCTGTGAAAGCTGAGGTCAAAGATAACTTGGGCAATCATGACCTAACACGAGAGTGTGTGCACTGATTAGAAAATGGTACAAAAAAAAAGGTGAAGAAAAGACAGCGGTGCAGTGAACAAAATTTGGCACACATGGATGTGGTTCTTCAACATGCTGTGAAAAGCAGTATATATTTGACTGGATGCAGTCCTTCCAGTCATTCAAAAGAGGCCCTTGCTATGCATGCCTACTAGGACCAGGATGTTACTGCAGGCATTGCCAACAAGTAATAACTCAATGTCTTGCTCATGCCGTTCTCTTGAGTAGATGGTTCTTCCCAGCTCATAAACTCTGTACTGGCAACATTCCACTTCATCTAATGTACACCAGAGTGAACAAATTGGCTTTGGGCAAGGTTTTGCATGGATTAGGCTTTCTTGCATGGCGTAGGTGTCGTGCAATAAAGCCGACCTAACCAGGCGTGTCTTGCGGTAACCCACTGTAACTGCCCAGCAACTAGGATGTTTTGCTGCCATCATCGAAGACGTGGGTCCAATCCCAGCTGTGGCAGCCATTTTTCTGGTAGAGGTGGAAAAGAAAACCTCTGTAAAGAGACTTCGTTGCACATTTCAAGGCCCCCAAGTGGTCCAACTTGATCCATAGCTCCTAATGTGGTGTCCTTCAAGGAGCATGTGCAGCTTCGGCACGTAAAACAAAGCCCCATCCCCCCCTCCTGCAAAAAGGATGCGTACTTCAGCTGTTGAGGTCACTTAACTACATTAGACTAATAGAGGACCTTTATTTTCAGATTTGGTATTGACTTAGAAATTTGGTGCTCCCTTGACAGACCGGTGTTTTACCGCAGCCCTTCATGATTTAGGGTATTTCTTTCAACAGTGCGCAAACCATGGTGTACACCAGATATGGCCATATCAGGCAAGAGCAGACAGGTAGATAATGCTATCGGTCGCAGTGAAAAGTTGTGCCACCTCTAAACATTTTGGTCAAGGGCAGCCAGTGTACACAGACGAGCTGACAACTCTTCAGTAAAAATTTTGCCTGCACTTAGTGAAAAATAAAGTAGGATTTATGGCTTGCTTTGCTGCCATATTTTCATTTCAATCTGTTAAGCAGGACCTGGCAGTCAAGGTTACTTGTAGAATTGACACTTGGTTGATTGATTGATTTTAGGGTTTAACACGGGGACGCAATGCAGGCGATGAGGTGCACCGTAGTGGGGGGCTCCAGATTAGTTTTGACCACCTAGGGATCTTTAACGTGCGCCGAAATCTCGTACACACGGGCGTTTTTGCTTTTCGCCTCCATCAGAAAAGCAGCCGCCGCTGCCGGGAATCTAACCCGCGACTTCGTGCTTAGCAGCGCAACGCCTTAGCCACTGAGCCACCGCGGCGGGTAGAACTGACACTTGGACAAGCAGATACAAACTATAATGACAAGATGCAACACAAGAAAAGGAATCGCACTAGTAAATAAATTTTATTCATAACAATCCACACAAATATATACACCGACATACACTTGTAATGCAGGTTTTATGCTATAAGGCGTACAACTGCAATTAACAAATATATTTGTGTGCTTACATTAAGGTGTACAAAAGTGTAGGCACCAAAAACAATAGCAATGGCCATGAAAGGCACACGTACCCATTGAAAATTATATTCTGGCATGCTGCAACTGCACTTCAACAACAATACATAAACTATCCATGTGGATTATGTGTATAGTCAGCTGAAGAGGATGAAAGACAGGATCTATCCATCTACGCTGTTTTTTTACTTTGCCGTGGCTAAAACCACGACTGGCTTCATAGATAGTGATCTACCCATGGCAGCCAGCGACAATGGGGGCCAGTGTGCCAAAAAATTGCTGGGTAGGATCGGCACGCCCCGTCAGGAGGGAGGGGCTAAATAATCTCCAACCTCACCAGCTTCGCTTTTCTCACAGTGTGACTGCTGGCCCAAGATGTAGTGGCTGTAACAATCAGTACCGACCGTTCCAGTCAGTATGTATATCACCAGTCAGCACCTCGAATTCAGCACTTAGTCACAAGTCAGTATCAGTCAGCCGGACCCAATTCTCACCTATGCAGAAGTCAAAGTGCACAACTAAACCATACAGGTACTATATCTGCCTGCTTGACTACCATTATTAATTTTTGAGCATACCCGTTCATTCAAACGTTCAGAACCTTTACCAACTTTGTCTTTACATGGAGAAGCTTTTTTTGGCATGACGCTCGTTTGCGCACATGCGGAAACGCTTGAGTGTGTGCAAAACAGTTCCAACTTTGCCATATTTCAAGCGTGGCAACGCCGTCATTGTTGCGCGGAAGCATAATGTTTTGTAGTAGCAGGAGCACTACTCGACAAAAATTTCTTCAGGGGCTGTGGCGCTTTCAGATAAGCTGTGCCGCTCTTGTAGCACCTTCCTCAAGGTGGCTTCCCAGCCCTACAAGTGGCCAAGTTGGGTATACAACAGTTGACCCCGGTCAAGGCTGGCAATGAGAACCGTACATGTAGTTATCTTCAGGATATCTTTTTGAGCCACGCCCTCGTACCAAAGCGATAGGAACCAAAATGAAAAATGCTTTGGCCATGTCGCACGCAAAGAAAAAAGTTTAGCAGTGTTAATAATTCTTTGCAAAACTATTCTTTTTGCACTTTGGCAGGGCATGAGCAACAAAATCACTGAATCGCTCCACAGCAATCACTTTCTTCTTGCTCCGCAAGTGTCCTGGCTCTAACACGCAGCTCAAACAGATGAGGCACCCTACTCCGCTGACCATGAACAGAAGTTGGGCTCCAGCAACATAACACCTGTGGTGCCAAGTTTATACCAAGTTTGTTGCGTCCTGGCTTGTGGCTCCCTGGGAGTAACAGGTCCTGGCAAAAAATGGGCAGTAACAGTTAGACAAATGATTGCAAGGAGAAAAAAATAAATTTCTCCTTTTACAGGATTACATGGCACAATGAAATTTCACATACATGCATGAGCAAACACACACGCACTCCTTAAAGGAGGCTCCATGTCAATGAGGCATGGGTGACATAACACTGCCCCTTTGGAAGGGGCAATGTTATGCTCTTCATCTTGCTAGATGACGTGGCCAGCATGTCAAAGATGGCAAGACCGAGAGAAGGAATGATGATGCAGAAGGGAGACAGCGGCATTCTACTCGTTCGCAACTGTCGCACCTAAGAAGCTGCATCACGCTTCAGTGACTTTCTTACACTAGTGAGGACTACATCTGCTTCTTGTAAGCACAGTCGTGATCCCACTGATCATTCCCCACCCTCTCATTAGTGGGGTGCGGCTCCTCCCCTGAGTTAGTGATGGCTGTGACAGTGTGTAGTGATGCAAGTAGTACAGATAAATTTTAGTATAAGTTTGCTAGGTGCCCTACCTTATTGAATTGCATCTGTCATTTTGTCAACCTGTGAAGTCTGCCGAAATATGCGTGCAAGAAAGAAAAAAAAGAAAGAGTAACAACGTTAGACCACACAGAAAACAGCACAGTAGAAGCAAAGGAAGGGGTGAGGACGGGACAAGAGCTAACTTTCGATAAATGCTTTACTGTAGGACCAGCATGTATAAACACATCTGGCTTGTAATAGGAGAGAAAGAGAGAAAAACATCAAAACGAAAAACTGTTGGAAAGCAAAGCTTTAAACGACACCCACAACAATTGTCCATGGGATATCCCTTGAATTCTTCTCACACGTGGCTCTACAACGAGTGAAACCAGAGATTCTGCCAGCTGTTACTTGAAATCCGCGGGGGCGGCGTCCCGAACGGTGCAGCGTCGGCCACGGCCTGGCTAGAGTGGTGGACACTGCCGCCATAGCCTGCCCTTGCGTCGGCATAAAGAAAACGGAGAGGAGCGTCTTCCGAAGGGTGAGACAGCAGAACCTAGCCATCCTGATGTTTGGGGCTACAACACTGCGTGACACAAGCGCAGACACCGAAACAATTTGGCATGTGAGCTTAGTGATTCCAATTTATACCGATTTAAAGTTTAGTAAGTTTGAGAATTGCAAGAAAGCTGAGGGAACTTTTATAATCACTACTTATCAGAACCAGTTGCTACTTTTGCCTTTTGTAATATTTCTTAAAACACAACCGAATTGGTATTCATCAATTTGAAAAATGGAGCCCCATTCGTGGCAAGTTGTGCGCAAAAAGTAGCGTTTCTCTAGTGGCCAGATGTCTGTATGTGGTTTGTACGTTTTGCTTTCCCGCCCTGCAAACCACGTGGCGGTTTTCGTCTCTCATCTTTTGCTGTTTGGTTTTGTTTCCTTTTCTCCTCTTACGAGCCAGATGTGTTTATATGCGCTGGTCCTGCAATAAAGAATTTGTTGAAACTTTGCACTTGTCCCGTCCTCGACTTGTGTTTTTACTGCACTATGTTTCTCGTGTGAGTATGAACCAACATGCCCAAACATTTTCTCTTCTACCCTCCAATAGTTTCAAAGAAACAGGCCATGCAATTCAGCTGATATTGTGTTCATCATCACGCTTTTAGAACTTGATTGATTGATTGTAGGGTTTAATGCGCCGACGCAACGCAGGTGATGAGGCACACCATAGTGGAGGGGTCCGGATAAATTTTGACCACCTGGGGATCTTTAACGTGCGCCGCAACCTCGTACACACGGGCGATTTTGCTTTCCGCCTCGATTAGAAAAGCGGCCGCCGTGGCCGGGAATCGACCCTGCGACCTAGTGTTCAGCAGCACAACACCTTAGCCACACGCTTTAGAACTTCACAGCATAAACAATGCCAAGTTCATCATGCACTGTCGAACCCAGAATAGTGGCTGTACTAGTCACACAGAACAACATAAGTAACAGTCACTAAGCAGTGCTTAGTGTCAGTTCAAGCACTACCACATCAATCGACTAAGTAAACAAATTTTTTTCATCTAGCATGCATTGCATTCTGTAAGCATATATGCTGGTGTATGCATATATGTGTGCCCGCATATTTTGTATACATACGCACTAGTGGCATAGGCAAGATGCATAAACTTGTATCGCTTCTTAGCCAACGCCTTTTGGCCTTGGCCACTACAACACCAGCCAGATTAAATTGTGCTGGAGGAACTCCTGACGTTTGTACTGTGAATCCGGGCAAATTTTGATACAGTCAGGCACACATCACATTTCTGATAAAATGTGGCACTCCCCAGCATTCAGCTGAGCGACAGTGGGGCCACAGTACTGGATGCATTGCATGGACATTAGAACGTAATGACACCCTGCAGTGTATGGGGATAGCATTCCAGCGTACTCCACTGTGGGGTAATATTTGATAGCTGAAGCAAAAAGCACCATAATTGTTTGGCCATCGAAGTCAACCAACGTGTAAGCAAGGTGCTCACTGCATGTTCCAAAACATGCAAACGTCTATTGCAATCTCATCCTGTCTATTATGTTCGGTTATTATGCACGCTTTCAGTGTTTAATCAACTTGTAATTTTCGCTACGTATTCCCATTGAACGTCCGCAATAACCGCAGCTGCGCCACCGATGTGTGCAACATTTGTGAGCGTCGCCCTCGCCTTACCGCGGACAAATTTACCCGTAAATTTCAACCTCATAAAAATCATATTTCATCACATTTAAATGGCTTCAAAAGAATGTTCGATCACTGACTGATTCGCACTCTCTCACTCGCAAGACATCCAATCGTCATCGCATCGTCACAAGTTCTCGAAGCGAAGATCGGCAAATCGTAACGGTCATTCTTCGCGGTTTTCAACGATATCGATGCAATCAGGCAGGTTTCATTCACGGCAAATCATGCCTGAACATCAAAGGAGCGCTATAAAAACAACGGCGCAGCCGCAAGCAATGAAGCAACCAAGTTACAGCCACGGGACGTGCAACAACGCCGGTAAGCAGGTCGGCCGATTCCACTGGTATTTGTACTATACACAGCTTAACAGTAGAGAATCGCTAGGCTTCGAAGCTATTTGGGCTTCGGGTGCGTCACTTAAGCTCGAAAACCTTGTAATATAGACCGTAAATAATTATTAAGCGCTATTTGAGTTCGATAACTCACTTGCCGTAAAAAGACATGGGCGCCGCCATCTTGGAAGTTTGTTTACATCAATGTTATCAGACGAGCATCGACATTTCGCTAAATTGAGAGGCCTTACAATTATTGCGATTTTGGGTACTCATTAAGCTTAAAAACAAAGCCAAAGTAGCATGGTATTCATCCACAAAACACAAAATTCGCTGTTGCAAATTATGGTGCAATGAGAATGCGCTTGTAAAAAAAAAAAAATGTCACCATAATGGATTGGCAAAAAATTTTAATGCATACAAGGTATTTTTATTTAGTTATGCTGTCTTTCAGTGGGTGAGCACGCTCACTGTCCTGTGCCGCGCTGCTTCTCCGGACCGTGTGGCTTGCTGCTAGAGTTGTCTTTCAAAAAAGTCCGGCATTTATTCGTTCTTTTCTGTGACCAGTCACCAGTAACAGACATGTTTTTACTGTTTTTTCCATATGCTGCAAGCTATGTTCAATTACGTGTGTGTGGCACCTGAGGTAAGCTTCCACACATTTCTACTTTCTCCAGATGTGTGAAATAGAACAAGCTGGCTTTTCCGCCAGATTCATGGCTCACACAAGAAAACTGGCGCTCAACTAAGAATAGCTTGTTCTGTTTGGTTTATTTCAGAAACAATGATTTCTTCTATGGTTTGAGCATTGTTGGACAAATACACTGGCACATTGGAGTCCAGCATGATGATACCATTGCCCACTGTGCGTATAAAGATAAAGTAGCATTTAAGATGTTGGAATGCAAAATAAATGTTCTGAGCTCTGTCGGCAGTGCATGCGTGTTTTGTCCTCCGTTGCAGTTTGTAGAGTGATTTTGATATGATTGGTAGCAGAATATCTGACACTGAATTTGCTCACCACTGGCTGCACTAGAAGAAATCGCAAACATGATAATACGTAACTAGTATACTGTGAACCTCTCTGAACACTGAGCTAGAAATAATTCTCAAAAGGAAAAAAAGAGTAAAGAAAGAAAGGAAAAAAAAAGGTTGCTCAAGATTACGACACCCCAAATGCAAAATCGGAGCGCAGTGCAAACTGCAGTCTTCTCGGTGACGGCGCGTAGTTGCTGTGTCTCAGAAGTGACCGCGTCATCAGTGAACACACGACAGCGGGCGCAACTCTGGTATTTTATCACAGTGCCTCACTGCCGCCGAGCATGTCTCGCGCGGCCTCTGCTTACTGCCCTCCCCCTCACACTTTCACCATACTTTCCTCCTCCACCTTCCTGTTTGCTCTATCTCATTTATCTATGGTGCCCTCTTTATTCGGTTACACCGAAGCCGACAGCGACGTGAAACCACAGAAGCGAAGCGGGCACTTAAAAGGTGCCCTCTAAATAAGAAATGGCAAGCGGATTGCCTTAAAAAGCTGTGTTGCAATGAAATTTCTTTTATACCTCACCTATCCTAACCTTGTAGCTGAACAGTTGGCATTGTTCAATTTACCCCAGTCAGGAAAAGCATGATATGCAGCTGTTTAACTCCAGCCCTTGTTCATTTTTGAAAAGTGTTTTTTCTGTTCTTTCCTTACTTTTTTTTGCTGCTCCAGCAGCGCTGGAAGCATGAGCATGCAAGAAAAAAATGTTTATATGTATTTCACATGAAACGTTGTATGGCCATGACACTTTTAACTTGCATTACAAATTTCCTGCTTCCTTTAACCGAAGCAATTGAATAATTAAGTGGAGCATCAGTTTTACATTTAAAAAATGGGTAAAATAAGCAAGTCCACCAAGGCAATAAATATTTTAAAGACAAAATGAAATGCCTATTTATATGTTACGTTGAATGTGGGAAAATTAAAATTCTTCATGATTAGTGTTTGCTATTAATTCAATTTGCAACATTGTTTACTGTTTGAAGCATTTATAAATTACAGAAATTCCTTGGGGCACTTAGTCTGCTTATGCGGTTTTTAAATAACAAGCATTGTGGCTTCAGCTGGCATTATATGCTTCCTGCACTTTGGTCTTGTCATTGTACTTGCCTGGTCGACCAAAGTTAGCTGGTGCAGAATCTAGCAGTACACCCGCCGTCAAGCACATTCCATACCAAGACACGGTGCTAGTAACTCCAATACCTTTGAGAAACATCACGTAAACTGATAGGTTCGCCTGGCGTGCTATTGAGGCACAATTATGTAGTCCCCCAACAGCTCCGACAAATACCAGGCAATCTGATGGCTCCAGATGGGAGGTTATTGAGCCACGCAGTCTTGTAAGATACACCAAGGACTTGCTCTCGTTTTTTATGTTATTTCTCCTTTTAGCACACTTTTGTTCATAAGCCATGCTCCACGCGTACCTGATAAATATCAGGGCCATTCACTGCTTATAACACTAAATATTTCGCGTCATGGAGCAGATAAGGCTTGCACCTCATTAATAATGATGATGATAACTGATAGTGGTATCCCTTTTGTAGCGGGATGATGACATGTCATCTTACAAAAAAAAAAAAACAACTAATGTACCTGTGTTTTACACGCATTTAATACTAGCTCTGCTCTTAGGGCAGGCACAAAAAAACTTATTAGGCAGAGAATACTTATTCTTTCTGTTACAGGTGGTAGCTGACCTAGGCAATATTCCCCTCTCTGCTTTTCATCCACCAGCATTCTAATCTCTTCGTCGCCTCGACAGCCCTGAAGTTGACATCCTCTGTGCTACCCTGAAACTCTGCGGCTTTGGAAGCCAAACATTTCCCTCTAGGTTTGGATGGATACCCTTGCATTCTAACACTATGTGCCGCATAGTTTGTTTCTTTTCCGCAGACCGCGCATACCCCATCACTTTGTGTATACTTCCCCACAAAGCTCTTAGTTCGCAAGCAATCTGTCCTAGCGTCGAGAAGAAAAATGCTTCCCTTTTAATTATTGTAGAAATTTTCCTTTCTATTGTCCAATTTCTCAGCCCTGTACATTTCTAACGACGTTTTAGCTTCCATTTCTTCTCTGCCTTGCATCCTTTTGGTTGCTTTGGCTGTTTTAGCTTCTCCACTGTTGTTTCTGCATTTCATCTAGTCCTCCTTAACCACTGCGTGTCCACGCTTTTCATGTATATGTACCTGAAAACCTTAGCTGTCCACCTACGTCGATCCATTGCTCTCAGCCTCCTCTCAAAACATATTTTACTCTGAGCTTCTCGAACTGGAAATGCCGCTCAGGCCATTCATCTGTGCACTGCTTCGTTAGTTTTTCCATGCGCTCCTAAGGGCAAACGGCCTACTGTTCTCTGGTTCACTTCAAGGTCTGATTTTAAGCTTATTAATACAGAAATAACAGTTGGTTCTGCCGCACAACATGCAAACTTTCAAGCCTCACTGCATGGCTTGTTCCTTGGGGTAGGTTTTTTAGCACGACACCAAAGCCATGCAAGAAAGCGTACCGCAAAAGCCTTGCACAAAAGTGGAACTCTTGCAGCCAATGTTGGCTGAAGTGCAATGCTACCTGTGCAAGATTTATAATCTGGAAAGAACTTTCCCATCAATGTGGTGGTATGAGTAAGAAACCAAGAATTATTACTTGCTGAAATCCTTACATTAAAGTAAAGGTCATACCAACCAGTAGTGTACCTCACCTCTTTTAAATCCCTGGAGCAAGCCATTCAAATGCAGTCGACTCTTGATGATTTGAAGTCACCCAATTAGAGTTTTCAGTTAATTGGAAGTGATGTTCAGGTCCCAGTAATTTTACATGCAATTCAGTAGAAGAAATTGCTTGATAACTCAAAGCTAAAACCCAATATATTGGTTAATTTGAAGTTATTTAGCATAAAAAAAGAGAATGTGAAAGCAATTGAAAAAACAAATGTGCGCGGATAACGCAATCTCACTGGTAGTAACCCACAACGGAGAAACTTGTAATGCTTCATGTGAAGGAAGAGAAAGAGCTGCTCAGAAGAAGTTGGCCGAGGGTGAACGTGAAAATTGCAGTTAGAGGCTGTGGGATAAAGAGAACAGAATTTGGGCTGCTGCTGCCATTTTTGACCTCTCGTTGCAGCAAACAAAAAGTCAGAAAAATCAGATGGCGAACAACTTCACCGTATGAAATTTCAGACGTCGTTATACACTGGCACAGCCAGGTAGATGGCAGTGCCACTGATGCTTTCAAATTATTGGACATTCCAAAAAAATTGGTCAGTGACCGTGTACAGCGCTCGGCGATTTAAACGCGATACTCGGAGTGCGTGGCTGCCGGTGCTTGTTGCGTTACAGGTGAGCGCTTGTGAAAGCGAGCGGACGCATTGTGGTATACGGTGAGGGTGAGAGCATTTGTGACGCATGCTTAGTGCATCCGGGAGACAGCCCTTCAGTGTGTGGTTCTTGGCGGCGCCATAGGGGTGCTACATGCCATGGCTTCAAAACGCTGCGCCTGCATGCTGCGCCGGGCCACGATAACACATCGAGATAAATGTGCATTCAAATTCTTCATCCTAAAAAATTAGAACAGAAATTGTGGTGACAGGTGCAAATTGTATTTTTACACACACACACACACACACACACACACGCACGCACGCACGCTTATATAATCCAGCTTCTCAACAGGAATATACTTTCACTGCACTGTCCCTACGAAAGACAGGCTGTGAAGCGCAGATTTTGCAAAATACTTACACCCGCAACGAGAACAGTGACGCCCTTAGCCCAAGGCATCGACAAGCAGTCTCTTGAGGTAGGTCTGTCTCTCTTTAGAAACAGCGCAGGTCACCCGTCAGCCACTCGTACACGTGCACCGGCTGTAGTGGAAATTTTCGACCAGCCCCTGTAATGGAAGCAGTGAGCGACGTCTCGATGACATACGATACCGAAAAAAAAAACCTCCGAAACTGCCCGCTTTGCATTTGTGCATGCAACCCAGAACCCCTGTTCTGCTTACTGAGGCTGTGAACGTTCACCTCGGTGTAATAACTGTCACCAGTAGTAAGCATAGTGACACCATAGCTAGCAGATTCGAGCTCAGTTACGCATATGAGCCCGTAAGAAAAAAAAAAATCACGACGCTATGCTTTCGGGGGCGCGTTCGCAAATATGGCACGTAGCTTACCCACTTTAAAATGAGCCTACACTTCTACCACGAGCCCTTAAGCCAGCAACACCTTGTGTGTTTTCTTCGGGGTATAAAAAGCGCAATATCACATGACTGAACACTTACCTCTGACGAGCTTGTCGCTACCACCGACGCAGACGGCCACAAAATCGAGCTCGCTAATTCTCCGCCTTTGTGTCGTCGAAGCTGAATGTTTGAAGTTGAGGCGCAGACTGACGTGAGGCTCTGTAGCACCCTAGGAACGTCAGCTGGAATAACAGCTGCCATTTCAAACCACAACAGCGTACAAGCCGTCCGTCCGTTCTGTTGAAACGGTGCCGCCATGGAGGAAAGAAAAGCTTTTTTTTCCTCCATGGGTGCCGCAAAAGCACGGACAGACGAACAAGAAACAAGAAATGCACAAAACAACGTTGTCAGCATGGCCAAAGCCCCTCGATTTTTCCCACCAAAGTTGGAGAGGTTTTGAGCCCAAAAAGACAGTGTTGCCAGCATAGTTGGGTGCGTTTAGGCCGATTTGGCGGCGGTTGTGGTCAGGTTTTAGTCGGATGCGCAAGCTCGAGGGCTCGAGGTACAGTGAACTAGAATGTCTTGATCCAGCGGCGCGAACGGGAGCGCTCTGCCGCGTTCGGCTGAAGCAAAGCGCGTCTACCGCCGCCAGGGGCGCCACTGCGCCTTCTCCGAAAACGGTACCGTGGTTGAACGGGCGGTTGCCACCGTTGCTTGGGGCGCTCGCCAGCTATTGCCGTTGCCGTTTTTTAGTGTGGTACAGTAATTAACCTTTATGGAAGAAACATGCTCACTTTTGTTGTCCCTGTACCTTTCTAGGAACGTTTTGTTGCTTATCAGACCCGTTTGAGCCATCGGGCAACTGCTACAAACAAAGTAGCGCTGTGTCGTCTGCTAGCGGCGCAGACGACACGAGGGGATGTGCGATGCGTTGGCGGCGCTCGGTCGGGCAGAGCATTTTCTGCGTGTTTTACGTTTCCGTGATGTTCTTCTACAGAAGCAAGGGGTATCTAATCGTCAGAAAAATAGTTATTGCGAGTGCTGTCGAATAGAGGTTGGACATGCCGCAGGCGCCGGGTAGCCGCGATGTCAAAACGAAGGACGGACACCTATACCTTTGCTCCGGGTTGTCACAGTGGTTACCCAGGTGCTCCCAAGGCGTATTTGTTCGCCGCTCTAATGGACGATGAACTGCGCAAAAAGTGGGAACAAAATTGGGGAAGACTGGACAAACTCTTGACCATATATCTTTAGCCGTCGGTGAGCGCCACTTTGGGCCCGAGTGCATATATATATTGCGGGATTAAATCCACGTAATAAACGGCTAAGTGCGACTTGCACGCGGGAAGCTGTCACTGGCTCCAGGTGCTGTACCTACCATCCTGCCTACTGTGCGTCGAGTTCTGTACGGAGCATGCAAGCGGAAGCCGCAAAAAAAAAAAAAAAAAAAAAGGCGGGCAAAAAAAAAAAAAAAGAGTTCCAGTCTCGGCAGTCAGCAAGAAGCGACAAAGCTGAAGAGCCGAAAAAGATGAGGTGCGCCAGCCACACCACGAGGCTTCTCTCTCTCCGCAGGGCTCATCAAATGAAGGCGCAAGTTCTGTGGAATGGGATGCTTTCACAATTAGCCATCTTCAAGAAGTCAAGCTTCCTTAAAAAGCTCTGGTGCCGGCTAAATTTTGCCGGCGATCAAAACGTTCTTTTCGCTACCACATCGATACGAAGAGAAGAAAAGCTAGAAGTTTTTCACGAGAAATCGGTGCTCTTCTATCCACATGACGACAAAGTGTCGGCGCAAACATTTTTTCGTAGTGTGTTATGCGGAAGCGGTGAAATAGATTCCCCAGCTGTTGCAAACAGTGTGCTGCAAGAAGCTGACAGCAGTTCGGCCTGCAAAGGGGCCATGACGGCTACGGCATTTAGTGATGTATTGCACGTGCGAACGCCGCATTCAGCCCTAAGTGCCTGGGGAAAGCTTCATCTAAAGGTAATTTGTTCATTGCAAACTTTGGTGCTGAAAAAATCAGCCGGGTGCTACTGGACGCGTGAATACTGGGTATAATTTGCTTCTGTAGAGGCAAATTCACGAGTAGGCTCATGCCGGGACTTTATTACAGTAAATACAAAAAAAGTAAATCCATTCGTAAAGAATTAAACATACCAGTTGTCCGCCGGCAGCACATCGAACGCGTACGCTCGTATCGATCATCTGCGCAGGTAGCAGACGACACCAAACAACACGATTTATAGCCGTTTCCCTACCGCTCAAACGGGCATATTTGCAACAAAACGTTCCTAGCAAGGTACGGGGATGCCAGACTCGAGTAGCTTTTTTTGTAAAGGTTAATTACTACCCAACATCGGAACAACGACAGCCATAACAACTGCAGATCGCCTAAGTACAGCGACTGCCGCGGCGGCGCCTTTCGAAGAGAGCGCAGCAGCGCCACCTGGTGTTTTCTACACAGAAGAGCACACCCCTTCCTCGCCGTTCGCGCCACTAGATCATTCTAGTTCACTATAGCTCGAGGGTTGGCGCAGGTGACGACATGGTCGCGCGCCGTTCACGTGGAGGAATGGCCTTGGCCTTGCCCGATTGAAGCGCTAGACACCTGTACGATTGGTACACGCGATTCGTATGCGAGTGATCGTTACGACTGTCACCACGACTAGTCGTACGCGTGAATTTGAGACACATGGCCCGATGCGGGTGTGCGCCTCGTCGGCGCCGCTCCGCCCACTGTTTTTGCTCCATGGTAAACTACGACGATCGCTGAGCTGAATTTGTAGATTCCACGCGTTTGTACGCAAGAAATAGATAAAGCAGGCAATCGTGAAGCGTTTTCTGCATCGGAAACAGTCCGCGCACACGCCGGTCGCGCCTGCCAGCTCGGCACACTCAGCGGCTCGAACCGGCGCAGACCACGGTAGCAACCGCTTGTCGCTGCTCTTCCGAATCAATCTGATCGCTAAAACGAAGTACCACCTGCGAGAAAGTAGGTGTTAGTGTGGTGAAAAATTGTGCTAGGGATTGTTCTCAGGGCTTATTTTAAAAGCGGCGATCACATACCTGCCGCGATGCAAGCCTATGCTTACCGGAAGTGGATGCCACGGCGCGCGGTGCGCCGAGCGGCCGAGAGATGGCGATACCTGCGCGGAAGCATCGAAACAGGCTACGCAGATGTCTCGGTCACCGATCGCTCAAACGGCAGTTGTAGCTCAAATAGTTTCACATGCGAGAAAGGGGATGATAGTGTGGTGAAAAGTTGTGTTACGGATTGTCATTCGCAGTTGCACAGATAGCGGCGATCAAATATTCGCCGGGACGCTAAGCCTAAAGTTTCCAACACCCGAGCCGACCAGAGCAACGCAAGCCGGTTGCGGGCGGAGTGGTACCGGGAGGGCAGGCGAGTGTACCCGCCGCCCCACCGAAAACTCACGAGGCAGGAGGCGACGACGCTACGTCAACTACAGACCCGAGCGGTGTGGACACCGGTGGTTGCAAAACACGTGTGCCCTGATGTGTACGCGAGTGATGTGTGCGCGGTGTGCGGCAAGGGCCGGGCGACCATGGCGCACATGCTGTGGAACTGCAAAGTGAGCGAAGGGACTACGGAGAGAGAGAGAGAGAAAACTTTTTTTATTTGGCAGATAGAGCTTAGTGGAAGTGGAGCCTTCTTACAGGTAGCCATGTGCTGTCCTTGATGCTACCGCTCTCTCAACCAGCAGGAGCTGATCGCAAAAGAGGGAGCTGGACAGCAGCGTCTCCCACTGCTCGGGGGAACGGGGAAGGGGTGGAGGTGGCAAATCAGGGTTCTGGGTGCATTCAAGGATAATGTGCCTAAGTGTTCCTGATCGCGTACAGAATTTGCATTGGGCTTCGTGCTGATTTGGAAACATAAGGTGCATCAGTGTTGGGTTGGGATACGTGTTTGTTTGCACAAGTCTGAGCGTAGTTTCTTGTGTCTTTGTTAGTTGTGGGCATGGGCGTCCGGAAGGGGGGGCAACTGCCTCCCCTTGGAAATTTGGATATTTTTATGCACTAGAAAAAGGCTGCACAGCTTGCCTGGCCCATTAAAATAACTTTGCCCTGAAGGACGGAAAAGAGGAGAGAACGACACCGAAGTTCTCTCCTTTGTCCCGTCCTTTAGAGAAAAATTTTTTTAATTATGTACGTGAACCAACTAGCGCAACAATCCACGCTACTCAAATGATTAGCACACTCAGGTGCTGCGTATCCGTGACTGCGGTCAACATTACACTTTAGACACTGACTTAACATTGCCGGACATGTGTCTTCAGTGAAACAGACTGCCTGTGCTGGCTGTTAAAGATAGCGAACAATTCTGAAAGTTTTGACGTTTTTTTTGTGTTTTTTTTTTCTAAACTCTAGATTTATGCAGTCGTACCGCAAGAACTTCAGTTTTCAGACAAAGTTGCAGCTATATCTAGCAAAAAATCTTCAGTAGGGAGAGTGTAACATCCTCCCGTGCCGTCCGATCACCTTGTACACCCTTTCCTTCGAAATTGCGAAATGTCGGCACCACCCAAGTCCCAAAACAAAACCTATAAATCAGTCCCTCAAAACTCTTGTACGCCTGTACTGCATTGAAAGCCAGGGAGGCGAGTAGTAACTTTATTGCGTCAGCCATTTCAACAGACTTCATCACACATGTCATCTCGCAATTTGCCCATAAAAAACCCGAGGCGTCTACAGCTGCTATTCAAGGAAGATTGACGGAGTGCAGTTCTATGTATGTGAATGTATTGTACAGTGTGCTGGTGATGAGTTGGCGTGAGTTGAGAACCCTCAAGCAGCGAGACTGGCCACTCTTTACAAAGTGACAGTAACTTTTCACATTTTCTTTATTAACCTTATTTCTTTGTTCGGTAATAAAATCCAATGTATATCCTCCGAGTCTGGTTCTAATCCGCTGTTTGTACTTTTTGTAACCACAAATAACGCCTTGTTGGTGCTATCCAACCGTACCCCCTGCCCCCCCCCCCCCCCCCTGCTAATGGATGCCCCCCATTGCAAAAAGTTCTGCGGACGCCCTTGGTTGTGGGTGGGGCAGTGGAAGTGTTCTGCGACCGAGTCTGTAGTGCTCTGTAATTTCCTGGTACGTCGTGAGTGGCATAGGTTCATTTGAGTCCTCCGCGGCCTGGTCGACGAAACCGCGGGCCTTGAGGCGGGTTTGATCATTGCCCTCCATGGAGGAATGGGCCGGCGCCCACACCACTTCGACTACCCTGTCTGGTGGCTTGCTTGACAATATGCGGTATGTCATTGGAGCTAGAGCTCCTGCATACTTCTTGGGAGTCAGTAATTATGACTGTTGCCTTCGTTTGTGAAAGAGCTAAGGCTACAGCTAGTTCTTCCGCTTCTTTTGTTGAGGCTCGTGGCAGGGTTGCTCCGACGATGAGGTCTGTCTTCGTTGTCACCACCGCTACTTTGGCTTGTCTTTTGGGGTATGCGGCTGCATCTGTGTAGACCACTGTGGGCAGAGATCCATACTTTTTGACTACGGACGCGTTGCCACCGAGCCTGGAAAAGGCGGTGACGAAGGTTGACTATATATATATACGACGCCCAGCGCGAGGCCGTCCAGCAGACGTTGGTGGTCCTCGAGCTTCCTCCATGTCCTCGAGCGACAGAGGCCGAAAGCGCAGCCTGCGAAGGGACGGTGCAAGTAGGCAGCTGAAGCCGAGCGGCCCCGCCAACGTGACGTTTAGGCCGCATCCACATCAACAAACAGGACATCTTGATAGCCAAACTCCGCAAGGGGGAGCTGGACAATGAAAGCGGCGACATGGAGACTCAGGAAGACTCCACAGACGGGTCAGAGGAGGAACCTCCTATGCGCCCAAGACCAAAGAAAGCCAGAAAGGGCGGAAGTTCCGGAGGGAAGCTAGAACCGGCCGCGAACGGAAACGAAACAGCCATTCAGGAGGAGATCATTCCTGAAGAAAGCGAAAAGGACGGAGAGTCGTCATCGGTACAGTCCGAGGAGAACACACACAGCATAAGAATAGCCCGGAGCCCGATAGGCTATGCTGGACTAAACAACAGAATCGCAAGACTGGAGATAATTTACAAGAAATGGGACAGAAATCTCGACGCTATGGAGCAGAGAATCATCCAGAGGTGTACCCAACTGGTGCAACAGCAAATCGCTCAACAGTTTGAGCAGCTTCAAAAGCAGGTGACGTGTCAATTCGACAACATGATGCGTCAAATACGCGAGGTCCTCCCAAACACTAACGATGGATCGTCGTAACTCAATAAGAGTATGGCATTGGAACGCCAATGGCTTCCGACGCCGCAGGGCGGTCCTACAGCAACACATCAGAATGCTGGAACCGGACAGGAGGCCAGACATAATCGCACTACAGGAAACCCACATGGAGCAGGAACCAAAGCTCCTGGGATACAAATCGCACTTCTGCCCCCCCTCCAACCGGACGGCCGGGAAAGGGGCAGCACAAGGGGTATGCACCCTCATCAGGAAGGGGCTATCATACACGGAATACCCACAGTTTCTTGGGGACAAGAACATGGCGATGGAGACCTGCGTAACGGAGATAATCCTCACGGGCAAAGGGTCGTCACGCCGGAGAGAAAGCAGGAAGACCAAGACGTCCTTTCTGCTGGCGAACGTATATAGTAACCCGTACGATCGCAAACAGAAATTCAAGTCTCTGTTTGGGAAGATCAGAGCAACGCAAGAGCTGGCCAAGAGAGAAATGGCCGGCACGGGCAATGCCATAGCGCTGGTGTGCGGCGACTTCAACGCTAGCCACCTGGAGCTAGGGTACAAACGCACGACGGCCAAAGGCAGGGACTTGCTTGCGGACGCCGCGGATGCAGGCTTCACCCTGCTAACGAACCCGACGCAGCCGTCGAGGGCAGGCACGTCGGTAGCAAGCGACACTAACCCAGACCTGGCTTTCGCACTGGTTCCCGAGGGAGGAGCGGCCAGGTGGAACAACACCGGCCACAACCTCGGCAGCGACCACTGTATACTAGAGGTGGAAATCCCGCTGGCCCACGAAAAGGGCCGACGAGGTAACAACAAGGAGCACAAGATCGTGGACTGGGACGCCTTCAGGCAGTTCAAGCCGGGCCGCGTAAGAAACATCGACGAATGGATCAAAAGCCTTCAGAAAGCCGCGGAGGACACGACGAAGACCATCGAATCGGACGAGGAGGTGGAAGCGATAGATTCGCGTCTAGCGCACCTCCTGGAAGCCAGACGGTCGCTACAGATGAGGTGGAAGCGACAACGACACAACAAAAAACTCCGCAAGCGCATCGCGGAGCTCGGGAGAGAGATAGAGAAACACAGCGCTCGACTGTGCAACCTACAATGGTCTGCGCTGTGCAGTAAGATAGACGGGCAACTACACCGCAGCAGCCCCTGGAAACTCCTGAAAACGCTCATGGACGAGACCAAGGGCAGAGAGTTCCAGAGCACGCGCATGACACAAATTCTCCACACCACGGCCAGGAGGCTAGGAGAAGAAGAAATGCATAAACAGCTAAACGACAGATACCTACCGGAAACGAAAAGGGAACAACAAGAGGACTACGATGGCCCTCCAAACGCACATCTGGACCGGGACATTGAAGAATGGGAGGTACGTCGGGCGACGCAAGCCCTCAACGGCAAGTCGGCGGCGGGCCCGGACGGTGTTTCGAACAAGACCCTTCGAAACCTCAACGACGAATCCATCACGGAGCTCACGATATATTTTAACAAGTGCTGGAGGAACGGAACTCTCCCCAAGGCGTGGAGAACGTCCAAGACAATTCTCCTGCCAAAGCCGAACAAGCCACCGGGTATAGAGGGGCTGCGACCGATCTCGCTCACGTCCTGCGTGGGCAAGGTCCTGGAGCACGTCCTCAACGCCCGGTGGAACGACTACATGGAAAGGCACGGCTACTACCCCGACACGATGCTCGGATTCAGAGCGAAGTTGGGGACGCAAGATGCCATGCTACTTCTACAGAGAGAGGTACTAGACCCCCCGGGAGGCGTCCCTGGCAAGGACAACCGAGCCATCCTGGGCCTAGACCTTCAGGCGGCCTTTGACAACGTCAAACACTCGGCAATCCTCAAGCAATTCCCTCGTCTAGGCCTGGGCGAAAGATCTTACAATTACGTCCGCGCTTTCTTGTCGAATCGCACGGCAAGACTGTCGCTGGGAGACAGAAAGCTCGAGGAAAGAAGACTCGGAAGCATAGGAACACCGCAGGGCTCAGTGATCTCGCCGTTCCTATTTAACACGGTGATGATCGAGGTCGCCAAACGGCTGAAGGCGCTGGGCCCCGACGTCCGTCACTGCATATACGCAGACGATGTCACAATTTGGGTGACGGGAGGGAGCGACGGGAAAATCGAATCGGACCTTCAGGAGGCGGTTAGAGCGGTGGAGTCCGCTCTTTCGAGCACAGGCTTGCGCTGCTCACCACAAAAATCGCAGCTCCTGGTGCTGCCGCCACCGGGGCGATACAGGAAGACGGCGGCGCAAGAGGCGGCCAAGAACATCGCCTTACGAACGGAAGACGGCGAACTCATCCCGCACGTCCCCGGCATCAAGATTCTCGGCATGCACGTGGACGGTGTCCAAACCAACACCACGGCGCTGAGAAACATGATCACGAAAATCGGAATAACGACCCGCTTGGTTAAGCGAGTGTCGTCGAGATACAACGGCATGAACGAGCGAGGGCTCTTGCACCTTCTGCAGACCTTCGTCGTTAGCCAGGTCGCATACGCAGGAGCCTTCCACCGATGGACGAGATCGGAGGAGGGCAAGATCGACGCAGCCATACGCAAAGCGTACAGGAGCGCCCTGGGACTTCTCCCGGGGACGAAGACGTCGGCCTTGCTGGATCTGGGAGTGCACAATACACTCTCGGAGATCAGCGAGGCCCAACGCATGTCCCAACTGGTGCGGCTGAGCTGCACGAGAACGGGCAGGAGCATCCTCGACATGGCTGGCATCAACCCGCCCAAAGGAGGGGAGAACAGCGACACGAGCGACAGAATACCGCTCGGAGACGAGGAGGCGAGGGGAATCATCGTGTTCCCTATGCCGAAGAACGTAGACCCAGAGAGGGACAGGGAAAGGCGCCTAGCAAGGGCGACAGCCCTGGCCAGGATCTACAGACACGACGACGCCGCGGCCCACGTGGACGTGGCGAAGTACCCGACTACAGCGAACGCCTTCACCGTAGCGGTGGTCAGATCGTCCACGGGCGAGCTGATCAACGCCGCGTCGGTGAGGGCGAAGACCCCGGGCCAAGCCGAGGAAGCGGCGATTGGCCTGGCGCTGGCGACACCCGGCGTCAAGACGATCCTGAGCGATTCAAAGACGGCGATCAGGAATTTTGCAAGGAGTACGGTATGGGAAGGAGCGGAACGAATCGTGAGACTCGGACGGGCCTCGCGGGATCCGCGAGCCCACAGCCCCGTAACGACCATCAAGTGGTTTCCGGCTCACATGGGCCGGCTGGAAAACGTCGAAAACCGCAACGACGACGCAGACGCTGCAGCCCGCGAGCTCTCCATGTGCCGGGCCGGCGAAACGCAAGTCACCGCGGATCCTGACGAAGAAGCAACGAGCGCCGTCCTGACCAACGTTACTAGTAACGTTGGTCCTGACGGACTACGGGGATATCCTCAGAAGACATCGGGAGGCGAGGAGGGAGTACCCGAACCCGCATCGAGACCTCTCTCGAGCGGAGACGGTGCTCCTAAGACACCTGCAAGTGAAGTGTGCTTTGACTCCCGCGTGGGCCAGGCACGCGTGTCCCGAACTTTTCGTGAGTGCTGTGTGCAGTGTATGTGACAGTGAACTCGCGACTCTGTGCCACATCACTAGGTGTGGAAGAACTGCTAACACGGGCGATCCCGCACGGGGCGAGGAAGCCGAAGACTGCGTGGCGGGAGCCGGGGTGCCAGGAGACCGGCTCCCGGAGGGACTAGAGCGGTGCATTCGCTCGGACAATTACCACCAGCAAAAGTGGGCGATCCAGCAACTCGAGGAGGCTCTGGCAAGACAGAGGAGAACGGGAGACCACACGCCGGACTCACCGGCAGCGGGACCCAAATACCCCTGTCAAGGCACTCCCCTCCCTCGAGTCCAAGGCCCGGTGTGACAAGAGACTTTATTCGAATCACACTAGAGTCGTAGTGCGAGCCCTGCGTGGCCGCTGACTACATCTTGCCGGATCTATAAATAAAGTTCTTCTCTCTCTCTCTCATCACAACTTGCCGGAAATAAAGATGTTGTTTCTCTCTCTAGGTATTTTTTGCGAGGGTCACGCGCAAATCTGACGACGCCGGGCGCTCTCCATGCAGGCGGGGGCTCACGTGCGCGATAAATAGCGGGAGTAACTGGCCCACATTTCTGTTGACGCTTTACACCGCACACATTAAAAGGAAAGCGTATACCCGCTACTGCAAGGCTGTGCGCGTGCTTCTCGCCATGCGCGCATTATATTTTTTTATTTGGCCAGGAAAGAATTGCTTGTGGGAAGCGAAATGATTTTGCTGCTGTTGGCAAGATACGCTTCATCACGCGGTGGTTTTTCAGCTCGTTCATAGACCCCACCAAGCAGGATGCTGCACCAAATAACGCGAATGCTCTGAAGCAGACGCGTCGACACACCGCACAGCGCGCGTTGACGCGTAAATCGGAAGTTTCCAAAAGCGCCGCAGTCACATTAAAATATATACGTGCTCTTTGTAAACAAAACAGTGAGGGGCCTTGAGCATATCTTTTTTTTTTTTTTTTTCAGGTACTCGTTGACTCGGCTGGGTTATGTTAATCAAAATGCTTCAACGACAAATTATGGCACTCATGAACTATCCATTCATTAAAAAAGTGTATTTGCACAAGCCTTGATGTGATGTCTGATAGTGTATTTCAGTTATCACATGTCGTGCAATTGATGATTTCCTAATTTCATTTTTCCTAATTTTGTACGTATACAGTGTGGATGCAGGGTATATCCAAAACTCAAACAATGCTTATAGTGTTTATTACTTGAGGGATCGCGAAATGTCAAACAAAAAAATGCAGAAAGGATAAAATTGCCCATTAAACTTAATTGATGTGACCAGAGGGCGATTTGACCAGAGCTTGCAAGGGTTACGGCTTGGACGAGTTGGTGCATGATTATGAAAGGGGAACAGCGCAAACTCAGACAGGACACAAGAAGAAGGAGGTGACAAACACGAGAGCTGACTTACAACTGAGGTTTATTCCTTGGCTTTCCACATATATATGCTAATAGTCAAAAGCACAAGAAAAACCGAAAATTTCATGATAGAAGGAGATACGAAGCCGCTCGTCACGCTTCACCGACGCCATGTGCCACAAACACTAGCTGTACTGTTGAGGGACAGATAATTAATCTCTTTCTGCGAGAGGGACAAGGAAGGAACACTAACACATTTATCTTTTCTGCGCAATATTTCTGCGGCTTCAATTATTTCTCTTGTTATTTTATCTTTATGTCTTGAAATGACCTGCGTTTTTTGAAATATTGGGGCGCAGTCACGGCAATCCCGACAGTGGACACCTAAGTGGCCACTAATCGCCGTATGTACATTGTAGTTATGTTCTTTTAATCTTTCATTTAGGCATCGTCCAGTTTGGCCTACGTACGTTTTCCCACAAGACAGCGGAACGGAATAGACGACGCCTTTAACACATTCAACAAACCGATTTTCGTGCTTTACGGAGCAAGACTGCACTGTACTTTTGGTTTTGTTTACTCTGGAACACATGGAGGAAAGCTTGTTGGGAGCGGAAAACACAACATTTACGCTAGCTCTTTTTCCTATCTTTTTCAAATTGTGTGCTACCCGGTGCATGTAAGGAATAACAGTAAGCTTGTCACGTTTGTTAGGTTCTGCATCTGCTCCACTGTCTCGTCCCTCTCTTTATAACCTCTGCATCATTGATTCTGCTATCGAGGCCAATAGCTGCTGTGGGTACCCCGCTGTCAGAAGCCGATCAACCTGATTACGAAAGCTTTCTTGTATCGAGTGGAAACAGGACTTGTTAAGGGCATTTTTAAAACACATTGTTACGATAGACCTTTTCACGAGTTTAGAATGGGATGAGTCAAAGGGCAGAAGCGGTTTGCTGGCTCGTGGTTCGTACGCCCAGCAGATGTGATTGTGCGAAAAAATGAAGCTTAAGATCTAAAAACCGGATAGTTCTGTCCACGGGAATTTCAAAAGTTAAAACCAAAGGTTTAAAACAATGACGGAAATGATCTAACACCTGGAACATCAACGATTCAAGACCTGCTTCGTCGGTGTTAAAAACTACTAAAAAGTCGTCGACGTAACGAAAGATTTTGCTAACTTGTGGAATCTTCAACTGGTCATGCAAATTGCGGTCGAGGTATGCTAAAAAGAGGTCACTTAAAATTGGTGCGATGCAGGATCCGATACAGATTCCGTTAGACTGAATATAAAGCTTATCGTCCCAAGTTGCGAAAGTTGAGTTCAGGTACACCGTCAATAACTCTAAAAATCCTTGTACTGACACACCTGTACTATTTTGAAACGCGACGGAACCGTACTTGTCAATGCATTCCTCAACACAAAGCAACAGTTCACGATGTGGCAAAGAGTAAAATAAATCTTTTACATCGAAAGAGCATGCCATATAGCTTTTGTCATTACATTTTTTTAAAGACTCAATGACTTCATCCGAATTCCGCACAAGGAACGGGTCTTCGACTCGTAAGAGGTTCAAATGCTTCTGCAAAAACAACGCAATGCACTTTTGCCAAGTACCGTTCTCGGATACAATTACCCTTAGAGGGATATCTACTTTGTGTGTTTTTGCACTGAAAAAAATTTCCAGGCTCATACGACTGCTTTTTCCAATAGATTTTTCTAGGCCGTCGAGCTTTAACCTTTTACACAATTTTTTGGCCTCTGCTCTTTCTTTTTTCAGGGAAATATTATTTCTGAAAGTGAAAGCTGATAAAATAGCTTGTTCAGCTTTTTCCTTAAACAGGCTTTCCTTCAACACAATAAAGCCCCCTTCTTTGTCTGAGGGTAGCAAGGATAGCGCGTTGGTCCTCAAAAACGACTCCGTCTGCCTGACTGGTACATCACACTTCTTCTTTCTGCACTTGAAGAGAACGTCCACTCCTTCAGACACGCACCTGTCGGCCTCAGCATCGGGAGCCAGACCAGACACTCGCCGCACCAAGCTGAGCAGCTCGGGCGCTGTCCTGTCCGGTTCCACAGCGAATTTTGGTCCCCTAGCCAGAACACGGTTGATGCGGTCCGGAAGAGTCACGTCGCCCAAGGTTCTGACGTTGTCCTTCCTGGCTGTTGGAGCTGTGCGCGCAGAAGCAGAGTCGGACCAGAGACAATTCCTTTTTTAATATTGCATTTCTTGCACTGCATGTATTTAAACTTGCGAGGCAATGTACCAAGCCAGTCCAGCGACTTGTACTTATAAGAAAAATATGAAAAAAAAGGAAGTGAGGCGTTTAGCAGGCTAAGTTGTTAAAAAAAAAGGTTCACACATTCACATGAGTTCAATGAAGGTATACACCCCGCACGTATTTGTTTACAATATCCGCATGACTAAATATGGCTCTCACAGCAAACAAGATTATGAAAAAACCCTCCATCAAGCTTAGACCGTTTCATGTGAATCTAGGCCCACACCACAAACGAATCCTATCGTAACATATATACACACTATTTTTTTTTTAAATGGACGCAATACACTAGCGCTATTACCATAGACAGCTCTTCTACTTACTTTCTCACAAAAATGCCAGGCCAGCTATGTTTATTACGGGCATGAAGGCCTCCTTTACATTACCTACGCTGAAAGCCGGCTTGTTCAACCTATCAGAACGGCCTAGTGTGGCGCCAGTTTCTCAGAAACGGGATGTTGCACCAAAGTTTGTGGCAGATAAAACTGCGAAGAGCGATTAAAGCATGGCACATGTTCATTACATTTGACAAATAAGACCTGTTTTGTTTAATATATATATGTGTGGGGTACCCGGTACACAGGCATGCATGCAAATGTCTCGCAACAGTATAATTACTAAACCAGAACTGCTATATGGCCATGTGGATTTTCTCCTTTAGTGACACTGGCCACACCTAAAAAGTTCCTACTCGTTGAGCAACTAACCAGAATTACCTTTCCCTTACACAACACACGTGTAATATAATATTTTCATGTAATAAAAAGAGGACAAGCAAAATAAAGCATATGTATCCTGCAAATGACACTGTCGCGTGCTTGCATCATGAAGTCGGGTCCTCAATCCAGGGCCGTATAGCCAGAGGGGGGGGGGGGGGGTTGGGGGGTTCGAAACCCTCCCGAAATCAATTTTTTCCAGGCAGCACGTAAGCAATACTTAGTGCTGCTTTCAGCAAACTACCCCCTGCCCTAAATCTATACCCCCCCCCCCCCCCCCCGAAAAAAATTTCTGGCTACGGCCGTGCCTCGATCGCTACGGTATAAGTTGGACAGCCAAGGTCATCGATAGTATCACGCGACCATTGTGATGAAAGCTACAGGGGGCTGATTGATAGATTACCCTACTGATTAATCGGTTAATGCCTTAATCGCGATAAAAATTTTGCTTTTAATCGGCTCACCTTACGTGAGTGCATAAAACCAGAAATCAAGCTACCCAAAACTCTGCGTCAGATTATCTTACGCTGTCGCCTTACAACATAACAGTCAGCTCGTATATATGCCATGATTAAAACCGCACGTTTGAATTCAGTGGAATCGACATAATATAAGGTGCCTGGTTCGCTTCTTTGAGAAACAGGGACACTAAGCACGTGTTCTAGGCACCGTATGCCAGCCGCATCTGCTACGCGAGGGTCTGTTTAGCGTGCAATCTGGACAACCACACACAATATATTGCCTTAAAATTCAAGAAATGACTCTTCCGTACGTGTGGAATATATACCATAGCAAACAAGCAAAAAAAAAAAAACAAAGGAATTCGAACTCAAAAGGTAGTTTCTGGTACCAACTGATTAACCCATCAAATAATTGATTAAGTCCTATAGATTAATCGGATTGATTTTGTAATCGATGACCAGCCACTAGAAAGCTCATGCTAGCTCCTTAGCCTAGCCAAAGCCATCGCATGCCGAATTCTTTGACACGAATCGTCCGATAAGCTGTTCGTCGCGAGGCAGAGCTGAATGTGCCGCATGCCTCGCGCTTTACTTTCGCATTTATTCATCGCCCTCATAAATGCGGCGACAATGCTTCTCGCTGCCGACGGCGCGTTTCGATGTGCACCGCGCTACAACACCGCGCCCTCCTGCTTGAATTTGGCGCCGCGGCGTTCTGAAAGCTGAAAGGAGGCGACGCGCCTCTGTTGCTGTAGCGACGGGGCGCATGCGAGAGATAAGTGCGAAATACCGCTCCGCGCGCACTGTTAACTCCAAATACTCTACTTGTTATTTCGGGCCTTCCTCTTTGCAATGTCGTGTTGTAGATATCAAGAATTTTATGTCGCTCTGCGCTCTGCTGTGTTAGGAATGGACGTATCGAGATGGCATCAATGATGGCGGCGCCCGGCCCTTTGTTTACAGTGCCAATGTCGCTGCTTTGACTGTGTCTGTGTTTGTCAACTAACTTCAGGAAGTCCATTGGGACGGGTGTCGTTTCGAAGTGAAACGATGTTGGCGTGCAAATGAATTTACCTATTGTTGCATCTGTTCTTGGATTTGGGCGTCGCTTGAAGCGGTGGAAAACTAGAGAACAAACGGCGCGCCTGCCACAACCGATGAGTAGATGCATTTGCTTACAAACACCGTGTCGCTTCAAAACGATGACCGTCGCGTTAGAGAATCGAGCCCCAGCTTTCCTTTTTTTTCAGGAGTGACGTTCGCTGGCCGGAAATTGACGTATATAATGGGGTCCATTCGGCAACGCGCAAGTACACGCCCAGTTTGCTCAAGGCGTGAGTAACCTCGGATAATTTATTTGCGCACGTATCCGTGTCCTTCATTCCGCATATGGGTGGTTGCGCTGGAAAACTGGGCCGACATGCGTTTATAAACGCCGTGCCTCACTTGCGCTGTCTTTGTTGCTCGCATTTTCCGAGTCAAGTTTCGGCGCGGTTCAGTTTAACGCCTCGGTTGGGAAATTCGCACTAAGCCCGGCAGCGCAAACGAAGCTGTCGTCAGAGAGGTGCCTGTAAGAGTGAAACAGAAGTAATGTTCTCTCCCTCCAGAGTCACGTCCTACCTAGCAAATCGAAAGAGCTACTGTGCTAGTTGTTGCGATAAGACGGTCAAGCTCCAAGAGACTAAACACACGACGCCAATTCCGTATCGATCTGCTTGTTGCAATTGCGAATTGTCAAGCCGTTGTCAAAGCACCCCTGTCCCGCACAGCGGCTTGTAGAATAAGCTTTGTGACTTCGCAAAACTGAAGTGGCTTGGTGTGTCGTGTTTCATATTTGCAGGCATTAGTCTCGCCAGTGAACCCCTGAGCTGCTGGGACGAAAAGATTGTGTTCAAGAAGCTCACCATCTGCATTCTGGCCTGGCCACAATCTTCGAGTCCGTTATGCATGACCGAGCAGTCTACTCATCTCCTCTCCACTGTCTCATCTGGTCCTACCAAGTGTTTGAGCCTCGATGTGCCATCTGCTGAGGAATGTGCCAGCTGGTCACCCAGAAAGAAGGCCACTCATAAATATTTGTTGTTGTGTAACAAGTGAGGTTCTAGCAACATTTGGTACTACCAAGAGGTTCTTCTAAATTCATCAGTGCTTGAGCTGCTCTCTGATTGTTACAAACTGCTCTATTGTTTCCCATTGTTGGTCATCCTTGTTCAGTGTCCTTCATTTTGCCTGCTAATGCTGCTGTGGTTGTCTTCTCACAGATGTCTGATGTGCTCAACTGTTGCTATTTGGACGTGTTTCAATGATGTACTTAGGTCGTGTATAAAGAATGCCATGGGTCAATGATAAATTTTTACTCGATATGGTACTTTATAAGTGAAGCATGGCAGAAATTTCATTCATTTGTCATTGCGTAGGTATTTGTAATCCAGCTTCTAGAATTTAATTTCTTATAGCCTAAAAGGACACTTCGGGCAGTTATAAACGTTGCCTTTTAAAATTTGTAAGCTAGGTTTTCAGCATATATGAGTGATTTACACCCATTTCTTAATGAAGAAATTGCGGTCAAAGGGGCTGTCTTCCCGGCACTACTTGCAAGCTGAATTGCTGATATTGACCGTGACGACACACTGGAAAGACCTCGGGTAAATTTCATGGGGTGCTAGCTTGTTTAACGTGCAGTGAAGAAATGCAAAAGTACATGGACACCTCGTGAAGCAGTGAATGCAAACGCATTAATGTGCCGTTGCAAAATGTGGCCACTCATTGTAACTTCCCGTGCATTTTTTCTTTCCCCATGTACGCACTGGCCGTGCACCATCTGTTGGGACATTGCTATATGAATGCAGGTTTCAGTAGATGCTGCATGAAGGCACTGCTGTCAAACACCGAGCATAGCGGGCATTTTGCACAACGCATTCACTGGCTGCACTCTTAGTTGTGTGCGTGTCTAACATTTTGGAGGCTCTAGGTTTGATTCCCAGCCACATCCACAGTTGCTCAATTTTTTTTTACTCGGTAGCTTTACTTTATGTATGGGAGCTTTGGTGAGAAAAACGCCATCAATTTGAGCACTCCTTCACCTTTTGACGTTCTCTGAGATGCTGGCATTTCTTTTGTGTGTGCAAACCATCCTTCAGCAACATTGTGCACTGTCTCTATCACAGCGATACCAGGTGTTGGACCTACCGAATTGACTAATGTCTTTGTATTAAACAGTCCATCCTAAGAAACAAGGAAAAGGCTAAAGCTTTGAAGCCTGACATAGCACGGCAACAGATTTCAAACTAGTATGGCATCATTGGGGTAGTTGATAGGGTCGCTGTGGTCAGTATGTGAAGTTTTATGTTCTGCCATGTGCTAGAAACAAATCGAAACTCTAGATTGCCTAATAATCAGTTAATCACGCGGAAGATACTTTACAGTGCCGCCACAAATAGAGCCAGGGCTAATTTGCTTTGGTGTCCTTTTAGGTGCATTTTGCGAGCAACAGCTTTGTGTTCGCTGATTTTTTGCATGATTGCGTTGGATGGAACCTTACCTGGTTCATTTGTTGATGGTGAATCAGAGACACGATTGTTTCTGGTAGGATCCAAAATAGTCTAAAAAGAATTGGCCCCATTTTTGCTTGGTTCTCTGCAAATGTCAACGAAACACGATGGTCGTCTGTCACCCCTGTAATATAACTCGACTTGCTCCAACCCCTCGCGCTATCCCCGGCCCTCTTGCTGCGGTTCCGATGAGTTAAATAGAGGTTTATTCATTGCAATTCAATTTTCCTGCCTTGTCACAGCTCACGCCCATCTTCTGGGACAGCTAACACCCTTTTTATTTTTTGTTCATTGCCCTGCCTAGAACAGCATGAACGCGAGCTCTGTTCTTTTGTGCTTGGTTTTATCTCGCACATGCTGATTTATTTCTGCGTCAGTTTTAATGCACTGGTTCTTTTCCCCAGATATTAAAAAAAAAACCGAGGTCTATTGTTATTTCAAAGAACATGGGTCCTGCCGTGTAAATATTTACATTGTGGCTTGAATGTGCCTGAGGTTTCCTTTGTGACAAATAATGAGGGCGTGTGTAGATGTAGTTGTAGTTGTAACCGGTAGATGTAGTTGTTTGGAGCAGTTATGTCGACACATACTTTTTCCTGACGAATGTATTCAACTATGGCCAGAAGGCTGAGTCGAGGGCCAGACGGGCAGACCGGAAGTTAGCTGTTCAAGTAGCCTAAGAAAGACTTATAATCTTCAAAGCCTCGTTGCTGGTGCACTGCCACTGTGTCAGCGGAAGGGGTTCCAGTTTGTTCCCTCTCTCTTTGCTGCAGGCTCCTCTGCCTCTCCCTCTTCCCTGAATGGCCACAGGGTGCAGCACGACCCCCAGCCGGGTCGCCGGCTGCTGCGCTGCCCCCAGTGCAGCTTCATGACAGCGCGCCCAAGCCATCTGAAGATCCACCAGCGCATCCACTCGGGTGAGAGACCCTTCCGTTGCCTCCTGTGCTCCGGGGCCTTTGCCCAGAAGTCCCACCTGGTGAGCCATGTGCGCAGCCACACGGGCAAGAGGCCCGCACGGGGCACCTTGGGTATTCAATTTGGCGGTATTGGTGACACCGTGGTGATATGTTTATAGGTGGAGGATAAGAAACCGCGAATGGTGGCCGTAGGAGCCTTGGTCAAGCTCCGGCCGATGGGCTCTCTGTCTGTTTACCAGGCAGAGAGCTCCGGGACCTCTTTAGCCATCAGAGTAAAGCAGGAGAAGAAAGAACCCCCGTCCCGTACTTTTTTCCTATGCCATATCTTAAATCGAAAACCCCCCAAAACATGATCGGACCAGCACCGGAGACTTATTTCTGCTCTTTCCAGCAATTACTTTTCCAAAGCCAGATAACTACCACAGCTTCCTGATAATTGAATCTGTTGAAAAGGAAAAGCCTGCTGCCTCACCGTCCGTGTTCTTGATCCTATTGTTCATAGCAGGAATAATCGGAGGGTCCTACAGAGCAAGGAAATAGAGAACGGGAGAACTGTATGTGGAGGCAACAAATGTTGTGAGCCAGACTCGCATTGTAGGTCTTGACATCAGGGTCACACCCCACCGCAGCCTTAACGGCTCACAGGGCGTGATCAGATCCTGACCTAATGAACAAAACCGAATTTGATCTGCTCGAGGGCTTCGAAGTCAGGGCATAACAGCAGTGAAGTGTGTAACCATTCGCAGAGAAAACAAAGATTTCCGTACCAAACACCTGATCTTAACCTTTGACCGGTCAACGCTCCCGCAATTCATCAATGCGAGATTCATTAGATCTCCAGTTCGGCCATACATTCATAACTCGTGGCGCTGTTTTAAGTGCCAGGGATTTAGGCATGGTACCACCGTATAATTCAGAATACAGTTAAACCTCGATATAACGAAGTCGTACTTGGGGCCGCAAATTTCGTTAAATCGAGAATTTCGTAAAATCGAGGTTTCAATTTTACAGTTCATTTAACCAGTTATTGGGGTTTTAACACTTTGGCCCTCGCCAGGCAACAACTGCTATGTAGTTACCTCTTCACTTAAAGCGAAATTTGTACTAAAACTGGCTGCGAAAATTGTGTGAATTGAGAGTTTCAACACTTGGGCAATGGAATTCGGATAGCCGACGGTAGTTCATGTGTCATCGTAAAACCGGTGCTTTTTCCGCAACGCCTCATTAAATATGATAGCAGACTAGGTTTCCACTTTTTCTTTTTTCATTTCGGTCACTACTAAATGCCGCTGTTAGTCAGTTGAACCCGCGTCCATGTCCCGTGAACTTCACCCCGCCGAGGTGCTCGTTCGAAGTTACGCCTCTTTTCGTCCATTCAGTGGTAGGCTTAGGCGCGGCGGGCCAATAGCGGAAGGCTGCTATGAAACTTTCGAAAGACTTTTTTCATGTACAAGGGCTCCGCAGTATGGGCACGTGATTCAACCACAACACTCGAGATAAAACCATGATTGCGAGTTGAGCGGAGTACACGCGGACCGCTTCACTGTGTGGAGCAGCGCTTACGTGATCCGGAAAGCGGAAAGCTTACATTAAAAATCTTCCGGCCAAATTCGATTAAGCAATTACTTTTATGCCCACTGAGCCCTTACGAAACTGATTTCTCCGCACCGCAGCTGTCTAATGAACGCTGGTGAAACGAAGATGACCACGTTCAAAGAGAGCAATTTATTGCCACCAGCACTCGATGTTCAAGCCGTAGTGAAGAAGTCCGTAAGCAGTGCTTGGCGTTTCTTGACCAGGGCGGGCTTTACGTGACGCTCGTATGCTGACAGCGCTAACAAGGTCTTAAACATTCGTGTGCACCTGCGTGCCTCCGCAGAACATCGATGGCATCCATCACACTTCGGTGGCTGTCAGTTTCACCGAGCTTCCTCAGGCTCTTGTTCGGAACACTTTTCTTTCTCTTGGAGTGCTCATGCTGCTTACAAGACTCACCTAACGATGCACGAACAAAATATTAATTTGGTTATCAGCGAGCACAACCTAGCGCAGCAGCACCGTGAGCAATGACGCGTAGAAAAAAAAAAGCTTGAAGTAGGCTTCGGTAGCCTAAGCATAGAGGGCGCTGGCGTAGGCAACGATGGAGACGTCAAAATAGTGGGTGCACTATTAAACCGTCTATGACCGCTAGCGGTTTGTGCAGCTTCGTTCTTCGCTTTTAATTGTTGTTAACCGTAGATTTCACCGCTTTTCTTTCATTTTAGCCTTCAAGAGTCAATTTGAGTACTGAATTTTTTCGATGTAGGGCCTGAGAGGCAAAATAAAACGTGCCTCGACCGGAATTTCGTTCTTCCTTTCTTGCCGTGACTTCGTTAAATCGAAAGCGCCGCACAAAATTACTTCGTAAAATCGAGACAAAAATACATGCATTTAGCAAAATTTTGTTAGAAAACTTGAAAAAATTCGTTATATCGCGAATTTCGTTAAATCGAGGTTCGTTATATCGAGGTTCAACTGTATAGGTCAAGCCGGAATGTAGGCCGACCCCCTTACTTTGCAACCCAGAAATTGAAAAGAAAAACATTACATGCGCAACATCATTTCATTGAGGCTGCAAGCGCTTTTTTCGTCTCAGGTTATTCGTTAGAGCTGTGGGAAATCTTGTAGGATGACTGCTTCTGTCTGGCTGCCTGCCACACAGTCAGTCTACTTAGGTGCAGTCGGGAGAACAGCTTATGAAGCACCTCTTAAACACTCGCACAACCATGTCAGCAGAATGCGAGCGCCAAGCATAGAACGACCATGAGCAGATCGTCACGAGCCAGTCTGTGCAGGCAGCCAGCTGGCGTCTTGGGGTTGTCTCCGACCATCCATTTGTAGATACGTTGCACGATGCTTGTGGACAAGAGTCGCCACCTTGTCTTTAATTAAAGGGGTCCTGAGATGGATTTCAAAGTGTTTTTGTTTGTGTCAGAAATCTACTCTATAGTTCTTGTAGAGCAAGTCCAAAAATAGTACCGTACTTACCTAGGCCGAAAAATCTCATGCGCGCTAGAATCAGATACGAAACAGAAACTTCCGAAACGGCGGAAATTTTGTCCCTCCATCGCCATCTCAACATGGCGCCAAAGCTTTTTGCAACGATTTTTCAGACGCAGGAAGCCTAGGCGCCCAGGCTTTTCTATCGGCATTCACACAAATCGTCAAATCGTTCCACTTGCGCGTTTGATAACAGCAATGGTAGCAGTGGCTCCCACGCGTTCAAAACGAGCGGTCGGCTGAAGCATGCGCCTTTGGAGAAGCTTGCGGGATCGGCATGCGAGGTGTGGGCCACGATCCCATCGACCACGGTTGAACGTTCGTTCAGAAGTGTGGCATTGCAAAAGCTCTTGACAGCACCGAGGACGAGATGTTGTGGTCAGAGGAGAGCTATGAGGAGTGAGATGAGTGAGATTACTTCGGGAAATAAATCGCCCGTTTCTCTTGCATTTGTTTTCTCTGGGTCACAAAGTTCCGTGCGCGTTACAATCCGAGGGGCAAGTTTTTTTCGGTTTTTGGCCAGGAAAATCGGGTGCATGTTACAATCGGATAAGTACGGTAAGCATATTCACTCACGCTAACAAAAGTTATTACTCTGGTGAGAGAACTATTTGTTGGCTCGGCGGCTTGCAATGACGTAGAAGTCCGACCTTGTCCGAGGCGAAGTGCTCATTTCATAATTGGCTGCCGGAATTCTCTTCTATGTCCGTGATTTTTGACGGCGCCAGTTCTACCCGCTGGTTTACAACGTTGTCGTTACCGTGGTTACTTCAGCGCGTGGGTCACGCATGAGATGACGACGCCCACGCCCCCTATTTTTTAAGCTACCTTTTCAGTCCTTACGGACTTTGAGCAGGAGGTACTGGTGATTGCGGAAGTTGACTTTGCATGTGCGAGAGTTTCCGTGAACAGCAACTTACTTTTACCGTCTCCACATAGCGATACAGTGGCTAGAAATTCTACTGACTGTAATATGTAATAGCGAGCTCCTGCACCAGCGAAATGTACGCTCGCGCCTTGATTAGATTACCGTAAAGTTCCGAGACAACGCCCTCTCCGAAACATCGCCCACCTCCTTTTACAGGTGAAATATATGAGTGAACAAAATAAACCGAATCATCTCTTCATGTGTAGATGTGGTCACTTATTCGTCCTTTCCGTGCTTGACCTGAAAGTTCGCCCGTCAGGAATTTTTTCTTGATATCTCCGCAGTTTTGGTTGGCGGTTCAGCCACCTTTCCGTAGTTTTTCGCGCCTGACTCGAAATTTCGCCCATCTCATATTTTTCACTTGATATCTCTGTACTTTGGGTGGGTGTTCTTTCGCAACTTTACCGTACAGCAAATGCACTGTGCTCCGTGCTTCATACAAGTAATACCGTACAGCAAATGCACTGTGCTCAGTGCTTCATACAAGTAATCTTAGTTGTAGTTGTTTATTACATTCTTGCTAAATGATGATCAGGAGTAGGATAAATGACAATTTTTCCCTACTCCAGCCTACCACGCTTCCAATGGTTCAGATGCGTTTATGAACTAGCATAGCTCTTTTATGCTTTTAAAATTGTGTTGGGCAAGGTAGTATAGGCAACTGCAGAATTATTACAATATATCTTACTAATTTTATATCGAAATATTTGTGGAGGTGTGAATTCTGGTTAATGCAATACTTGGTGCTAATCGTTCCCACTAGATGGCAGTGCCAATGTCATGTTTTATAAAGACGCATAGAGCTCTGTGGGGCTATAACGAATATGAAGTAGTGAGAGGAATGTGGAAAGGAGCAATGTTTCCGGGTCTCACATTTGCGAATGCTGTACTCTGCTTAAAATCAGACATTCTATTAGGCCTTGAAGTGAACCGGAGAATGGTAGATTGTTTGGGCTTAGGCGCACGTGGAAAAAACTAACGAAGCAGTACAGGGAGATATGGGCTGGGCGTTGTTTGAAGTTCGAGAAGCACAGAGTAAAATATGTTTTGACATGGGGTTGAGAGCAATGGATCAACGAAGGTGGGCAGCTAAGGTTTTTAGGTACCTATACTTGAAAAGCGTGGACACGCAGTGGTTAAGGAAGACTACAAGGCTAACGATGAAATACGGAAAGAACAGTGGAGAATCCAAAACAGCCAAGGTAACCAAAAGGAGGCAAGGCAAATTGAAGCGAATAAATGGAGAGAAAAAATGGGAGCTAAAAACGCCTTTGAGATGTACAGGGCCGAGAAATTGAACATCAGAAAGGAAAATTTCTACTGTAATTCTCAGGCCAGTATGCTTTTTGAGGCTAAAGCAGGTTGCGAACTAAGAGGTTTGTGGGGAAGTATTCACAAAATGATGCGATATGCGTGGTCTGCGGAAAAGAAACAAACTATGCGGCACATAGTGTTAGAATGTCAAGGTATCTATCTAAATCTACATGAGGGAAATATTCGGCTTCCAGAAGCCCTAGGATTTAAGGGTAGCGCAGGGGAAGTTAACTTCAAGGCTGTCGAGGCGACGAAAAGATCATTTGCTTTGAGACGAGTTCGCCAGATGTGGCTACTTGGCAGCCAGTAAGCTGGAATGCAGAAACCGCGGAGTGCAATCCTTTTATTTTTAGCGGCAAACAGCTACTCTTGCTTCAATTAACCCTTTCAGAGTCACAAACGTACATGTACGTCCTCTGCAAGCACCTTCAAAATGGTCAATAACGGACATGTACATCATCGCTTGTATGTTTAAAAACCGCGCCTTTTTCACCAACTTCTCTTGCTTGGCATGTGCTGCCACCATGCTAAAATACGTCAAATTATTTTCATGCGTCGATGGCTCTTCTTTTTTTTTTTGTGATTTACTTCAGCGGCGTGCCGGCTATCACTTGCGCATCCAGTAACGAGGGGGCGCGCTGGGTATTGCCCACCGGATACACGGGCGCCTCTCGCTTCTTGCGCCTGCCACAGACCAAGGGTGCCTGCAAAACTGATGAAGCTCTTTTCTCCTTTTTTTGTATTTTTTAGGAGCAGTGCGCCATCTATTGCTCGGCAATCCGGCCGCGCGTGCGTGCGGGCACAGCAGTCGGTTTTAATATCGTCCTCCGGGCGCTTCCCACTTTTTGCACCCGTGAAACTGATGTATATCTGATTTTGATTCACCCAAAAGGTGCCGACTTGTTACTCTCTCTTTTTTATTTAGAATTTTTCTTGTGTTACTCATGAATAAACCACATGTATTAACAACACAAACAATTTTTTTTTGTCACTTTATGGTCACCATAACAAAATTACAATAATTTTTTCTCGAAAGCGATTCACCTGAAGAATTTAAATCAGCAATAAAAAAAATCGACCCTGGGGGGTCGCATTTGACAAAAAAATTCGACCCTCAAAGAATTAACACGGTAAACGGTAAAGCGCACTAAGGACACTTGGCAACACGGTTCATTCAGACGGCCGGGCGCACCAAACTACTCTTTCCTGCGATCGTGACATCATGGAAAGCAATGAAATGAAACTCTTTGGCAGGAGTCTAAGAGTAAGGCAGGAGCTGTCATTACGGGATGCGCATGCATCCCCTTTTCGCGACCGGCGCAGAGAATCAGCTGCGACAGCGTTTGGGCTTGAACTGATTTATTTAGCCCGCGTGAGCGCACTTGAGCGTGCGCCTCGTGATCACGAGCAATGCCCGGCGTCGTTTAAGCGCTGTGTGAGGAGCTCCCACCTTCGTTGTCGGCGTGGTGCTCCCTTGGCGCGCCGTTCGTTACAGCCTCATAACTGAAACGCCGAGGCTACGCTCGAAACACAGATGGTGCAAAGAATCCTTTCAGGTACAGCATCCAAGAAAACAAATGCAATTGATGAAACTGTTACACCAGACACGGAGCGCTGAGCGATCTCTCTGCGGGTGTCGTTGCTCCTGCGCTCACTGTATCCTTCCACCGAGAACGGAGGAGCATCAAGCCCGATTTAGGCGCGGTGTGTAAGTGCTTTACACTCAAGTACAAAACAAATATGTGCTACTGTGCAAACGCGCACACTCAAAAAAGATGTTTTTGTAGCTTTCTGATGTTTTTACGCTCGTAAAAAATTGCTTAAATCAAGGGCGCACTAGCATGTCACGATTAGTTCAAGAAATAGCCGTTGCACTCCGATACCATCGACCCCCCAAAAAAGCCCCATCTCAGGGGCCCTTCAAGTTCCAGGTGCACAGCTCGGCACCCACAAAGTGAGGTCTTCCAAGGGTTGCATACTTATAGCTGCCCCTTAAGCTTACGCTACTAGCGTGCATTCTTTTCGGTGACACTGAACTGGTGGTAGTCGTACACATTGCCGTTAGCTTGGGCATGCTATGGGACGTTTCTTTTAAATGCGGTGGTCAAACTGGCGCCAAGTGCCTGAATTTCTCTTGAGCGAGAAGAAAATAACACACACTCACATAGCATAAGCTCACTGACAATGAGAGAACCAGAAGGGAGCAACAAAACAAAGATGGGGGCACGTCGAATTGATGCTTGTGGCGATGGTGCCTTTGCGGTTTGAATGGGCCCAATGGGCTGCGTGGTTGCCAGGTAACTAATGTTAGGCCAATGACTGTATATAGGTCGAAGGGTGGCTTTCTGGCAAATTTTAGGGGAAAAAATCTCGACTTTTTTCCCATCGTATATGGTAACTCCTGCTGTGGCCAACTCACCTGCACAATATACGCCCAGCATGACCACCCATCTGAAAACTTCATCGCAAACCTTCATCTGTTCCAACTGCCTGGTACCCCATGTTGCCTACTATCGAACATGCATGGGTGATACAGCTGCGCATATTGCGCTGTTTTTATACAGGTGCATTCTCCTGCTCCAAGCCACTCCAAAGGCATGAAGATTGTAAAACATGCATCTAACTGCTCCAAAACAGTCTGAAAAGCCAGGATTTCATCGCTCATGTCACTTAAAGGAGCCATGAAGAGAAAATGCAAGTTGGTTTTATTCGAAAGATTTTGTGTTTTACAGTGCCCCCAGCGCTTGTCCGGATACAAACGGTGCTTTATTCACTGAGAAATTAAACAATTTAGGTTAAAATTTTGATTTTCCCGCTCAATCGTGCGTTTTCGTGGTCCCAAATGACATCACAGGAACCGACCGCTCTGCAGCCTAGAGTACCTTCATTCACGCATCCGCCGTACAGGGTAGAGACACGTATACGCTGGCGCCGCCATTTTCGGTTGCTCGCTCGCCGCGGAAGCAAGTCATTGTGTCAAAGCCGCGCTAAAATTATCACCGCAACGCGGTTTACTGAAGAAGTTTGAATCATATTGTCTGTTTCGCGTTGCTAGGTCTCGTGGGAAACGAAAAAAATAACGCGTTGAGCCCGTTGGCCCAATTGCGGCGGCACGGGACCGTTCAAAGGTTGTCTCCACCCTGTACAGCGGTGTTGGTTTGTTCCCGCGTTTCTTTACGTTCCGTAACCTAGATGGCGCCACCATACCGTGGCAAGCGTTTGGTTTGTTTTTGCCCGCATTTAAACCTGGCTTGTTTTTGTTCTGGGAGAAAATATTCGTTCCCTGAAACAGTGCTCGCACGACAAATGGGATCGCGTAAGACACCGTTGCTTGCGTCAATCGGCCAGTGTCGTCTGAGACAACCCCAAGCCCCGTAGTGCTGCGCAGCTAAATCAAGCATGCTGTGCGCAGTACGAACAGCAGAACGCATCAGTACTTCTATGTTTACATGTGTTTTTGTAACTTCCACTGTTTGTCCCATCATTCTTATTGCTTTGTAAAGAATGTGCCCTAAATTTAAGCGGAAATCGCTCGTTTGTCTAGTTTGTAAGCTCTACCTAATTTGCGTCTGCTTCTGCCAGCCTCCGCCAATCGCAGAGCTTAGCTCATGTGGCATCATAGGTTCTGTTGCGGGAAATGAGCTGGTGGGTCGCATGACCATTCCCGTTTTTCCTAATTATGTACAGTCTAATCCCGCTACAACGAAGTCCGCTTCAACGAAATTTCCACTTCAACGAAATATTTCCAATTCCCCGTCAGCTAGCCATAGAAGTCAATGCAACAAAGTCCTCGCCACAACGAACCATTTGTCTGGCTTGCTTTCGCTTCAACGAAATTTTCGATGAATTGGGCTGGGTTTGAACAATTATTTAACAATAAAATAAGCATAGCGCTAGCTATCTGTAACTTTTTAAACATTCAGGACGCTTAGTTTCACTGAAAACATGCACGGTGCACCCACACTACCCACACCGCCACCCAAAACAAAAAAAAAAACTCATAGGCGGACGCCATTGTTTGATGGTGATAACGATGTGGCTGGCCGTCTTTACATGAGGCACAGGCCCGGTTCGCCAAGCCGGAGCTACAGCCAATCTGTATCCAATATTTCAAATGCACGAATGTGCTCCGCTGCTGGCGCGGCGCCGTCATGTATGCGTTGTGACTCGTGAGCAGCTATCCTTGCCGTTTTCCTTCTACCATTCTTCATAGCCAAGAGCAAAAACCATGTTTGCGTGTTTGTGCTTGAAGCCAAGTCATCCTATCATAGTCGCGAGCGCGCGGTCCTGTTTAATGCAAGCGCGTGTGTCTTGCCTGCCAAGGTCAGTAGCTGCCGTGCCCTGTCAGAGGATAAGATAACGGCACTGCTCCTGCCACAAGCGAGAGGTGGCTTCCGGAGAGAGGGCTTCGCACGGCCTAGCAGCTATCTGCAAGTAATCAGCTCGGTGGGCACGCCTTGTTGTGCAGCAATACGTTTTGCGCCTGCATTTCTTCACCCCCCTCCGTAACGCGTTCTTTGCGTGCAGTGAACACAGATAACCATTGGTATGTTTGTTATCCGAATAAACATGACGTTATTGCGCGTCACTCCTTTCTAAACATTGTTTTTTTTTCTGCCAATGATGCGGAAACATACGGGGCTATTTTTCGGACCTTTCCGTGGTGTGTTGGGGCGGATTTCGCCTGAGCGAATTTTCGCTTCAACGAAATTTTTTGAGCGTCCCGTCAATTTCGTTGTAGCGGGATTCGACTGTAGCTTATTTGAGCGAAGTTTACGTTAAAAGTGGTGTCAGTATGATTCTAACGAGACAATCTTTTGAATGAACCAAACTTGTGTTTTCTCTTCATGGCTCCTTTAAGGGGGGAAAGATGCTGACTTGAGAGCACGATTTTCGAAGCAGCCCCAATAAAGGTAACGCTGTTTTTATTGGTCTGACAAATTGGTTAATCAATCAATCAATCGATGCCCTAAAAATCGTTTTTTCCTAAGTCGCATTTTTGGATTGCACGTTTTATATTCTGTGCATTCCCAAAGTGGCCCTGTCGAGAACTATCGGAAAAGTTCCCCACAAAATAACTTCAGTCAGCTGAGGTGACAAACTATTTGCACAAGTTGACAAAAAAAAATTGCAATTTTGGGAGCACTGTATCTCCCCAAAACACCACAACTGGCATGGGTGCATTGCCAGAGCCCTTGTCTTCCCCTTTTCTGTTGCCTTGAAACAGAGGTATGGTGGGGGAGGGGAGAACACTAGCTACTAAAGTGCAATTGACTCTGTGGCTGGTTTCACCAACACGTCCTTTCCGATCGCCGCAAAGTGGCTACTGCATAGTTGGGACGCTCAGGGCGCCTCGCCACTCTTTTCCCTTGTTTAGGTTACACGGGCGGCTGTGTTGTTTGTTTTATTCGTTGCGGTACTGAACAGTGATGTTACCGTGGCGATGATGCTTGCGAACGTGTGCCGGACTACGGGAAGTCGCGCGGCTCAAAAAACAGGAGTTCATCGAAAATGCTGCAGTGCCCACCACTTTGCCGTGGTTCAACATCGAGTGTGGAATGTGGGGCATGCGTGTATAGTCACGGCTTGGAGCTAATTTTACAGCTCATTAAACTTTGGTGGCACCAGTGGCCAGGACCCATTCCAAACACCCATATCAAACACCCCTGAACTCTTTCGATACCGCAGGAAAATTGACCGATTTTTAGGGGTCAAAGAAAGCATTTTTTTTGCTAAAAAATTGGTGAGGCACTAATTAGGAACACAAAATGCAGATTATTTAATGCCCTCTACAATAACACCAATTTTTTTTAATGTTTTCATTCATCATACTTGCGAAAAAAATATCAAAATCAAAATTTTGTCCAGTTGTCGAAGAGAGTTTCATTTCATTTCATGTATTTCCGCCATAAAGGCCTGAAGGCATTAGACATACAAGGTATGATTTCCAGCTCAACCATGAACACAAACAGCAGAAAAAACAAGAAGAACAGAGTGGCACAAAAAGTGTTGCAATAAACACGAAGGCAAAAAACGGCTCCAAAAAAAAGTAATCTACATGGGAATAGGTTTGCGGCATTCACTCGGATTGCGACTTGTGACTGTTCAGTTTATTTTGGAAGGTTTGGGGGTTGCCGCAAGTGACTATGTTATCAGGCAGGTTGTTCCATAGTCTTATTCCATTGGGAAAAGAGTTGTTCATTGGCTGAGGTGCGGCCGTTGATTGGTGCTATAGGGTGGCTGTGGTTAATGTGGGATGAAGTTCTGTGTGATGGTTCCAAGAGGGCGAGCCGTGATTGTGGGCGATAGAAAAAAGTGTGGATCAGGCAGAGCCGACAAAATATTCGACGAGATTCAAGTGACGGCAGGTTCAATGATTCTTTTAGTGCGGTGACACTGATATTGTTAGAGTACTGGGAGCAAATAAAACGGGTGGCGCGGTTTTGGATTCGTTCTAGATCATTATACTCGGTGACAACTTAAGAATGGCACCCGAAGTTGCCGCTGTGCCTTATCACCGTAGCCGGATGTTTCTCCGCGCGACGCAAGTAGGGCGTTACTGGGAATATTTTGAACATGGCGTGAGCCGTTTCCGTGATTTTTTGGACTTAATATGCTGATAAACGACTCCAGTGATGACAAACAAACTGCGTGAGACAAGGCAGACGATATCATGCATTCATAGCAAACCCCTTTCAAAACGCGCGCGCACTGACGTCACGGGTCCGGCGCTTTGGCGGAGTGATGCACTCCATGAGGTTGTGCCGTTCTTGAGTTGTAACCGAGTATAGTAAGATATGTTTACCCAGGGGTGCCAAATTGAACAGGCATACTCGAGTTTCAGTCTCACAAACGTTTGGTAAGCTAACATTTTAATATCTGGCGAGGCTAATTTCAGGTTACGGCGCAAGTATCCCAGTGTGCGTGAGGCTTCAGAACAGATAGTTTGTATATGAGTTGCACATGGAAGTGACAATGATATATGCAATCCGAGGTATTTGTATGAAGATGTAGAGCTAATCGGAACTGAATCATCGCTGTAGGGAAAATGTGCTGTGCTGCATTTGCGGGCGAACGACATTGCTTTACATTTTGTTAGGTTTAACAGCATGAGTGATTTGTTACACCAGGTTGCAATCAGTTGTAGATCTTTTTGAAGAGCAGTGCTGTTGTCTGGATTACAGATGGGGGAGTATAAAACGCAGTCATCTGCGAAGTCTCAACCTGGTTGATATGTTAGTAGGCGAGTCATTAAGGTAAATTAGAAACAGGAGAGGGGAGAGGCAGGCACCCTGGGGGACGCCCGACGTTACATCAGAGAGAGGAGAGTTGTAGTTATTTGTGCTTCTGTATTGCCTTCGGTTTTTTGAGAAGTTTCCGATCCAAGGAATAATGTTGAAAGGGATTCCAGGTTATGCAACTTAAAATTATTGGTTATGGGTAACACGGTCGAATGCTTTTGAAAAATCTAAAAATATGGCATCTGTTTGAATGCTTTCGTCCATGAAGTGTTGTATATCGTGCGTGAATTCCGCCAGCTGCGTTTCGCATGACAAAAGTTTTCGGAAGCTGTGTTGGTGATGATAGAAAAAATTGATGGATTCTAGATGGGCCATTAAACTTGACGCAATGATGTGTTTGAGCAGTATGGATGCGATGCTGGGGTTGGAAATAGGACGATAGTTTGCTGGCAGAGCACAATTGCCTGATTTGAAAATTGGTATAATCTGAGTTTTCTTCCAGTCGTCAGGGACGTCTCCTGTTTGTAGTGATTGGGTAAAGGTCAAGTGAAATATTCGGCTTGAGACTGATGCGGTGTTGTTCAGCAATTTACTATTTATCTTGTCGCACCCGGCTGCGGATGAAAATTTGAGGTCATTGGTCAGATTATATATCCCTTCAAGGCTGATTTCGATTTCTGGCGTTGTTACAGAGGCATGATTGGGCAATGTTTTGGTGTCATTATGGTTATCAGGGGAAAATACTTGATGAGAAGTGGTTATTTAAAGCAGAAGCACAGTGGGAGGGGTCGATTGGGTCTCCATGAGTGTTAACAAGATCTCTTTGATTAGATGGATGCGTCGGGGAGAGCATGCGCCAGAATTTGTTACGATTTGTTTGAAGAACTGATAACAGGTCATTGGATAAGAATTTGGTTTTTTAAGTTCATTTAGGTATTGTTTAGCGAATGATCGGTAGCGTTCTTATGCTGCGGGTCATTGGCTTAGGTGAGCGTTTTTGTAGAGGCATTTTTTTTTCCCTTACATAGCAATTTTAGTTGTTTGCTAGACCATTGGCAGTTAGTATCGGATTTAATAAGAATAGTAGGGATCTATCTGTTTTTAAAGTTGAGCATCATTGTTTTAAAAAGTTCCTAGTTAGCGTTGACACGGCCGATGTAGGTATGTGTTCCTAAAGTTATCCAAGAAATTGGTTAGGTCGTCATTAAGGGCATCAAAATTTCCTCCCCTGTTCTGTGATTATCTTCTGTGTAGGTGATTTCTTTCTCAGTGGTGCGGCTTTGCAAATATGGATTAGGTTGTGGTCACTGACACCTGTAAGGGTATTAACGGTTTTTATGTTCTCCGGGCACGAGGTCAGTAGAAGGTCGAGGGTATTGTTGCCCCCGGTAGGGCACATTATGGTCTGGTGAAGATCAAAGTCGAGTACAGTGTTCAAAAATTTTTGTTCGTAGACGGAGACCCGTTCGACACTGAAAGCAACAGCCAGCTGATTAATGGATAATTGAAGTCTGCGAATAGAAATACCAGCACCTTGGGGTATTTATTTGTTACTGCAGTGTGGGCATTGGCGGATCCAGAGGGGGGTCCGGATGTCCTGACCCCTCCCTTAATTTTTGAACTTATACCCCCAATACGATGACTCCTCAGGTAGTAGAAAAAGTCTAGTTAACGATTTTTGATATTTCTTAAATTTTTCCTTTTCCGAAATATTTGCAAATAAAAAAGACTCCTCCTCCTCCTCCTCCTCCTCCTCCTCCTCCTCCTCCTCCTCCTCCTCCTCCTCCTCCTCCTCATCATCATCATCATCGTCGTCGTCGTCGTCATCATCATCATCATCATCACTGATTGAAGCTGACCCCCCTCTCAGAAAAAACCTGGATCCGCCCCTGAGTGTGGGATCAATGGAGTAGGTCGCAGAAATCTGGCTGGCCATCAGGCGGTCTATAGCAGACGCCAAAAACGAATTTCACAGCTCTGGTAGATGTGTCCAGATTAATTCTATGTTTGTTGTCAGTCAGAACGAGTGAGGCTGGTAAGGTATTTGTAATGGCTATAAGCACACCACTGCCTCTCTTACTTAGGCGGTAGCAGCGGAAAATTGTGAAATTGGAGATAGTTAAACCTCGATATAACGAAGTCGTACTTGGGGCCGCAAATTTCGTTAAATCGAAAATTTCGTAATATCGAGGTTTCGACTTTACAGTTAATTTAAGCAGTTATTGACGTTTCAAAACCTTGCCAATCGGCAGGAAACAACTGCTATGTAGTTACCTCTCCACTTAAAGCGAAATTTGTACTAAAACTGGCCGCAAAAATTGTGTGAATTGAGAGTTTCAACACTTAGGCAATGGAGTCCGGATAGCCGACGGTAGTTCATGTGTCGTCGTAAAACCGGTGCTTTTTCCACAATGCCTCATTAAATGTGATAGAAGGTAAGGTTTCCACTTTTTCCTTTTTTCATGTCGGTTACTACTAAACGCCGCTGTTAGTCAATTGAACCCGCGTCCATGCCCCGTGAACTTTACCCCGGCGAGGTGCTGGTTCGAAGTTACGCTTCTTTTTGTCCGTTCAGTGGTAGGCTTAGGCGCGGCGGGCCAACAGGCGGGCCAACAGGGGAACAGGGGTGCGGGGGGCCAATAGCGGAAGGCTGCTATGAAACTTTTGAAAGACTTTTTTCATGTACAAAGGCTCTGCAGTATGGGCGCGTGATGCAACCACGACACTCGAGATAAAGCCATGATTGTGAGTTGAACAGAGTACACGCGGACCGCATCACTGTGTGGAGCAGCGCTTACGTGCTCCCGCTAAAGCGGAAAGCTTACATTATCTTCCGGCCAAATTCGATTAAGCAGTTACTTATATGCCCACTGAGATCCAAAGAAACCGACTTCTCCGCACCGCAGCTGTCTAATGAACACGGGTGAAACGAAAATGACCACGTTCAAAGAGAGCAATTTATTGCCACCAGCACTCGATGTTCAAGCCATAGTGAAAAAGTCCGTAAGCAGTGCTTGGCGTTTCTTGACCAGGGCGGGCTTTACGTGACGCTCGTATGCTGACAGCGCTAACAAGGTCTTAAACATTCGTGTGCACCTGCGTGCCTCCGCAGAACATCGATGGCATCCATCACACTTCGGTGGCTGTCAGTTTCACCGACACTTCCTCTGGCCCTTGTTCGGAACACTTTTCTTTTCCTTGGAGTGTTCATGCTGCTTACAAGACTCACCTAATGATGCACGAACAAAATATTAATGTGGTTATCAGCGAGCACAACCTAGAGCAGCAGCACCGTGATCAAGGGCGCGTAGAAAAAAGCTTCAAGTAGGCTTCGGCAGCCTAAGCATAGAGGGCGCTGATGTAGGCAACGACGAAGGCGTCAAAATGGTGGCCGCACTATTAAACCGTCCATGACAGCTAGCAGTTTGCCGCAGGTTTCACCGCTTTTGTTTTGTTTTAGCCTTTTAAGAGTCAATGCGAGTAGTGAATGTTTTCAATGTAGGCTCTGAGAGGCAAAATAAAACGTGCCTCGACTGGAATTTCGTTCTTCCTTTCTTGCCGTAACTTCGCTAAATCGGAAGCGCTGCACGAAATCACTTGGTAAAATTGAGATAAGAATACATGCATTTAGCAAAATCTTGATAGAAAACTTGAAAAAATTCGTTATATCGTGAATTTCATTGCATCGAGGTTCATTATATCGAGGATCAACTATAGCAGGGAGCACCTCCGCATCTCTAATGCCTTCATGCAACCATGTTTCAGTTTGTACCACTATGTCAGCACTGACATAATTTATAAAACTGAATTTCGTCGCACTTAGGTATTAGGCTTCGTATGTTAGTGAATGCAATGTTCATGTCTGCAAATTTTATGGGATGGGGACGCGTGTTACATGAGGTGGAATGCTTAGAAACCTGTCACGTGCTGCCATCTGATGGGATATCTGATGAGTTCGTTTCCAACATATTGCTGCGCGAGTTACTGAATTACTTGACGCTGTCAGTTTTTGGGTTGTAGAAACATGATTTGTTACCGACAATTAGCTTGTTGTCTACCCTCAACTTGAACGCGCCCTTTTGTGGCCGAGTGAATTTCAGCAACTTGGCACGCGCAATGCGGGTGGCTGCAGCAAAGTCCTCTCTCACGGCTAAGGTTGTTTCTTTTAGCTTAGTTCCACAGCTTAAGATCTTTCCTTTAGTTTCGAAGTTAGTTAATTTTATTATAATAGGGCGTTTTTTGTCACCGGAAATATTCCAATCCAATGATTGCGCGCAATAGAATTTGGTTCAAGCGTAATTCCCAGATGGTCGTTGCAGAATTTCATGACATTCCTTTGTAGAGTCTTCAATTCCCAGGAATGGAAGATTGTTACGGTGCAGCCGAATATTGGCGTTGGTATTAGCAGCTTTTAAAGTTTATATTTTGCGTTCGGTATTGACTGCATCATCGGGTGCGGCGTTCAGGGATGGTTCCTCCTCATTGTTAGAATCCGCACGAGGGCAAAAAATACCCACTGAACATGCCAGATTGTGTGTGGGGACAATTTCATGTGGACAGCCTTTGGTCGTGACGATGAGTTGACTTTTTTTTGGTCGTGATTGCAGACTCGCTTCTTTAGCACTCGGTGGTTTCTTTGAAAAGGTGTCAAACCTGTAACCAGATGAATAAAAATTAGTAACCCACCCGATTCGCAACTCTGGTTGTAAAACATTCCACTCAGGGTGGCGTCAGTGCGCACGTGGCATAAAGTTTAAGGAGAAACGTATTTTTGAACGCTTCTTCCAACACCCTGCGTAGGCAAGCAAATGCGTTCATGTAAGTCCAAAAGGAAAACGAAACTGCCTGCACGATTTAATACATAACAACTTCGACAAGCCATCGAGCGCCAATCTGAATCCAGAACTACCCATCACGCCCATTGCGGCAGACGATTGCATCCTCTCTAGTTGTTATTGTATGAAACACTATGGGTCGCGCCGCCGGGCGCACTGTCAGCACCGAAGTATTCTTACACCGTGGTTACGACTATTAGTGACTATTTTTGGTCATGAGAGCAGGCTGACTTCTCTACTGCTTGTGGTATTTTTGAAAACAAGAAACAGTCCATCTGTAATCAAACATATATGGCACTGTAGTTGAGGTTGCAAACTTCTGCCTCAATAACGAAATCACAATTACTCTCAGAGGTCAAAAATATTGCTTTACTTGCTCTTTGCCCTTTTTTTTGCGGGTGTTGCTGCCGTAGCATCTATTGCCTGTTCTAGGAGATAACTTTCAGTGGTAGCAAACAGAGAATGACGGCAGCTATAACTGCTCCAACCGCATGCTTTGCAGTTGAGAAACCGTGCACAGGATCGGGAGATCTTTTTCTTTTCTGCTTCATAAGCTGTTGGATAACCTGAAAGCTGGGCATGTTATCTGCATTGAACTTTGTGAACACTGAGTGCTCTAACACTTCCACTAGGCTAAGTTGCTCAGCCTAGTGGAAATGGTAGAGCAGCCATAGTTGTTTCAGTTAACCACACACTCACTTGCTTTTAAATCCTTCAGGCGTTTTTTGTTGTGTGTGCATGCGTGTCCGTGTGTTTTGTCACGGGATGCTTGTATGTGGAAATTGGGTGTAAAGGTACAGCCACAGTGAGATGGCAGATTCCGTTTGAATTCAGTATCCGTTTGGGGGGAGTCATTTTGAGACACCAGAGGTGTATAGCCAGAAAGCCCACGGAATTTTTAGAATTTTTGGGTAGGCACAAACTTTGCAGCTTTCAGCACATTTCAGGACTTTTGAGAGCAAAACAGGCTTTAATGCTAGGCGGAAGGAAAATCTGGCAGTTCTGTGTACACAAAAAACGCCTCTATCAAAACTCAGTAAGCATGCGTGAAAAAAAATTCACAGCATATCCACGGGGTGAATGATGATGAGTGGGCGAAGCTCCTGAGGGGAAATCATCAGTAAAACCGTGACTCTTCAGTGAAAGTTCGCCCACTACATCTGTGTCCGAACGTAACGTCTAGAAAGTCTCGCTTAAACCGCGCGTCGGCACCTTGGGGCTGAGCTCGCCTGATGCGTTTTGCAGACGCCTCACGAGCTCTCACTGCATCAGGGTCGGCCTGCCGATACGCGCGCTTTCTCGCCGCTTCCCGTTCTCTGACGTTTTGGAGATCCTCTTCGCGCCGCAGCCGTGCCGCTTTGCGTACGGCAGGGTCCTCGTGCCGTTGCCGTGACGCTTGGGCCTCTCGTTCTCGAGCGCTGGGATCTTGGCGGCGGCGTCGCGCAGCCAGACGACACGCTTTGGCCTCCCGCTCTCGTACGGCAGGATCTTGGCGGCGGCGTCGCGCAGCTTCAGGAAGCGCTTCTGCCTCGCGGGCTCGCACATCTGCAGCCTTATCCATCGGGCGACTCCGAGCGCGCGCCAACAGCGAACGGATTTTATTACAACGCTCCCCGCCATCTAGTAAACAATCCAAGAACTAAACTAGAGGTAGCCACGCCATCTAGTAAACAATCCAAGCGCATCTTTTCATCATATACAAGTACCGCCATCTAGTAAACAATCCAAGAACTAAACTAGAGGTAGCCACGCCATCTAGTAAACAATCCAAGAACTAAACTAGAGGTGGCTACATACATGCGTCGAGGATGGACAGACCCACGCCCTAAGGAGCTTCGCCCCTAAAACACGTTGAAAAGGAATTAGAAGTGGAGGAAGTTTGGCCGGGCTTATCTGTCTCTTAGAAGAGTGGACGCGCAACAAGCTACTGAGTGATGTACTGATCATACGTACTTGTGGCGAGCAGACAGCTTGCAGTCGGCGACGTTGTGGTCAGGAACACGAAGGAAAGAAAGTGCCACAACCATGCAACGTGTAATGAAGAAGACTTTCATGAACCATAAGGAGTGTTACCGGCCACACTTCACACCTTGGCTGATTAACCAGCTGGACATAGTGCATGGGTGCATTTTTTCTGGTGGGAGAGCACTACACTTGTCGTTCTTGAACAAACCATGATTCTGAAATTTTCAAAGCCTCCCAAGCAGAAGACAGGTGAGCCAGGAAGAAAGAGGAGGGTTCGACTGCGTTGCTGGGCTACTCCCAGGCATGTTAGGCTTGCGCAGAGTGGCTTGCCTGGCACTGCAGAGTTGGCTCCCTCCTCTTTCGCTGGTTGTTTCCCCCTCCGCCTCGCTGTTGACGCACTGCCACAGTGTTTTCCACTGGAAGGTATCTCAGTGGTTCCCCCTCCTTCCCTGTTGCAGGCACCCCCTCTTCCTCCTCCGCGGGCGACTGCAGGATGCAGCGTGGTTCCGCACCGGGTCATCGGCTGCTCCGCTGCCAGCAGTGCAGCTACATGACACCTTGCCCGAGCAAGCTGAAGAGGCACCAGCTGATACATACAGGCGAGCGACCGCACCAGTGCAGCCACTGTGGTAAGGCCTTCATGCGGAAGGACAACCTGGACGTCCACCTGCGCACCCACACGGGCGAGCGCCCCTACGAGTGCCACCTGTGCCCCAAGGCATTCACCAGGAAGGCCACACTGCTGCACCACGTGCGCACCCACACGGAGGAGAAGCCCTTCCGCTGCCGCTTCTGCACCATGGCCTTCACACGCCGCATCCAGAGGAAAGCCCACGAGCAGAAGGAGCACAGCCACCGCCCGTAGTGCAGCAGGAGGAGAAGGGCCCGATAAGTGTGTGTGCAAACGCTCGCATTAATAACGTCGCAGAGGAGCAGGCTTGTCTTTGCGGAACGTCAGAGAGCTGTTTCGCAGCACAAGAGGAGGTGCAGGACTCGTAGAGGGAGAGCTCATTTTGTCCTTAAGACCTGGCTCCGAGCGACGATTTTGTCATATTGTGACCTCGCTAGCCAGGTCACTATTGCTCCACTCTAGTGCGGGAAGTGTGATTATGGGTGGGAAATGTGGCAGTCGGCGGCGCCCTGTGTTGGTCACCACCTTCTTGCACCCAGTGGTGGAACGGCTGCGCCACACTGCGCCAAGAGGGTCATTCTGGTCCATTCTGCTCAAAAAGCGTATTAATTTGAATAATTGCTCCACGTCCACTCCAAAACAGTCCCGGAGTAATGGCGGTTTCTACCAGGAACGAAAAGGAAAGTGAGTTTCTTACTACCATTTTCCATGAGGTAACGCCTGATTGTTTCCGTTTTTCTATTTCCGGTTTGGCCGTGGCGTGTGCACATATTACGCATTTGACCACAGATTTGACTGACCGACTGTAACGGTCGTGTAGGGGTGCTGACACCTTTGCGGAGGGGAAATTGGGAGATAAAATGCACGCACTAGAAGGCTGCGCACATTGTCCTGACGCCTTTTGGCAAGTTCATTGGAAGCCCCTTATTCAGTTTTGTTGCCGTTTGTTGACATTTCGTGTGGGTAGACGGCGTCGCGAGGGAAATTTGAACCCAAGGTAACGGCGAGTTGGGTGAAAATGGCGTTCTGTTTTACTGCACACTCTGCAAAGGCGAACAGCAGTTTCAGGGACTTCGGTCACTGCTGTTGCTGATTTTTTTTTACCCCAGCAGTAGTGGTAACGTCAGCAACTATGTGGATTCTTCAGATTTTCGTTTTAATGGAGACTCTCCCATTCAACAGCCTAGGACTTCAGCAGGTGCTGCCAGGGAAGGGTCGTTTTTGACTTCGCGCTGTATTTATAAACGAAACATGCCTAATAGCTGACAACTGCGGTATTACTTTCATGTGTAGGGCCTCGACAACAAGCGGCAGGGATATTTTGCCAAATGCACTGTGCCATATCGCGCTATCGCCTTCCAGATAGCCTGGCGCTCGTGTAAAATAAGCGCTGCAGAGCGACGCGCGCTGCTTCTCAAAAGCGCTAATTTTTTTTTGTTTTTACCACTGCAGTGTTAAGGATTTTGTGTGAGAACACTAACAAGCATGCTTGGATGCATAATTTAGAGACACCAACTGACTCTGCAGTGGCTCCGCGGCACAACTGTCGGTGCCCTAAGGTTGGTTGGCCCGCAAAAATCCAGAACCAGGTGTACAGTTTTGATGTATATATTGTATCATAGCTTACGAACATAGAAACATTTCGTATATTTTAGAATTTGTAAAATAATTTTTAGGCTCGTTGAAATCGCCTTTATTTGTGTTTTGTGTATACATTTTTGTACATTTTATTTTGTTTCGTTCACCAGTAAACTGTCAATAATTACATCTTTCATTAATCTGCTGTTATGTGTTTGAAAGAGAAATTTATAAGCTACAATTTCATTCATAGCAATTCTAAATGTGTCCAGTAGCTCAAAAGTAAAGAAAACATTTTCAGGAAGCACTCAAAATCGGCCATCTTTTCGCGGTCATGAAAAAGTTAAGACGCTTCGAAAGGACGCTCCCAGTTATAGCAACAAAGCGCCGTTGTTTCGGAGTTGCGTGCCTTGGGTGAAGCGGGTTACGCTTGCTGTGCGTAAGCCCAGGAGGCGACCTTTGTGGACACCTTGGTGTGCCTACTGGCCTCCCTGACCGTGGGAACCTTGCCTCTCAGACACGTACACATTCTGACTACGTACGGGAAGAGGAGGAAAACGTTTGAAATTTGGTGAGGCGGCGTTTGGCCCCACGATTGGGTGATTCCGGAGGTACAGCTGAGGAATCGAATTTGCTGCGTGGCATACAATGGCCGCGAGGGATAATATTCCCACACAAGATAGCCAGCAGCAGAGTTCGCTAGAATTTTTCAAGACACTGAAAACCAGCGAGCCACACTTTGCATCTATGGCGTAACTAAGGGTCGATCGCTAAGATTTGGCCACAATGCAGCAGCAATGCCCCTGAGTGGAGAGCTCATCAGAGCTGGGCAGGGCTCTCGGAAACGTCAGATGCAGCGACGTGAAGTCCAAGCATTGGAACGACCACGCGCAAGAAATCAAATCCAGGTGATTCCATTACTACAAGTAAGGCTGGCAAAGAGCAAGAATTGCAGGCCGAGATTGATTTAGCTAAGAGCAATGCTGATCTCATTTCAAGACGCACGAGCGAAATGTGCCTCACTTATGCGCAGAGTGGCCAGAGGAAGCTATCTGAAGCTTTGTCAAACCTGCATTCATTGTAGAAAAAGTCCTAAACCTGTCATGCTGATAATTGGGTGTACGTTTTCCTTGTACAATGTTTGTTTTTTGAACTAGTGTTTTTGAGCTGAAGAAAGCTTTTGGAAAAACTGTCGGGAACCGCAGAGTCGCAGCGCAGCACAAGAGAAAGAGTACCAGCGTGGCAGGCTTTCAGAATTGAACTGCCCGTGCCATGTGTGGGGGCCCGTGTTCCCCTACGCCTCGCCTGCACATGTTTCCGCGAGCTGGGAGCCGCCATTTTGGGTAGACGGCGCGTCACGTAGGTCGTGTCCTCTTCATGACCCCGCGCGACGCGCCGAACCGGCTTGCCGCGAACGTGTGCGCGAGGGCGCGAGAAAGAGGACCAGTTTGTCACCTTCCTTAGCGCCACCCTCTCCCCGACCTGGGGAAGATCTCCTCTCCCCTCCGAGCTGACCTGCGGGACGAACGAGCGCTCCGGCGGGGAGTCGACTGGGCGATTTGGTCGGAGTCGGTTGGCTCGGCTGTGCCTACGCCGAATGCCCCGATGACGGTGAACCCAGTTGGCTCCACGGACTCTGCCGAGAGATTCTGCCCTGATCGGTCGCCTCGGGATGCCTCCCCTGCTCCCGCGGCCGTGATGACGGATATCGAGGTCTGAGCCCAGCGGCTTGAGCGAGCGACAGGAGCCACTGTCTCCCCGCGAGCGATAGTCGTGTTGTCTGGTGTATGCACTGTATCTGCCAGGCAATAAAGCCTCACTTTGGATTGCCGGAGCCTGTCTACCGCATGTGAGTACCCGAACCCGTGCGTGAGTCTTCGGATTCCGCCGGGCTAGTGTACGGCGCGTAGCGTTCTCTAGCAAAGCTAGCCGGGGTCCTCTGCTACCCCGTACGTTAGCCCACACATGTTGACGCACCAAGCACGCGCAGCTCGTTTCTTTATTCTCCTCGTCTTTCATAGCCGGCGCAGACCAAAGAGCGCTACAAAACCATCTAAAAGCCACTTTTAGTACTTTTATCGTCTGGGAGGTTCTCTCTCTCTCTCTCTCTCTCTGTCATTTTTTTTCCCAGGCTAATTGTGTGTTGAGCAATTGCATAGCTCTGAGTAATACAGTAAAAGCTCGTTAAAGGAGCCATGAAGAGAAAATGCAAGTTGGTTTTATTCGAAAGATTTCGTGTTTTATAGTGCCCCCAGCGCTTGTCCGGATACAAACGGTGCTTTATTCACTGAGAAATTAAACAATTTAGGTTAAAATTTTGATTTTCCCGCTCAATCGTGCGTTTTCGTGGTCCCAAGTGACATCACGGGAACCGACTGCTCTGCAGCCTAGAGTACCTTCATTCACGCATCCGCCGTACAGGGTAGAGACACGTAACGCTGGCGCCGCCATGTTCGGTTGCTCGCTCGCCGCCGAAGCAAGTCATTGGGTCAAAACCGCGCTAAAATTATCGCTGCAACGCGGTTTACTGAAGAAGTTTGAATCATATTGTCTGTTTCGCGTTGCTAGGTCTCGTGGGAAACGAAAAGAATAACGCGTTGAGCCCGTTGGCCCAATTGCGGCGGCACGGGACCGTTCAAAGGTTGTCTCCGCCCTGTACAGCGGTGTTGGTTTGTTCCCGCGTTTCTTTACGTTCCGTAACCTAGATGGCGCCACCATACCGTGGCAAGCGTTTGGTTTGTTTTTGCCCGCATTTAAACCTGGCTTGTTTTTGTTCTGGGAGAAAATATTCGTTCCCTGAAACAGTGCTCGCTCGACAAATGGGGTCACGTAAGACACCGTTGCTTGCGTCAATCGGCCAGTGTCGTCTGAGACAACCCCAAGCCCCGTAGTGCTGTGCAGCTAAACCAAAGCATGCTGTGCGCAGTATGAACAGCAGAACGCATCAGTTCTTCTATGTTTACATGTGCTTTCGTAACTTCCACTGTTTGTCCCATCATTCTTATTGCTTTGTAAAGAATGTGCCCTAAATTTAAGCGCAAATCGGTCGTTCGTCTAGTTTGTAAGCTCTACCTAATTTGCGTCTGCTTCTGCCAGCCTCCGCCAATCGCAGAGCTTAGCCCATGTGACATCACAGGTTCTGTTGCGGGAAATGAGCTGGTGGGTCGCATGACCATTCCCGTTTTTCCTAATTATGTAGCTTATTTGAGCGAAGTTTACGTTAAAAGTGGTGTCAGTATGATTCTAACGACACAATCTTTTGAATGAACCAAATTTGTGTTTTCTCTTCATGGCTCCTTTAACTTGAACTTGGTTAATTTGAACGTACAGGTAATTCGAATTAATGCCCTTGGTCCCGGCTCGGTTAATTCGAACTTACCAAATTAATCAAATTAACCAAACTCGGTTTATTCGAACTTCCAGTTAATTCGAATTGATGCCCTGGTTCCTGCATGGCCCTGTATATTTCAATGGGGGAAAACTACCGATAGTTTGAATGCATCAGTATCTGGAACGGTTCGTTCGTACTGGGATCCCCCTCGTTTCCATTGCTTCTCACAGAATAAGTCGGCCCAGTGTGATTACATTTTGTTGCAAATCCAAAACAAACAAAATTTACTGGAGGTGAAAAGCAACGAAACAAAAAAACAACAGTAGCACACGCACTAAGCTGCTGCAACAGCTTATTTCGGTTCTGCAGCGGTCGCCGCACTGCCAGTGCCGGTGCTCCGGCCCATGCCGTTGCCGGTTTTCTTTCTGCAGCGGTTGCTGGTCTGGGCCTGCGATCCAGAGCAGCAAAGTTGAGCTTGTTGAGCTTGCATGGTTTGCTTAATTGCGCCACGCACTGTTGTTCCTAACTCCTTTGAACTGCTTTTTGTGTGTTTTTGACGAGATGCTTGTACGGGGAAGTCGGGCATTGAGGCTGGGGCAAGTACACCCACAGGAACTTGCTTAAGAAGGGCCTGTCGAATTGAGTGTCCACTTGGTGGTGGATGAATTGGGGATAACAACCCTTAGAATTTTCAAAATTCTGGGGTCAATGTAAATTTTGCGGCTTTCAGCACAAAAAGGGGTATCAGAGGAGATTTTGAAAGCGAAACTTTGTAATGCTAGGCGAAAAGAAGATCTGGCAGTCCTGTGTCTGCAGAAAACTCCTCCAGCAAAAGTTGATAAGGATGCCGTAAAAAAGACGGAAAACATTAGGAGTAAGCGGAGGGAGTTAGGCTGGGCTTATCTCTCTCTCGGAAGAGTATGTGCTGAACAATCGAGCTGCTGGGTGAAGTACAAATCGAGCAATAACAGCAGGCACAGGCGACAGGTGTTGTGGGATGAGCGGCGTCAGAGTGGCAGTGACAAGACTGGTCACAAGTTGCTTCAAAAAGGGAGGGCCATGCGTCATACGTGCTTGAGAGGAGTGGGCAGCTGACAATAAAGAACGCCATGGGCGGGAATGGGAACAAAAGAAAATGCCACGACCATGCAACGTATAATGAAAAAGACTTTAATGAAGTAAATACTGGCCGCATGCTACAACTTCATTGGTTACCCATGTGTATGGATTGCATAGGCGTTTTTTTTTATCATTTTTCTTGGGATGTTTTTCAACAAACCTTGATCGCCTTTTCGACAAACCTTGAGTGAAAAACTGCCGAGCTAGTAATGTAGAGGAGCGCTCGTCCGCATTACAAGGCAATGCCCAGGTGCCTAGGCATCTGTGCAGAGAATCTTGCCTGGCGCCAACGGATACGCTCCTTCCTCTTTTCTGCTGGTTCTTTTTTATTTGGTCTTTGTGCCCTTGTACTGTGTAAGTTAGTGCAAGGGCTCTCAGTTATTTTCCCCTCCCTCTTTGTTTCAGGTTCCCCCTCTGTGGATGTCTGTAGCTGGCAGCATCGCCCCCAGCCCAGCCGTCGGCTGCTGCACTGCGAGCAGTGCAGGTACAAGACACTGCGCCCAAGCGATCTGAAGAGGCACCAGCGCATCCGCAGGGGCGAGCGCCCCCACCTGTGCCACCTGTGCCCCAGTGCCTTCTATAGGACCAGCCTGGTTGCCCACCTGTGCAGTCACGTGGCCAGACATTCCTTCCGCTGACTCTGATGCCCCACGGCCTGTGTGTGCTGTCTCCAGCAGAGGACGTGCAAGGGAAGCGCATTGTCACCACCAGCAGTGCTGGAGAAAAAGACCCAGCCTCAAGTGTGCGCAGACACTCAAATGAGATCGCAGGCTGGGGAGGAAACCCTTCTTTGCAGAACGTTCCGAAGCGGTGTTATACAGCACACCACGATATGAAGACAGAAATAGACAGAGCCTGTTTTATCGTGCACTGAGGCTTCACTCCGAGCGAAAATTTTTGTCATCGCAGTGTGGTCTCACCATCTGGGCTACAACTGCTCCACTATAGTACGGAAACTGTTAGTGTGGGTGTAACCTAGTCATGGCAATGGAGACCTGTGTTGGTCCCAAGCGGCTTGTGCTGATGGCTGGCCCACCACCGTAGAGTGCCTATTTGAACGAAGCTGCAACTTAGCAGACTAATACAAGAAAAATAATGGGGAGTCACTATACGTCATTATGGATAGCTGTGCAAATGCGCATACTGCATGTTTGTCTCTCTCCTGCAATTTCCCGCTCTGATGGGTCCTTTGTTTGGTAAACAGCAATTGATGTCCAGTGGTTGTCCCTGTGTGTTCCTTGTATGGAGAATTTTAAGAGATCATCATCAATCGTCGTCAACAGCCTATTTAGGTCCACTGCAGAACAAAGGCTTCCCCCATTAACCTCCACCCACTGCTGTCTTGTGCAGCTCAAGCCCATTGTTTGCGTCTGAACTTCCTTATTTCGTAGCCCCATGGAATTATTGGCCGTGCCCTTCTGCCCTTCTTTAAGACCCTTATCCCAATATCCCCTCGTTACCCTAGTGGTCCATCAAGTGCGCACGGCTGGAAACGTTCAAAATTAGGAGAACACAACAGACATAAACTGAAGTCAACTACATGATGAAGTTTGCATGCATCTTATGCCAAATATATTGATGAAACAAGTGCAAATCATAGTGAAGAAACAAAGGAGTGCATGAGTTGTGACTTCTAAATAACGGGTACTGAACAATGATATCAGTTACACCATATTTGCATGATTCGAACGTGCACCCTTGTTTTTGCTAAAATTAGCCTTCAAATTTTGGTGCGCGTTACAATCGGGCCCAAACTCGAATTTAACTTCATTGCGGCCAGAAGCATTGCCATGGACACAAAGCCCTCCCAAAATCCGATGCTAAATTACTGCACTAGAATCAGTGTAGAGTAATTCTTATCACATTTTTCTACATGAACTTACCTAAGCGTTACTGTCGGGACCGCTTAGGATCGTGCAAATATGGCACGTCCGAAGAGTTGTGTCCCCCCTCCCCACTTTTTCAGTATGACGCGTTTCCATTTTGTTGATATATTTGCTAAAGGGCAGAAGTAAAAGTTAGTGTTTAATTGACGTCAGTGTACGTCCTTACATTTCTACAGTTTTTTTATGTTTGTTGTTCAACCTTAAAATTTAGTGAACGATGAATTATTCAACAGCCTCAGTGGCCACCCGTTGAACGCTCTTCATGCTTGAGTTGCCTGAAAAGAGTAACGGAGGCCACAGAGGCAGAGTGGCGCTTGGTAGCTGCCTCCCCACCATAGTGTTGTTGCTGCTATAAACGGTTGTTCTCCCCCATTTAAATTATCCCTCCATCATTCCATTTTTGCCTTCATACCTTCTATGTTGCGTGGCCTCAGCATCAGAAATGTAATGACTAAAACGCAGTGGACTTCAGCTGCCTTGCTTTTCCCTAAAAATATCTGAACTATACGTTGCATCACATGGGGCCGAAATGTACAGCTCCTGTAAGTTTGTGGGCCGATACAGTTTCTTCTAATATTAAAGCAATGTACTACATTGTTTTCGTCGTTACCCTGAGGTAACACGCTGTACCGGTTCATGGAAGCGCGAGCTGTTATGATTGGAGTCCTCCAAGCCTCCCCGTCTAACATGCACAGATGTGTACACAACACCGGAAAAATACACATGGACATTTTGTGTGGAATGGGCGGAGCATTTAACCACCTCCCAAAAAATATTGTTAATGCCTAGGCGATGTTATAAAGTTTTCTGGTTGATTTACATGCCTTCCTAATAAGAAAAGCACTTTCTAAAGTACTGTTTTCCTTCATACCATCCTGCCCGCCAAATTACTAACATTGCCCATGACAACGCAGTTACAAATAGGTAGGGCTGAACTTAGTAAATTGCTAGAATGTTTAGTGCGTGTTTATTATGTACTACATTTGCGTAAAGAAACAAAATTTTGAGGGCACCCTGTGATGTTGTGAATGTGAAAGCACTGTTGTGCAGTGGCCGAGCATGTCCTCTCATTGCCATCATCATCGTTCCCCCTTTGCATCTTTTTTCTTCCTTTGTTTGTACGAGCCTTCCCTTGAAGGCTTGTACCGGGCGAAGAGTTTCTGCTCCCCTCATCCTGTAACAGCTAGTTGTAATTCTCTATATAATGTGGCCTAGTTGACCCAATTGTTGCTTGTTGTTGCTTGAAGAGGTTGCTCTGATGGGTCAGTTTGTTGTTGGCTGGAATGTGGAGTCCCATAATACAGACCTTTTGGTCTTTTGGTATACCTTTTGGTCTTTGATGGTGAGGTAGAGTTGTTGAATTGCACGGTCTTGAGAATTGCCTTTCTTTGTAAACAGTACTGTCTTTTGAGGTGCGCATTTGAGGCCTGTGGCACGCATGTGTTCGGTATAATATCTGCAGCTTCTTGGACTGTATCTTGTAGCTTGCCCGAAGCATCCAGTTTGAGGGTTCATAAGGCAATGCCATCTGCATAGAAAGAAGGCTACCTTGAGGTTTGGGATGTGTTCTAGCTTCTGCGGTAGGTGGAGAAGAGTTAGATTGAAAAGGAGTGGAGAGAGGACTGTCTCTTGCAGGATACCCTGTAACCATTAAAATATTAAGCAAACACTCAAAAAGGTATTGAGAAGAGCAAAACTTGGGTTTGAAGAATGGCTACATTGCTTACCAAGGTAGAAACCGTTGTACGCTCCAGGCCTGCCGAATAAGAGAGAGCTGTATGCTGACTCCTGCCAATCTCCTCCTTGATCGCAGGCTCATAAATGTGCCTAGCCAGGAGATTGACTCATTACATGCCCCAACTGCCTTTTTGCACACAGATGCTGGGTGGCAATGTTGGTACCGAGAATGTGTGATGGAAAATTTTTGACGAGGTGGCTGGCGGAATACCCATTGCATCTTCGGTCTAAACACGTCGCAAGGAAGAGAACAGTCAGCTAACTTGGAGTGCGAAATGTGGTGCTAGCTTACCAATCGACACCCTTGAAAATGTGGAAACTAGCTATACAGTCCAGGAGGCTACAGATGCGCCAATGGTTTCAGCTGCAGGATTGACCTAAAAACAACCAGAGACATACAGAGACTTTACCTTTTTGAAATTTCTCCCTAGCCATTTTCCTGAGGCCTGGAATGTGTAGAAATTACTGTTGTCTTTCTGAAAGACTGTCATCTCTAAAACGTCGCTGCGGGCGCACTGCCACCGCAGTTGTCGCTGGAAGGGCTCCCAGTTTTTTCCTCTCTTCTCCCTGCTGCAGGATCCCCCTGTTCCCCCTCCGTGGGAAACCACAGGCAGCAGCACAGCCCCCCGCCGGGTCGTCAGCCGCTGCAGTGCCAGCAGTGCAGCTTCACGGCACTGCACCCGAGCCACATAAAGAGGCACCAGTGCTCACACACGGGCGAGCGCCCCTACCAGTGCAGCCACTGCGGCAAGGCCTTTGTGCGGAAGGACCAGCTGGATGTCCACCTGCGCACGCACACGGGCGAGCGTCCCTACCAGTGCCACCTGTGCCCCAGCACCTTTGCCCAACAGGCCACGCTGGACAACCACGTGCGCACCCATGTGAGGGAGAGGCCCTTCCGGTGCCGCTTCTGCCCCAAGGCCTTCACTCGTCGCCCCCGCCAGAAGACGCACGAGAAGAAGGAGCACAAAACCCAGCTACTATAAAATGACACCATGCTTGATTGCAGCGGGTTTTTGTGCTTTGTCAGCCTTCGAAATCTTTAATTTCTCCTTGTTTGTCACTAGTGTATTTTAGTGCACCTGTGCCTTAGTGCACCTGGTCGAGCACTTGCGTGTCCACACGGGCGAGCGTCCCTACCGGTGCCACCTGTGCCCCAGCACGTTCGCCCACAAGAGCGCGCTGGACTACCACCTGCGCCCCACATGGACAGGCGTTCCTTCTGCTGACTCTTGTGCCCGCGTGTTCTTCGCATCCCTTCTCTAGCAGAAGATGCACAACAGGAGGCTCAGGGGGAGAGGAGGGGCCAGCCGTGTGTGTGCGTGCACGTGATCGGAAGGAAGCAAGCCCCCGCACGGGTATTCGTTACGAACAAGTGTTATGCTGTACACCAACAGGAAGAGGTGGGGGGGTCTCAGGGAGAGAGCCTGTTCTATCGTACACGAAGACTTGACTTCGAGCGAAGATTTCCATGTTTGTCGTCACACCGTCACTTCATCTGACGGGTGACAATTGCACCACGCTAGTGCAGGAAGTGACTGTGGGTGGGTCGTGGGGCAGGCAGTGTAGAGTGCCCATCTGAACATGCGCTGCAGCTTTGCAGGCTGACAGAAGCAAAAAGACGATTTTCCATTGCAAGGCTGCAATTACAATGTGTGTGTGCTAATGCAAATGCTGTGTCTATGTCTCAAGTAATTTCCCACTGTGGTGGGGCATTCTGTCGGTAAAAAACATGGCTTGTCCAAAGTCTTTCTTCTGCGAGTGATTTCGAGGTTCAGCTAAGAAAATGCACTGCGTGAGGAAACATGACAGACAAACTGATGCCAACTACCCTTTCAACTTTGCTGTTGAAGAAGCAAGCACAAGCCAAAATGAATGAGAGAGGGAGGTCTTGTTTTTATCTTTTTTATGACCTAGCACTGGTATTATATATCAGGATACTCATGCCTCCCCCTCGCTCACTGTTTCGGTATAGTTGGGTTTCATTTTTTAATGCTCACTAAATGGCAACAATAGTCTTCAGTTGGCGGTGTGCATCAGTGTATGCCTGTGTGTTTGTATACCTAATAATGTTTCTCTTTCAACCTCAAGATTCTTTCCCACTGAATTGTCCAACAATCTTAGTGGTTGCACAGTTTACTCTTCGAATGCGATAGACCTGAGCGATCCCCTAAATGTAGGCTGTTGAGGAACAACTGATTACAGCAAAGATGACTGCGTGTCTTGGAGGCAGCTACTGGGATACCATGCCTGAAAAGATTAAAGGAGACAAAGTGGCTCTTGGTAGCTGCCTCCCAGACTCAGTGTCGGCGTTGCTGTAAAGGGTTGTCCACACCATCTAAAAGATCCCTCGTCTTTAATTTCCACCGTCATGTCTTCATGTTATGCGACATGCGACCTTCACAAACGCAATGACTAAAGTGCATTAAACCTCAGCTGGCCCTCTTCTCCAAAAGATATCTGTGGTGCAACGTGCAACAAATCGAGCTGAAGTGTGCAGCTCGTGAATTAAAAATTTGAAATTACCCGCTGCGGTGGCTCATTGGCTAAGGCTTAGCTCTGCTGTGCACGAAGACGCCAGTTCGATTCCTGGCTGCGGTGGCCGCTTTTGTGGTGGAGGCAAGAAGCAAAAAACACCCGTGTGTACGAGATTTTGGTGCCCAGATCCCCAGGTGGTCAAAATAAATCCGGAGCCCTCCACTACGGCACGCCTCATTGCTTGCGTTGGGTCGGAACAATAAAAACTCCTACAATCGATCGAAAATTGAAATGTAAAACTCTTGATTAAGTAAATTTGTGGGTCTATACAGGTTTTACTATTATTGATGTGTTTTGTTTCATTTTTTAGTAAACTTAAAGAAGCGCTCTGCCCTGGTTTATGGAAGTACGAGCTGTCACTTGCAGTCCATCAATCTTCCATGCTGGACATACTTGAATGTGCACACAAAACCAAAAAATGCACTATAAAGCTTACTGTGGAGTGGGGCTGCTTTAAAAATGACACTGGGAATTTTCCACAAAATTTACCTGGTGTTGTCCCTGTGGCAACTGTATACATTTACTTCACCAGGAAGATTGTACACTGTAAAAAGTTGACTCTTTTGCGGGGAAATTATGCCTGCATGCAACTGCACAATTATGTGTGAAACAAGGCACGTGCCGTACTTGTCACCTGAAGAATTTATTTTTTCATTTGAACATGCATTGGCGCCAAATGGGCCCGTCCCCATTGCCAGGAGCCACAAGAGACTTTGGGCCGACATACTGGCCGTAATTGCAGCCTGACCTCCCCATTATCGTGTGAAAACAAGAAAATGTGGTTAACCTGTAATTAAATAGATATTCTAAGCTTTTTCAAGTTATGAACTTTTGGGTCGGTCATGAAACTGCAATGGTCCTCATAATGCATGAATACTTTTTTGCTTGTTTTTGCCCTTTTGCGTTGTAGCCTGTAGTGGGAGGCTACTTTCAGTGCTGGCAGACAGAAAACCCCGGGTGCTTTAATATAATCCGAGCGCAGGGTGTGCAGTTGAGAAGCAGTACAAAAAAAGCCAATGGCTTTTTCTTTTCTGCTTCATCTTAGACTATTGGATAATCTGATAGCTGCGTATGTCACGTACTGTGAACTTGGTGAACACTAGCAAGATGCTTATGTTGTGGAAATAATATAGCAGCTGCGCTGTGCTCGGGAACACAACACAGTGTTATTTTAAAGACTTTTGAACTGTTTTTCTTGTTGTTTGACAGGGTGCGTATCCATGGAATTCGGGCATAAAGGCCGAGGCAGTAGTTGACGTGGATTTCTTTAGAAAGGGCAGGTCAAACCGATTCCCCACTCGGCAGTTGATGTTTTTGGGACACCAGCAATGTGGCCAAGAGACCCTTGGAATTTTTGGAACTCCTGTTTATGCATGAGCTTGGCATCTTTCAGTACCAAGCAGTGTATCAGAAGAGATTTATTTATTGCATGAGCACTATGTCATCATCATCATCAGCAGCAGCAGCCTATCTAGGCCCACTGCAGGGCGAATGCCTCTCCCGTAGATCTCCAATTATCGCGGTCCTGTGCTAACTGCAACCAATTTATCCCCGCAAACCTCTCGACCTCATCTGCCCATCTAACCTTCTCCAGCCCCCTGCCACACTTGCCTTCTCTAGGGATGTGCTGTTTGTGAACTAAAGCCGTGATTCCAAATTTTGTGAACCCTTCTGAGGAACAAGAAAGAGGAGGGCTTGTCTGCATTGCTAGGCAGTGCCCAAGCACATCAGACCTGTGCAGAGGGGCCCGCCCGACTTTGATGGAGATGTACCCTCTTTTTTCGTGTTCCTTATTTTCTCCTGCCTTGCTGTCGATGCAGTGCAAGTGCATTCGCTAGAGGAAGGGCTCTCAATTTTTCCTTTCTTTCCTTGATGCAGGTCCTTTCCTCTCTCCGAATGGCCACACGGTGCAGCATGGGCCCCGAACGAGTCGTCGGCTGCTGTGTTGCCAGCAGTGCAGCTACGCGACACCGAACTCGAGCACCCTCAAGAGGCACCTGCGCATCCACACGGGCGAGCGCCCGTACCACTGCCACCTCTGCCCCAGCGCCTTCACGCAGATGAATGCCCTGCACCGTCACGTGCGCGTCCACACGGGCGAGAGGCCCTTCCGCTGCCGTTTCTGCCCCGAGGCCTTCGCACGCCGCCAACGGCAAAAGGCACACGAGAAGGAGCAGCACAACTACCAGCAGTAGTGCAGCCGAGCAGGGTGTGTGCAGAACATTGTCGGAGGGCAGTAAGCCCCTCGTGGTGCATTGTTATGAAGCAGTGCCATGCAGCACACCAAGGGGTGGGGGACTCTGATTGAGAGCCTGTGTTTTGTACACTGAGACTTGACTCTAAGCGAAAATTACACCGTTTGTTGTCACGTCGTCGCCTCCACAGCTGGGTGACAATTGTTCCTCGCTGCTGCAGGAAGTGTGATTGTCAGTGGAACCTGTGCCAGACAGTGGCATTCTGTGTCAGTCACCGGCGACTCGTGACGAGAGCCTATTTGAATGCATGCTGCAGCTTTGCTGTTCGACAGAAGCAAGTAGACGCACCACCTTTTAGGGAGTGGAAATCATGATGTGTCACCATTCATATGCATGCTAGCACGCACAGTTTGCATACTTTGCATGTAATATCGTGCTGTAATTGTGCCGTGTGTTGGTAAACAGCAGTTGATGTGAAGTGCTCGTTGTGTGTGCTTTTTTCTAGAGATGTTTGCAATCGTCAGCTGGAAACATTACGAGAGTGGCATAAACTTAGATATTGAGCACGACCAACTGTACTTAGGACCTGCCCAGCGAGCGTGGCCCCAGCACTGCCTTCGCAGGGATAATTTTCGCCGCTGCTAGTGGAGTGGCGCTACTTACGCCCCGTCGTTCCTCGCCGCCGCACGAGTGGGCGCAGCCATGCAGAACGCGCTATTGCAGACGCGACGTGGAGCGTAAGTTGCGTCTGCTGTATGTAAAGCACAAAGTTTCAGACATGAAAAATACAGCCAATTCAGTCCTCTGAAGCGAGTTTTTCTTTTGAAGGAGCACGATGGTATACTGTTTCGTACCTTATTGTAGATCTGAAGAAAGTAAGGTGAGAAATGCTTCCTTTCACGAGTTCCCCGTCACCGAAGTTTCAGACAAATGAACAAAGACAATCCCAAGAAAAGATGAGAACACCCTTCGTTTTATTTTTATTTTTTCCCCTCAAAATTGTGTTTCATTTTTGTAATCATGCGCTTTATCGCTCAACCGATCACGACAAATTGAAGCTAGCATGCATCACTGCGCATAGTTACCGTATTTTAATATGGTCGATTGGTGTTAAGTAGCAACGAGCAGCGGTGCGCTGTCTTTATATCTGAGCGTACCTCTCATGTTCCCACCGAATTTATTGGTGGTTTTTAGGTTATCCAGGTCCAAGCGTCAAGGCCAGCACACTGGGCCTGATTACGGGATTTCGTAAGAGAACCATCGAGGAACACATTAAGTGCTCACTCTGCATGGAGCGGCTTAAGGCACATCGCTCATCTGGACCTGCCACTGCGGTGATCTCCAATTTGGATGGGGTGGGCTATCTTATCCGAGGCTCGAGTTCCTGGAATTCGTCTGTGCACTGGAAAGAGCGGCCCAAGCATTCGCAAAACTTGCGAGATCCTACAAAAACACCGATGGCACTGTTTGTGAGGGCGATGCTACCAGCTGCACTGGAAAACGAGCTTTTCAGCCACGACGGCTCAACGGATAGTCATAGGAGGGCAGTGGTTGAGCTGGGGCTGGAGAAGTTCAGCCGACCTTTTTTCACAAATTTTGTTGCGGAGAAAACGGCCAAGAGTGGCAAAGGGAAAATGATTGCGGAAAAACCAGACTCCAGAATAGTGCTGAAAGTGTGACTACTGTGCTCCATTGTTCAAGAAAAGTGTATTGTGAACGAAAATGATCTTTTGAAAAAAAAAAAAAAAAAAAAATGCCAAAGGGAAAAGGATTGTGCAATACTAGCGTTCATTAATGTTCTGAAAACCTGACTGCAGAGTGGCATTGTGTGCCTAAACCGTGTCATTGTGTATGTGAATAAAATTAGCCTGTAAATACGCTTAAAATGACATCGTTGTTGAGTTAGTAGTGTAGCAGGTCATTATAGCACTTCACATGCACTTGCAATTAAGAATTTCCAATTTATTCGTAAAGAAGGGGCCAAATCATTGTCGCTAATTAGTGCGTGTAAGACCGTAATTAGCGTCTTCGGTGCTTGAATTTTTGCATTTTGTTTTCCGAGCACGGAAAACTCCTCCGCATCCTTATAGCAAGGAAAAAACGCTACACTTCATGAGGAATTTCAACAGAAAGCTTCAATTTTGCTGTATTTACTCTAACAAAAAGAGTTCCTGGGAAGCTTTTATGACACAAGTTTGGTTTATGCTATGAACTTCCCAATGTACATCAAATACGGGAATAACCTCCCCCTGCGAGTATGAACCTGTACACTTTGGTTAGCTAGCCAGTTCCGTTGTCAGTACGTGAGATAATGTTATTTCTTTTCGGCATCACTTCATATCAGACCACGAAACTAAATGCGTCGCGTGCACCGTAACGCATCTCACAACGGGAAAGCCAGTCAAGAAGCCCCGCGCCGCCTTAACACCCTCAGAAAAAAAAACAACATTAATTTAGGGATGGTCACCGTAAAACTGCTACGTATTCATTCGGAATTACTGAAATCAATTAACTGAAGTGTGATTAAACACGAATTTTCGCGCCAGACGGCTGCTACTAGCGCTCGAGCACGCACTGCCAGCGTAGCCGCCGCTCGCCGCAACAGTGCGTAAAAGCGCCCCTAGCGGCCTGGCTTGAAACCAGACTCGGCGCAAGCGCTCCCATAGAGCGCCGCTCGCTGGGCAGGTCCAAAGTAAAGTTGGTCGTGATATTGAGACAGACATAAACTGAGGCTAACTATCTGATGAAGTTTGTTTCCACTGTTTAGAAAATACATTGAACAAACGAGTGCAAACTTCAATAAAAGGACAGAAAAGGGTACCGGTCGTTACTTCTTAATCATCACCACCAGCCCATCTACGCTCACTGCAGTGCAAAGGCCTCTCCAAATAATCTCCAATAATCCCGGTCCTATGCTAACTGCGACCAATTTATCCCCGCACACTTCTTGATCTCATCTGCCAATCTCAATTTCTGTCGCCCCCTGCCACGTCTGCCTTCTCTAGGGATCCACTCTGTTACCCTTAGTGACCCATGGTTATCTTTCCAACTGTTCCAACTGTTCCAATTCCAACTGTTAGGAAAGCAGTGAAATAATTACATGGGGGGAACTTAAGAATGCAGTCACAAGAAACCTCTACCAGTGGTGTCCCTTGAAGTTTTTTGGGCAAACAGCAGGTTTATGTGGTTCATTTGTGAAAAGTGCATCAAGTGTGCGATTTCCTGTGGTAAGTTTTTAAAATCTGGTGAATGCAAATAAGTCACCAACAACCACCGTGGCAGCATTTAGATTCCCAGTTATGCCCTCAAAAGGAGGTTACTGAACCCAGTAAAGATCAGTAGGGTCGGAGTTGCCAGCCACAAGAATACAGTTAATTGAATTGCTCCTCATTGATTCCCGAGCTACAAGATGGCTTTCACAGAGGCTGTGTGGTGTTGCATTCGGGCAGGAATGCCAGCACCGCGCTCCGTCGCCTCCAGCATGCGAGGTAGCATGGCGGTCGAGCGCGGTCGGCAAATGTTGCTGCCTTGAGGATGACGACAAGGAGCCGAAGGCAAACTTTAACTTGTTTACTTCATGGTGACAGATGAGCCGAAGCAAGACAAGAACTATGCCCCAATGGGCAAGGTTACAGTACAGGACTCGAGCAGAGTGACAACATTTATTTGCTGCTCCCACAGGAATGAAATTCAGCGCTCGGGGGGTCTTATTTATACCGAAAGCTCTAACGGCCAAACAAGTATTCCCTCTAGATTGTGCACACGACACGAACAATACAGACACACACACAACACTCTTTCCAGAGTTCATGAGGGGTCGGTAGTAGTGGTGCACGCCGAGTCCGAGAGAGGGTTTCTCCGCTGCGGCTTCCACACCCTTCGGACTTGTGTCTACACACCCCGTTCGCCGCTGCCGAAGCGAGGCGCCAGCGATCCTTTCCCAGGCATGTAGCGGCTTGTTGGGATCCGTTGGCTGTCGCTGCAAGCCTGAGACACCAACACAGCGGCGCCCACTCGAAAGGCACTTGTTGTGGAGGCTCCGCCACAAAGCTACGAAAGCTGCACGAAGCTTGAAGCCCAGCGGCACACTGATTCGTAACAGCTTCTACGCCGGGGGTCCGAAATCCCGATGGATTAGGGTCTTCAACCATCATCCGGTTGGATGCTTTTGAAGAGAAATACTCAACAGGCGCTTTACTCCAGGCCTGGGCTGTACGACACCGTGCTGTTCACTGGACGAATAGTGGCTCTCCAAGAACGTCTCTGGCTTGGTCGGGCAAGCAACAGAACAACACAGGAAGATACAACCGCATCGCCGGCGAGTGTGAAGACAAATCCACACTGAAGGCATCTACCAGGCATTTAGTTTCGAAAAAATACGCGAACTAACTACACTAGTTATATTTTAGCCCAGCAGTAACTTTAGCCAGGCACACAAACTTGAAAGGTGACATTTCGCGTGATTGAAAATGTCCCACACAAAAAGAAACATAATCGTTAAGGTGCGAAACCTGCTTCAGGAACGCGAACTAACTACACTAGTTATATTTTAGCCCAACAGTAACTTTAGCCAGGCACACAAACTTGAAAGGTGACATTTCGCGTGATTGAAAATGTCCCATACAAAAAGAAACATAATCGTTAAGGTGCGAAATCTGCTTCAGGAAAAACAATGCAATTGAGAAAATCAAGCGTCTACATGCCATTTCTTGCACTGAGAGCTGCGATTCAAGCTCCCGTCGTTGCCCTGAGCTTTCCCCCTTTTGAATTGCACCTTGGGTGTGCCTGTTCTCTGAAGGCTACTGCGACCACGTGAGAGGACATCAGCCGTTCTTTTCGACAAAGTTCAAGCGCATGGAGGAGCGAGCGAGGTTTTCCAGCGTTCAAACGAGAAGCCCGCACTCCTTTTTGGAGGCGGCGTTCCCTTGGCGAACTTACAAAGCGAACTTATGGCTTTGCCCCTCGGCGTGCTCGCACTGAAACACGCGCCGCATGTATGTGCGGATGTTTTTCCTCTCTCCTCGTTCCTCGCCTTTTCCCGAACACCTTCGGCAAGCAAACACCACAGTGCGTTTCCTAGGCTCCCACTGGTCGATTCCCGATTTCGGCTCAACCACAGACGACACCGGAATCTCAACTAGCTTACTCAATATTGGCCTGTCATCGGGAGCACCAGTTGGGAGTGACAAGGGCATGACGTGCTCTTTAGATTTGTCGTAGCTTTGCACAGACCCTACCTCGTCGTCCCTCGAATTTTCAGCAACACCCTCAGTAAGCAAACACCGAAGGGTGTTCTCGTTCCCTTCTCCGGCTGTTAGGGCTACACTACATCCAAGTGGCCGTTGCAAAAGACGGCTCAGCCGCCCGCGACACCTGAATCTCTACAAGCTCGGCTGGCCGTTGCTCGAGGTCGGTTACTTGACCTGGTGGCAGGACAGAATCGGCCTGCTCAGTGGCGAGATCATTGTTACTCCCAACTGAACTTCGAAAACCATTTGCTGCCTCGACTGCACATTTTGCCACACGCAACGTCGCTCTTTTCTGAACTCCCGTCCGAAGAAACAACCTCCGTTTCAGCGGACTTGTGCTGCCTTTCGGTAGCCTCATAGTTTACGTATTTTAGCAAAACCTCGCTATCTCGCGAAATATTCACGTTCAGATTGGCAGTTGTTCCCAAGGCCTCCTGTGAATTGGAACCACCTGAACCCTTTGCCGAGATCGCCGAAACGAACGCCGACACATTATCGCCCTCAGTGGACGTGTATTGCCCTCTCTCGACAGCCTGAGCTAACGCGTCTTGGCTATCTCTCCCTGCCACCTTGTCGCGCTGCTGGGCCGCAATCGTCACATCCGGCTCGTGCTTCGGAGCACCTGCTCCAGACAGCACTGGCATTGGGCTTTCCTCAACAGCGAGGTCTTTTTTGAGCAACGATTCTAACTCGGGTTTTTTCAACTTCACTTCTTCCACCTTGAGTTGAATCTCGTGCTCTAGTTTCTTGTTCTCCTGTTGGAGTCTCTCTCGCTCGAGCTGCTTTGTTTCCCTTCGGAGTCGCTCGATCTCGAGGCCGTACTCTCGCATCTTCACGCCTCTCTCGCTGGCACTCGCCCTCTGCCTCTGCAGGCTGACGTTTAGCGGTCTAGCTGTCATTGATCAGCTCAATGCACTCTGACAGCTCGTCATCGTCAGCACCAACAGCAAGTACAGCCTGCATCACCTCTGGCTCTCCCACCGCGTCCGAAACATCCAAGCGCAGCTCTTTTGCAAGCTCCAACAACTGTGGCTTTTTTTTCAACGCTTTTAAATTCATGGCCGGTCCCGAGTACTGCTTTCCCACGGCTCCAAAATTGTTTTGCGCCAATAACCCACGCGACAACAACGCATGCCCTACCAGCTATCCTTAGAAGCCTGGTAAAAACTCAGTGAAGAAAAGTCCCCCACTCACCACTGATCGCCATGAATTCTGCGAAGTCCAAAGTCATCTTGACGTCCAGGGTGTTGGATCTCTCACCGCTGTCTCCAGTTGTTACTAAGTTGCCATCTGACCGCTGCCAACCAGTTGCATACGGGCAGGCGACCCTGAGCTGAGCTCCGTCATCTCCGTCATGCACATGGTAGCATGGCCAGCAAATGTTGCTGTCTTGAGACGACGACAAGAAGCTGCAGGGAAACGTAACTTGTTTACTGCACGGCGAGAGATGAGCCGAAGCAAGACAAGAACTATGCCCCAATGGGCAAGGTTACAGCAGAGGACTCAAGCAGAGCGACAGCATTGATTCGCTGCTCCAACAGGAATAAAATTCAGCGCTTAGGGGCTCTTACTTATACCCAAAGCGCTAACGGTCAAAAAAGCGTTCCCCCTGGTTATTGCACACGACGCGAAATGTTACAGACACACACAACTATCTTTCCAGAGTTCACGAGGGGTCGGTAGTAGCGGTGCATGCCTAGTCCGAGAGAGGGGAAGAGACAAGCATGTAGCGGCCTGTTGGAATCCATTGGCTGCCGCTGCAAGCCTCAGACACCAACACAGAGGTGCCCATTTGAAAGGCGCACGCAGTGGAGGCTCCGCCACAAAACCTACGAGTGCTGCATGAAGCTTGAAGCACAGCGGTGTGCTGATTCGCAACAGTGGGGGATACGGTAATAATTATATGGGTAACATTTTGCCTCCCTTAAATTTCACATAACTCCATACCCATTTGTATGGTGTCTGCTAAGACTTTATCACAGGCTGTCTTAGATGTTTGCAGGCAGATCCTGTCGTAGAAACCTTCACTATTCAGTTTAGGGTGTAACCGGTATTTGAAAGTTGGTTTGGATGCCCCGTTCACATATCGATGAGCACTTGAGAAAAATGTGCAGCTTCTTTATTCTCTAAGTCTTCAATTCTCCAACTATACACCTTCAATCAGCTTACCCCCTCGGCACATTATCTGCTTTGGGTGAAGGAAAAAGTTTCGGGTGAAAGCATGCGAGCTCTGCAAATCTCAGTGTAAGGTGAAGTTATTGTTGATTGAATTTGTTGGTGACCAGATGAAGGAGAATATTTATTTCATCAGCCACATCACCAAACTTTGGCTGATACCCCCCCCCCCAAAGGTATGTGGTACTGTACGCTTGCATGTATGTACAGCAGAATGTCCGATACGAATCTCGCAGACTGGAAAAATATTCGTATCATCCGAAATTCGTATGAATCAACACAGACCAAAAAAATTGCCCACTAAAAAAAGTTCTTGTTTATTTCTTTTCTTACTTTCACGAGAAGAAATTCGTGGTTTTTCTGCTTTTCTTTTTTTATTTTCCATTTCACCGAGCAGTGCTTTCGGGAGCGCACAAACCTTTGCACTTGTCTCCTCACTCGCGGTGCCCAAGCTCGCTACACGCCGCAACAGTCAAGGCGCGAACTGCATGGCAAGTTTTTGCACGCAATTCGTGCGCGTCGGTGTTGTGCATGCAATTTTAAAAGCAAAGCTTTTTACCGCTACCAGCCAATGGTTTCATCGCGGCGTCTGCCGCAAGAAACTCCCAACCAGGCTGAATAAAATTACTGGCATCGCCAGGGTTCGAACCTGGGCCCGAAGAGAAGTGGAGCGAGAGCCCGTCGTCTTAGCGACTAAGCTACGCAAACGCACGTGGAGACGAGGAGACAGACGCTGGTTTTGATTCAGCGGCTAGGGAGGAGGAGGGTGCTTTTTGGAGCGACCACGGACTTCGCTCTCTCCGACAGGCCCTTAATGTCCCTCACTCACGGAGCACAGTGTAGATGGCGCAGTGAATGGGTGCCATTACGCAGCATTCCCTGCGCACTGAAACCTGCTCACCGCGGCGACGCCGGGCAGAGAATGGCTCGTCTCGGCTCGGCACCAATGGGCCGTTGGGTGTCCTCTGCTGAAGCTGGCAAGCGAAGATTATGAGAAAAGAGTCAGCCGAAGGAATGCCCATCTGTATGGGTGTACAAGTGGCTGTTCAGAGTGGTCTTCTGGATAAAGGCCTTGGGGCACAGGTGGCACTGGTATGGACGCTCGCCTGTATGGATGCGCAGGTGGTCGACCAGGTGGCCCTTCCGCATGAAGGCCTTGCTGCAATGGCTGCACTGGAAGGGACGCTCGCCCGTGTGCGTGCGTACGTGGCTCGTGAGGTTGCCCACGAACCGCGTCACGTAGCTGCAATGCTGGCAGTGATAAAGCCGACGATACGGTAGGCGCCCGTGCTGTGCCTCGCGGCCATTGGGGGAGGGGTGCGGGCCTGCGATAGGAAAAAAGAGAAAAGGCGAGAGTGCATGCACCAACAAACACGCCGACCACATCGCTGGTGTCCCAAAAAAGGTAACCCACTGGGCGGGGAATTGGTTCTACCGGACATTTCTAAGGAAATTCATGTAGACTCTCCATGGTGGTTCCTGCCTCTGCCTCTGTGCCCGACTTCCACGCATACATGCCCTGTCAAACCACAACAATGAAAACTGTTCAAACGACTTAAAAACAATAGTGTGCAATGTAATTCGGAGAAGCGTGGGTGCTCTATTGCTTACAGCAGACTAAGCACCTTGCCAGTGGTCACTAAGTTCAGCATACATGACATGCCCAGTCATCAGATTATCAGCAGGAAACAAAATAACCTGTCACCTTGCTGTGCATTGCTTCGCAACTGTAAGGCATGCGGTTGCGTGAAGTTATAACACTTGCGCTTCTCTTCTCGCTACCACTCAAAGTTGCCTCCTACTATACGCAACAAATGCTACAACAGCAACACCAGAAAAATAGAGGCAAAAACAAGCACAAACACATTTACACACTGTGAGCACCATTGCAGTTCGATTGATGACCCAATAGTTTATGATCTGATCACGAATACTGTATTCATTTGGTTACAGGTTGCACACCTTTTCAAAGAAACCACTCAGTCCTACGAATAAAGACGCCAGCCTGCAATCGCAACCAAAAAAAAAAAGTCGACCCATTGTCATGACCAAAGGGCGTCCACATGAAATTGTCACCACACACAATCTGGCATGTTCAGTAGGTATTTTTTGCCCACGTGCGGGTTCTAATGAGGAGGAACCTATTTGGGGCCGAAGTATGTTCAAATAAACACAGGTATCCAATTTTCAGGTGACAGTCAAGTAGCCCATGTGCCTTCCTTCACATGTGTTCACACAATAGCATGCAGGCGCAATTTTCTTGCAAAAGAGAGAACTTTTTAACAGCACACAAGCTTTCTGGTGGCAAAGTGAGTGTAAACAGTTGCCGTGGGAACAACCCACCAAAAGCCTTGTGGGAAACAACAAAGAGTACGCGTGTGTCCAGTGTCATTTTAAAACAGCCCGTTCCACAGCGATCTTTAACGTGTCCTTTATCCGGTGTTGTGTGCACATCCATCCTGTCAGAAATGGAGGCTTGACAAGTTCCAAACGTAACAACTCACGCTTCCATAAATCAGGACAGCGTGTGAGCTCAATTCTAGCAAAAAAAAAAAAAAAGTGCAATAAATTGTTTTAGCACAAGGAGCTGCATTTACCCTCAAATTTACTTTATCAAATGCGCTTCCTTCGGGATCTTTATATCTCAGCCTGATGCAACATAGCAGCTCAGATGTCTTTTGCAAAAGAAAAGCCATATGAAGTTCAGTGCATTTAAGTCATTGCGTTTGGTATGCAGAGGTCGCATAACATGAGGAGTAGAAATGGAAAACCTGAGAAGTCCCTCAAACGGGGATGGGAAGAAGTGTGTGTGTTTGCAGCAACGATGACACTGTGTCAGGGGGACAGCCACGATGAGACACTTTACTCTTTTCAGGCATGAAATCTTGGCATCTGCCCCCCACCACACACCTTGTCATTACTGCTGTAAATAGATGCTCGTTCTTATCCCTATTTAACGGATCTCGGGTCTTTCATCCTTGAATGGGCGAGCGCTGAGCTTGTTGGCTAATTCACTGAGCGAGGAATTTGAAAGTTCAAAAAGAAACATTCAGGGAGTGAAGAAACCTGCAGACGTAACTGATGCCAACCGCCCAGAGGCCACTGAAGTTTATTTTAGCAGCCATTTAGCAGGTATATTAAAGAAATGAACCTCGCCGTACCAATAATTAAGGGGGTAAATATGATTATCTTGATACATATTACCAGTTTTATGTATCCGTTGTTATAAAAATAAATAATGAAACTCCCCTCCTTTTTCTTTTTTATTACAGTTTGTGCCTGCTCCTTCAATACATTTGCCAAATGGTGGAAACAAAGTTGAATGAGTAGCTTGCACCAGTTTGGCTCTCACGTTCCCTCACTCTCTAAGTGTTCTTAGGTGCGCCTATAAATTACCTGTACAACGAACACACCAGATTAGCTCTGCACATCAGCTGCTGTTTACTAACAGAAGGCAGCATCACAGTGGGAAGTCACATGACACACATAAATACAGCATGCGTCGTTGCAAGCGTATCCATGGTGATGCATTTTGATTCCCTTTTTTCAAGAAATGTGCGAGTATTCGCTTGTACGAGACCACAAAGCCACACAGTGTGTTCAAATGGGCAGTGTACGGTGGTCGCTTGATCCCAACACAGGATGGCACTGTCTGCCCCAGGTCCCACTCACAATCGCACTTCCCGCAGTAGCGCGGCACAATTGTCACCCAACCAGTAAGGCCACGGTGTCACGATGAAAGAGGAAATTTTCGCTTGGAGCAAGGTGCCATCATAGGATAGCACAGGCACTCTCTCTGATCTCCCCAACTATTGGGATGCTGCATACGCTGCTCCACACCGATCCCCAAAACGGGCTCTCTCCTCTCCGATACTGTTGGTGCTAGTGCTGGCACACACACACGGCTGGGCCCCTCCACTGCACTACTGGTGGTGGCTGTGCGCCTTCTCCTCGTGCGTCTTTAGTTGAATGCGGCGCGTGAAGGCCCTGGAGCAGAAGCGGCAGTGGAAGAGCCTCTCGCCTTTGTGGGTGCACACGTGGCTGACTAAAGCGTTCTTCTGGGCGAATTGCATGGGGCACAGGTGGCAGCGGAAGGGGCGCTCGCCCGTGTGGATGCGCAGGTGCTCGATCAGGTGTGCCTTCTGCAGGAAGGCCTTGTCACAGTGGCTGCACTGGAAGGGTCGCTCGCCCGTGTGCGTGCGCAGGTGGTCGACCAGGTGGTCCTTCCGAATGAAGGCCTTGTCACAGTGGCTGCACTGGAAGGGGCGCTCGCCCGTGTGCGTGCGCAGGTGCCTGCTCAGACGGCTCGGATGCAGTGTCTCGTAGCTGCACTGCTGGCAGCGCAACCGCCGACGGCTCAGCAAGGGATCGTGCTGCCACCTGTGGCCACTTGGGAAAGGGCCTGCAACAGGGAGTTAGGGGAAAAAAGTGAGAGCCCTTCCACTGAAAATAACTGTGGTCCTGTCATAGGAATGCGCAGCGAAATCTGCAGCTGAGCATGATTTGCGGGTCGACGGCTGTCGTGTGGGTGTGCTTGCTGAGCGACGTCCTGCTGGCGGGTCGCCTCAGCTAAGATGTATTGGTGTCATTTCTGTGACAGATATTACGTCAGTGAAATGTTGGTGTATTCCGGCATAAAACAGTCGCGTGTTAAAATATAAAACCCGAAAAAGAACAACCCTAAGTATAACGTACTCTCTAGTACTAAAGGCTGCTTCCCCGCAAGAAGACCCTGTGAGCGGGGGTGCACCCTTTTAGGTGCTTGCTTCGCTGTACTGGCGTCATTTCTGTCACGGATATGACATCAGTCAAACCTTGGTGTATCAGGGACTAAAACACTTTCATGTTAAAACACAGGGGCAATGTGCCAGCAGCGAGGCTTTAAAGGGGCCACGGAGCCAAAATAGAAGTTGAAAGGCTGTGTGTTTTATGGTGTCCCCAGCAGCAAACAATGCTTCATTCAGTGGGAAATAAAACATTTGGAGCCAGAATTTTAATTATCACGCTAAATTGTGTTTTGCGATGTTGGCAATGACGTACTAAGAAAACGGGTCTGAAACAAAAGATAGTATATTTAATAAAGCTGCTGCAAATGATGAAACATCTTTTGCTTCTTCTTTTTGTTTCCGCCTTTACCCTCTGCCTTCATAGATGGTGCAATGCTGCTCAAGTACCGCTGTCCACACTCGCTTTGTTTCTGGCTGGACTTGTACCTGGTTCATAGTAATCAATCGTGAGAAATTGGGTATGCTAGACAGACAGGGTCATGTAAGTGGTGACGTTGCTTATGCAAGTTGGCCAGCGTCGTGTCAGACAAGCTCAACATGCTCGATGGCTGTGCAGTTCCGGCAGGCATACCGCGCGCCATACGCACAGGTGCTTTTATGTTCACGTTTGTTCGTGACTTTCATGTTTACCCTACCGTTTTTACTGATGTTTGATTTTGTCAGGTTTAGCCAAGTTTAGCTTTAGTAAGCTTTAACCTTTGCCACTGGATGCCATCAGTACGGGAACGTAGCTAGGGTGCCACATGCCTATTCTGTTTTCTTCATTACAGAGCTTATTTTAGTGAAGTTTGCTTTAAAAGTGCTGTCAGTGTTATTTTAATGGGGCAACCCTTCCAACGAACCAAATTTGCATTTTGTCTTCATGGCCTCTTTAAGGGCAAGGTCTTTTATCGGACTACTCGAACGGAATAATTTCAGTCTGCCTTTCTGTCCTTCAACTCCAACTTCCGGCCAAAAGTTGGAACCATTTGCAAAAGAGAGGCATGCGTCAGCAAAACTGTTTTAAACTAAATCTCCTCGGCTAAGTCACACCTCTCCCCATTATTTATGGCAAAGGAAACCTCAGGCAGATTTCAGGCAACTGCTTAAATGTAGATCCCATGCTCTTTTAGTTAAGAATACACCTTGGGTTGGTTTTTGTTCGATCAAGTGAAAAAAAATGCAGCATTAAAAATGGCACGAAAGGCTCCAGCACGCGTGAGGTAAAAGTAAGCACAAAAAGAAGAGAGGTAGCGCTCATGCTCTCTTAAATAGAGCAAGAAACAAAAGATAAACAGGTGCACGCTGTCCCAGCAGATGGGTGCAAGCAGTGCAAGGGTGGGGAAATCAAATTGCATTGAACCAACCTTCGTTCAACTCCTTGCAAAAGGAGTGAAAGGGAAGGGATTACTGAGAGGGGTGGGAGTGGAGAACACAGGAGTTACATGTGTATTAACTCTATGGTTACTAGGCAAGGGAGGCAGACGACTACAGTCTTTTGACGACATTCGTGTCAGCCAAGGAGATACTCTTGACAATTTCTTGGAGACTGTTAAGGAATTCACCAAAAAAATCATGTCCTCGATTCACCTTCACCAAATGAACCAAGTAAAGTACCATCCACGGAATTCATGAGAGCAATCAGCAAACACAAAGCTGTAGGGGCTGTGAAGCAAATTATTCCAGGCACTCTTTGTGGCTGCATTATGAAGTGTTTGCCACGTCATTAATCGATTGTTAGGCAACTCTAGAGTCCCAATTCATTTGTAGCAGGTGGCAGATCAGAAAACTATATACACCAATTACAGCGACCCTATAAACTACCTATTAGTTTGCAGTCCGATTCCGTGCTACGTCAGCCTTCAAAACTATAGCTGTTTCCTTGTTTGTCAGTACAAATTGTTAAACACAAAAGCATTATTCAACTTGTTAGCTCAGGAACCCGGTGTCGTTGCAATGAAAAGATAGCGCACAACATAGCTGACGGATGGTTCACATACTCACACACACAAAAAAAGGCTGGGGTCTCAAAGAATACAAAAAAGGTGAAATTGGTGGCATATTTCACACAAAATCCCCAGGAAACAAAGTAACGCAATTGAGTCGATAAGAAAATTGCGCAAATGTGGATCTGGGTGGGAATCAAACCCAGGGCCTCTGAAATGCCAGACAAGCAGGCATCCCCGACACGAATCCAGCTAACTCAAGGTACACCCACTGAATGCGTTGCGGCCTTTGCCTTGGAAACACGCGTTAGAAACAAGTACTAAGTCCTACATTTGTAGTGCAGGCATGCTAATTATAAAACTAGCCAGCGGCGTAACTCCAGAAAAATCGCAAGAGGGGACACTCATCTCGCATTGGTGGCCATTTTGTTTTTATAAATATAGATTTTAAAAAATAATCCCTGCAATGGGGGGTTCTTGGCCCCGCTAATTTACGCCACTGTAACTAGCAATCAATTGAGTAACAATGCGCATTTGCACAAGGGCCCACTTTGGTCAGCGTTCAACAAGTGCTATCACACGGCATCTGCTAAAACCTGCGATTGTGTGGTACTGTCCCAAACATGGTAAAAAAAAAAAAGCGGAAATTTCAATGACGGAGCACGTTTAGTAATGGCACATTAATTCAGTGCCTCATAAGGCGTCCTTCATTCACTGCACATCAATCACACTAGCAGTCCATCAAATTTTGCCCTGAGGGCTTGCCGGTGAGACTTGAATGCTGATGTCACCAATATGCAGGGCAGGGTGGTATGAGGAAGGCAGCACTTTCGAACGTGCTTTGCCCATTAGGAAGTGCACAAAAATTGCCCATAAAAGCTTAAAGAATACGTTATAAATTCAAAAATACAATCTTTACAACTGAATTCAGTGGCCATTTCGGGTGTAAGAAATTGGAGACCAGCAGCAGGTTTATGAATAGCCATGCAAAGGCAAACACAACTGAAATTGCCAGTATGCTTGACGATGAAGTGTCATATAAAGTAAAAGTTTTTCATTGACACATGGCATTCTTCGCACACCATATCCATGTCCACTGAGCAACAGCTGAGCGCATCAGACATCCGCAACCGCAGTGACATCAGGTGGCAGAATGAAGGACACTGAACAAGGACGACCAACAATGGGAAACAATAGAGCAGTTAGTAACAAATGGCCGACCAGCTCAAGCACAGACGAATGTAGCAACAATTACACGTGCAGCACTTAGTGGTGCAACCAAATGTCACTAGAACTGTCATTCATAGCCGAACAACAAAGTTTCAAGCACGGCTTCCTCTCTGGGTTGAACAGCTGGCACAGTACTTGGTAGCAGACGGTACAGCTAGGCTCAGGCACTTGGTAGGACTCGAGGCGACTATGGGGAGGAGGCGATTTGACGGCTTGGTCATGCATAATGTACGTGAAGATCGTGGCTATGTCAGAATGCAGAGGGTTGGCCGTTCAACATGATCTTTTCGTCCCAGCAGGTCAGCGGTTCACCGGCAAGACTGATGCCTGCAAATATGAAGCAAGACATACCAAGCCACTTCAGTTTTGCGAGGCCACCGAGCGGACCAGGGGTGCTTTCACGACGGCTCGACAATTGCAACACGCAGATCGCCGCAGAATTGGCGTTTTGTGTTCCTTAGTCACTTGGGGCTTGACTGTCAAATGAATCGCGACACCCAATGAGAGAGAGCACACTGCTTCAGAGAAAAGTGTTTTTTTTTTTTTTTTTTTCTGCTGCTAGCTCGTAAATTACGCTGGAGAGATCTCCACTAATAGGATGCACCAGACAGGTTTCGCTCTTACCAGCAGCTCGCTGATGACAGCTTCGTTTGCAGTCGGGTTGAGAAGTGCGCATTTCGCCACCAAGGAGCTAAAATGAACCGCGTTTGCGCAAAACGCTAGCAACACAAAGACAGCGCAAGTGAGTCACGGCGACTTGAATGATTATTAACGGGTGTCGTCCCGAGTTGTCTCAGCGTAGCCACCTACGTGCAAAATGGACACGCACTGTGTGCTCACGATTTCTCCGAGCTTACCGACGCTTTCAGCAAAGATTGACAAACTGCGCTACGAAGGGTGCTACGCGTCCCAACGTCGGCTCTCAAAACAACTGAACTGGCACGCGACTAAAAATCGATTGTATCACTGTCTACTTTCCTTGTTGTCTTGTCGTTCACACAAAGCCAGTAAAGCCCGGAATAAAACAACCATGACCACCATGACGGCCATAATCCTCACTAACTGCAAAAGCTGCACAAACACGCAGCTTTTCATTTCCTTAGTTGTCCGGTCAGAGAAAGTCACACCAAAAGTTCCTTCAATGTATTTGAAAGACTTGCCGTTGTAAGATGGCGGGGAGTCGGAATACACTGTCAAATTGTCAAATTTTAAAACAAGCGGCCGGTTGGGCGCCGCCATCATAGATGCTATCATTCTTGACCAGAGGCCAGCAAATGAAAAAAAGAAATAAAAATCTGCCGCTCCACGAGAGGAGGCGCTAGTGGACAGCATGGATTTCAATGGGAAAATTGCCAAGTGTGCCAGCAGCGGATGGCTGTCAATGAAGAGGGAAAACACAGACGAAGCGGAACCTAGTAAGCATAGATATGGAAACCACAGCCGGTCGTGGTTGAAACCTGATATCTGGTTGAAACGTGCCTAAGGGGATGGAAACACACAACTCTTCTACGATGGGAATGACCGTATGGAGATGACATCAATGATGGCGGCGCCCTGCCCTTTGTTTTGACAACGGTTTTGACGACCAAAGCTGGAGTGAACTAAAAACCTTTGTTAACCAAAAACCTTTACGGACTTACTGTGGACGAGAAGACAACGAACGTGGTGGAGATTGGTATAACGGAGTTCCAGATGCGTACGAGATTAGTCGTTTTCGCTCCCTGCGATGTTTGCGCTGACCTTTGGCTCGTTCAGCAACGCGCCAGTGAACGCCCTGACCCGCGCAGTTTGCTAATGGGCCTCCTCGATTTACGAGTACTGGACGATCCGCGGTCAGCCCGAGGACTGCATTCGGACCGGAAGTACCATAGGAATATATGGGAAAATTCAGCGCCGGATCGCGTCTCGAGCAGTTCGCGGATGATCTGGGACTGATAATCGTGGAGGCCCAATGTTTGCTCAAGGCGTCGGTAACCTCGTAAAATTCGTTATTACACGTTCTGCGTCCATCATTCCGCATGTGGGGGGTTACGCTGGGAAAAGGGGTCGGCATGCGCTCGTAACCTTCGTGACTCCCTTGCGCTGTCTTTGTTGCTAGTGTTTTCGAGTTAAGATTGGACGTGGTTCATTTCAACGTCTGGGTGGCGAAATATGCACCACAGCGCAAACGAGACAGCGCAAGCAAAACGAAACGAATACGTACCCGACAGCGCAAACGAAACTCGTCAGCGAGGTGCTACTGTGCCTACCTACTACTGTGCCTACCAGAACAGTGTGCTGTCTGCTTAGTTGTTGCGATACCCGCGGCAGTCGAGCTTCAAGAGAATAAAGAACATAAAACGCCCATTCCGTATCGATCACCTTGTTGCGATTCTGAATTGTCGAGCCGTCTGAAAGCACCCTTAGCCCGCACAGAGGCTTGTAGAATAATCTTCCTGACCGCAAAATTGAAGCAGATTGGTATGTCGTGTGATATTTGCAGGCACCAGTCTCGCCAGTGATCCCCTGAGCGGCTGGGGCGAAAAAATCGTACTGAAGAGGCCCACCGTCTTCTTTCTGACATGGTCGTGATCTTCGAGTCCATTGTGCATGATTGAGCGGTCAAATCCCCTCGTCCCCACGGTCTCCTCTGGTCCTACTAAGTGCCTGAGCCTAGCTGTACCATCTGCTAAGAAAGAGTGAGCGAGCTTCTCAATTCGAAAAGAAGGTCGTACTTGGAACTTGTTTGTTGGGTTACAAGTGATGGTTCTAGTGACATTTGGTTACACCAATAAGTGCTGCATGTGTCATTGCTTCCACCTTTGGGGCTTGAGCTGGTCGCTCATTTGTTACGAACTGCTGTGTTGTTTTCGATTGTTGGTCATCCTTGTTCAGTGTCGTTCATTTTGCCATCTGATGCCGCGGTGGTTGTCGTCTCACGGATGTCTGATGTGATCAGCCGTTGCTGAGTGGACGTGTTTTAATGATGTACTTGAGTTGTGTGTGATGAATGCCATGGGTCAATGGTTAACTTTTACTCAATATGATTTTTTATAAGTCAAGTGTGGCAGCAATTTCACTCATATTTGCCATTGCATAGCTATTTATACTCTGGCTGCTAGAATTTAATTTTTTATAGCCTAAAGGGACACTTAGGTCAGTTGTAAACATTGTCTGTTTTTAATTTATAAGCTAGGGTTTAAGCTTTTATGAGTGATTTACATGCATTTCTTAATGGACAAAGCGCGGTCAAAAGTGCTGTTTTCCTCGTACCACCCTGCCCTCCGAAGTGCTAGCATTGGCTGAGAAAACACACTGGCAAGCCTTCAGGGCAAAATTTGATGGATCGCTAGCACGTTTAACATGCAGTGAACAAATACAAAATTACAGGGACGCCTTATGAAGCAGTGAATGCGAATCCATTAGTGTGGCATTGCAAACGTGACCTCCCATTATCATTTCCTCCTTGCACCTGTCTCTTTTCTCATATACTCACGGGTTGCCATAATCTGATGGGACGGGCCGTATGAAGGCTGGTTTCAGTAGAGGCCGCATGCTTGCACTCTTGTCGAGCAAAGCGGGCATTTTGGAGAAACGCACATTGTTACTCAAGTGATTGTTAGGTCTATATAAATTGCACATGAACTACAAATATAGTCTTTGTTACATGTCTCTAATGTGTGTTTTCAAGTCAAAGGCCACGACGCATTCAGTGATGCCACCTTGAGCTCGCTGGAGCGATTGAACCATGTAGTGTTGGGGATGCCTGCTTCTTGTCTCGCATTTTGGAGGCTCTGAGATTGATTACCACCCAGATCCACCACGACTGCTCAATTTTCTTTTTCATTAAGTTGCTTTGCATTGTTCACAGGAGCTTTGGTGAGCAATATGCCATCAATTCGAGCATTAGTTCACCTTTATTTGTATTCTCTGAGCCTGAGGTGTCGGACTTTGTTTTGTGTGTGTGTAAACCATCCGTCAGCCATGTTGTGTGCTATCTCTTCATCACGGCAACACCAGGCGTTTGGCCTACTGAGTCGACTGTTTAGTCCATTCTAAGAAACAAGGTAAAAGCTAGAGTTTTGAAGTGTGACATAGTGTGGGAACAGATTTCAAACTAGTATGGCATCATTGGGGTAGTTGATGGGGTTGCCATGGTCAGGGTAGAAGGTTTTCTGTTCAGCCACGTGCTACAAATGAACAAATAAATTAATCTTATGGAAGGCTTTTGATAATGCAACCACAAAAAGGACGTGGAATAATTTGCTTTGGTGTCTCTAAGTTGATTTTGCGGACAACAGCTTTGTGTTTGCTGATTCCCTGCATGACTGCCATGGATGGAATTTAATCTGGTTCATTTATTAATGGTGGATCAGAGACGCTATTGTTTCTGGTAGGTTCCAAAACAGTCTCCAAAAAATTAGCCCCGTATCTGCTTGGTTCACTGCCAGTATTGTCGAAACACGATGGTCGTCTGTCACCCCCGTAATGTAACTCCGCTCTCCAATCCAACTCTTCACACTATCCCCTGCCCTCTCGCTTCTGTTCCGATGAGTTAAACGGGGGTTTGTTCACGGTAATTCAATTTTCTTGCCTTGTCACTGCTCGTGCCAATCTGCTGGGACAGCGCGCACCGCTTTCTTTATCTCTTGTTTATTGCTCTGCCTAGAACAGCACGAACGCGCAGTCTTTTCCTTTCTGCTTGCTTTTATTTCACACATGCTGAGGTTTTTCTGTCATTTTTAATGCGCCGTTAATTCAAAGAACACGGGTTTTGTCGTTTAAATGTTTACATTGTGACTCGAAGGTGCCTGACGTTTTCTTTGTGAGAAATAATGAGGGCAGGTATGACCTAATATAAACCGGTAGATTTAGATGTTTGGAGCAGTTCTCTTTTCCTGACGAATGTATTCAACTGTGGCCAGAAGGCTGAGTCAAGGGTCAGACAGGCAGACCGGAAGTAAGCTGTTCAAGTAGCCTAAGAAAGCCTTATAATCTTCAAAGCCTCGCTGCTGGTGCACTGCCACTGTGTCAGCGGAAGGGGTTCCAGTTTGTTCCCTCTCTCCTTGCTGCAGGCTCCTCTGCCTCTCCCCCCTTTCCGAATGGCCACAGGGTGCAGCACGACCCCCAGCCGGGTCGCCGGCTTCTGCACTGCCCCCAGTGCAGCTTCGTGGCCGCACGCCCAAGTCATCTGAAGATCCACCAGCGCATCCACTCGGGTGAGCGCCCCCACCAGTGCAGCCACTGCGGCAAGGCATTTGTGCAGAAGGGCAACCTGGTGACCCACCTGCGCCTCCACGCGGGTGAGTGCCCCTTCCGTTGCCTCCTGTGTGCCTGGTGAGCCACGTGTGCAGCCACAGAGTCTGAGAGGCTTTAATAAAACAGCGCGAAGCACGGGACAAAGGAAAGATGAAGACAACACAAGCGCTGACTATCAACTGTTTATTTGAAAGCAAAGAACGAAATATATAGGCGAAATGTTATCAAAGAGTAGCCGCGCGCATTTCGCCTATATATTTCGTTCTTTGCTTTCAAATAAACAGTTGATAGTCAGCGCTTGTGTTGTCTTCATCTTTCCTTTATCCCGTGCTTCGCGCTGTTTTGTTAAAGTTATGTACCAACTTGCCCAACTACAAACCCTTCTGAGAGGCTCTTGTGCTGCCGCTTTAGCCCCAAGGCCTTCACAAAAGACGCACGAGAAGGCGCGCAGCCACTACCAGTAGTGCAGCTGGGGGAGAAAGGCCCAGCTGTGTGTGTGCGCAAACACTTGCTCCAACGAGATCGAAGGGGACCAGGCCCTTTTTTTGCTGATCATTACGAAGCAGTGTATGCTCTGCGGGGCTCAGAAAGAGAGTCTGTTTTATCTTACGATGACACCTGGCTCCGAGCAAAAAAACCATCTGTAGGTGTTCCTAAAAGCAACAGTTCCGAAGTGGTTGTGCACGTGATATAATTGTTACACAAAACTTTCTATGGGCTGATCTAATTTAAAGGGACACTGAAGTGAATTTGTCAAGCTCCCGTTTTTGCTTGCACTGCGTAGACTGGCTCAAATTAGCACACTTTTCATCGTCTATCCGGTTGACAAATCAGTAATTATTTTACAAAGCGCGAAAGAAGAAAAACTACCATGCGCGGTTTGCGGCAGCCGCACCAACTAAGCTGTGACGTTGGGAGGAGGGGGCACCGTGATTGGACGATGCCCAAGGTTAGCAATCAAACAAGTTTTGGTTTCGGTTTCGTTTTCGTTTCTGTAAAACAACATATTTGACATCCGATGGCGTCGTTGGATGGGCACTCTCAATATCCCAGTAATCGTAGTACCGCGCTTCTGCCATGTTGTCGGCTGTAAAATGCATAAGATAAGCCTCCCAGGACAGCTTGGAATCGTAGCATTCACTAGCCGAGGCCTACGCAGTGCATGAACGCCCTCCGCGTCCCCGCAGACACACAAATACATGCGCTTTTCCCCCATATTTGGAGCTTGCCTTACTCATGCCTGTATCGTAAAAAGCGTGTTCGCACCAGGCCAAGGGTCTGTTGATTCTGGCTTGTGCCCACTGCCCGCAAGCAGTCGGTGGTTATGGCAACAGCACGCCAACGAGAACTCGCTAGCGCGCCAGTGCCAGGCTGCGCGAGCTCTGCGGGCTAGTTCGTGGAGCAGTGAACGTTGCGGCCCAAAAAAAGGTGAACGCAGTATAGAAAACATCGGCGAAAAACAAACAAGTTAACTTATAAAAAAAAAAAAAAAAAGCTGCACCCGCGGGGATTCGAACTTGTGACGGGCAAAACACTCGCGATCTAAACCAAGCGCTCCAGACCACAGGGCCACGAACGAAAGGCTCCTGACAGTGGAAATATAAGGTATATAATGTATAACCAGTTTACACTTTTATTCAGTTTTAGTATTTCAAGCAGCTTAGGTGACTATTTGTTGTATTGCGCTCGTGCAGTCAGCGTCCCCCGAGTTTCCACAATAGCTCACATCTAGCAATTGCATTTCTTAGACGGAAAAGCGTTCGCAGATGCGTAGTCGTGCTGCTGACCGCTGTGCTTGTTCACCCAGCGCAAAAAAGTGCTTCCCGCACCCTAGTTTACGCTGTACGGTAAAAATATCAGTTGATTTTATTTCCTTAGTACCTATATTGACTTCGCTGCCTCTTCTACCCCTTCAAGAGGCCTTATATTTTTCTACTGGCGTACCAGTCAGCGAAGCGTCGCATGTGCGCTTGTGCAGCGCTTGTGTGAAGCGACCTTGACTTGGAGCTAGATACAGAGTACAAACTAACGAAGTAAAGAAAGGCACATTCTTCTATTCACAAACGTGTTGTGGCTTAGTTTCAACTGATCGAGCGAATTGCCATGAGCCGTTGGCAGCCGGCGGACTAAACGTTGGGCCGACTGACTCGGTCGCGGAAGGTCGGCGAGCCTTGCAGTAGCGCAGCCAATTGCGAGCTCGGCTCCTCTCGACGTCACACGAAAACGCCACAGAAAATGGGTGAGCGTAAAGAGGAGCACAGCATTTTCGAATTGATTTTTCTACTAAATAAATTCGCGTAAACGCCCTCAGAGTGGTCGAAACAGGGCCTAGGGACTCCGGACTACAATTTGCGCTCGTAATCCCGCATTGTTTACAAATCACTTCAGTGTCCCTTTAAAAGACAGACATTGCGAGACAGGCTGCTGCCCATGGTGCTTTCTTCATGCTTCAACCAGCCATCATGCTTACAGTTTCGTTTTGGAAAAGCACTGATGCGCAATTAGCGAAGTCGGTAATCTACAACAGTGAACGCAAGAGCCTCTGCAAGCAATGTGAAAGTGGCAACAGGAAGGAGATGCAAGTGGTGAAGCCTGAGCTTCCTATGTTCCGTTCTCAACCTGCGCACATGTTGCTACGGTAAAGTGTTACCGCGCCGGTTAGAACATGTGGGCTTCGTGGGCCTAAGATGGACCATTGTAGGATACGGGGGGTTTTACCACGCCCGCGAAATGACCCTCCCAAAATGCCCCATAGATGTTCGCGGTGTCTGCGAGGGACGCCACGACAGGTTCGACTCACCGAAAAAGGCGACGACAGGCTCCAAAGGGCCAGGACGAACCAGGAGATTTATTGGCCGAGTGGTACAGCGCATATTGATCGCCTCGACAGGTCTAAGAACTACGCAGTATCAACGCCACCTCAAGGCCTGGCCTCAAACGGGCTGCAATGACCAAGGCGACGCGTGGGCTGCCGGCGGGGTAGGACTAGGCCTACCTCCTGTGTCTGTTATTGCGGTCAGGGGCCCCACTGCGGACGGGTGGCGGCGAGGGCATGGACGAGCCGTGTTTCCCCATTTCCTATCCTCGATCCTGCATCTCATTTCCAAGCGCCAAGAGCAAGAGAGCAACCAAGTGAAACGCGCCGTGCTGATAAGGCGCGGGGCAGAGAAGGCAGGTTCCCGGGTGAGGAGGAGCTTCAGCGGCAGAGAGGGGCGGTTTTCCCCACTGGCACGTCGGTCCATGACGTCACGTGCGGCACGGGACAGCGCGCTCGTTTGAAGGCCACGCTTGCGGGAAGAGGAAAGTTAGATTCCCACAAACCTTGCCAGGGTACTTACTGAAGTGGTTATGCGACAAAGTGCTCTTCCCGTAGCCACAAGCCACTGTTGATAATCTGTAAATGGTGCGTCGCGTAGCTCTACCCTTGCAATGTTTGGGCCCACGCGACCAGGGGTGAGCCTCAGCCACGAGGACTACTCGACATGGGGGCCAGAAAAAGAGTGTTTACGTCACGCTATGTTCGTGTGAGAAAATAGAATACGAGATGGTTGTGATCGCCAGACGACGACGCGCACCTGAACAACACCTTGCCAGGGGGCCGCGCTTGCACGATATCTGAAGCAGCGCTCCTCGCTTCTGAAGGGACTTTGTTTGCGGCCGGCTTGACAGGGACTTGGTGTCTGCTGTAGGCGGGCGCACGGGCCACTCGAGAATGAAGTGACAAGAACTTGCTTAAGGCCCTGTCGATTTGAGCGTCCACTTGGTGGGGGATGGAATTGGGAATAACAGCCCTCAGAATTTTTAAAATTTTTGTGTAGGTGTGAACTTTTCACTTTTCAATACAAAAAGGGATATCAGAAGAGATTTTGAAAGTGAAGTTTTATATTGATAAGCAAAAAAAAAAATCTGGTGATCCTGTGTTCGCAGAAAACTCCTCCAGCAAACTTGATAAGCATGCCGTAAAAAAAACGTGGGAAGAGCATTAGAAGTAAGGGGAGGGAGTTTGGCTCAGCTTATCTCTCTCTCTCAGAAGAATGCACGCACAGCAATCGGGCTACTGAGTTAAATACAGATCAAGTGATAACGGCAGGCAGAGGCGACAGGTGTTGTGGGATGAGCAGCGTCAGAGTGGCAGTGACAAAGACTGTCCACAAGTTACTTCGAAAAGGAAGGCCACGCGTCATACGTATTTGCGAGGGGTAGGCAGCTTCCATGAATGAATGAAAATACCACAACCAGGCAATGTGTAATGAAAAAAGCTTTAATGAAGCAAATAACGACAGCATGTTACAGCTTTGCTGGTTACCCACGCGTATGGATTGAATTGCTGCTTTTTGTGTGCTATTTGTGAACAAGCCTTGACTGCGAAGTTTGAAACCCTCCTGAGTGAAAGACCACCAAGCCAGTGAGATAGAGGAGGGTTCGTCTGCATTCAATGCACAGGTGCCGTAGGTCTGCGCAGAGAGGCTCGCCTCGCACCAACAGAGACGCTCCTTCCTCTTTTGTGCTGATTCCTTCCTTTTGTCTTGGTGCACTGCCACCTTATTAGTTGGTGCAAGGGCTCTCAGTTTTTTCGCTCTCTTTGTTCGATGCAGGTTTCACCATCCCTTCCCCATCTGTGGATGGCCGAAGTTGGCAGCATCGCCCCCAGCCCGGCCATCGGCTGCTGCGCTGCCAGCAGTGCAACTTCATGGCATCGCGCCCAAGCCACCTGAAGAGGCAGCGCCCCCACCAGTGCAGCCACTGCGGCAAGGCCTTCATGCGGAAGGGCCACCTGGTCAACCGCCTGCGCCTCCACTCGGGCGAGAGACCCTTCCGCTGCCACCTGTGCTGCATGACCTTCACCCAGAAGTCCGCCCTGGCGAGACATTTGCGCAGCCACACGGCGAAACGATCCTTCCAGTGACTCTTCTGCCCATGGCCTTTGCGTACTGTCTCCAGCAGAGGAAGCACGAGGGGAGGCACCACCATTAGCGCTGGAGGAAAGAAGACCGTGCCCCTTTTTGCAGAACATTACACAGCGGGGTCATACAGCACACCACGATGTGAAGACTGAGAAGTAGAGAGAGCCTGTTTTATCGTGCACTGAAGCTTCACTCCCAGTGAAAATTTTGTCATCGCAGTGTGGCCTCACCATCCGGGTGACGACTGCTCCACTATAGCATCGAACGTGTTAGTGTGGGTGTAACCCAGTCGTGGCAGACAGTGGAGGCCTGTGTTGCTCCCAAGCAGCTTGTGCTGATGGCTGGCCCACCACCGTAGAGGGCCTGTTTGAACGACGCTGTAACGTTGCAGACTGATACAAGGAAAAAAATGGGGAGTCGCTATACTTCACTATGGATAGCTGTGCAAATGTGCATACTGCATGTATGTCTCTCTCTTGCAATTTCCGCTGTGATGGTACCTTTTGTCGGCAAGCAGCAATTGATGTCCAGGGGTTGTACCGGCGTGCTCGTTGTACGGATAGTCCTCAGTGATCCGTTACATTTTTTTTTTTTTAGAATGAACTTCAGGTGTCGCACTTTTTTGGTTTATGGAAATGCGAGCTGCTATGTTTGGAGCCCACCAAGCCTCCCTGTCTAACGTGCACAGATTTGTACGCAACACCGGGAAAATACACATGTGGACTTTTAGTGTGGAATGGTCTGAGCATTTAACCACCTCCCCAAATTTAATTTTTTTATGTCTAGGAGACGTTATGTTTTTCTGGTTGATTTTCATGCCGTCCTAATGAAAAGCATGTTCGAAAGTATTGTTTTCTTCATACCATCCTGCCCGCCCAATTGCTAACATTGTTCGTGACTACACAGTTGCAAATCGGTAGGTCTAAATTTAGTACATTGCTTGAATGTTTAGTGCGTGTTTATCATGTAATACCATATTTTCCTGTCTATAAGTTGCACTTTTGTACAAGTTGCACCCCCCTCAAAACAGCAGATTTTCCAAAAAGAAAACGTATATATAAGTCGCACCGGTGTATAACATGCACCGGTGTACAAAATGCACTTGTTAATCAGGTAAACTATTAGAGGATCAGTTTGCTAGAAAATGCGGCAAAAGTACACGATAGCGGCCGCCGCCTCCTCTGAATGCATCCCCCCGGTAAGCGGTGCTAGATGCGTGCATCTACCATCCAAAGTCCAGACAGAACTAACTACTCAAAAATGGTTTATTGGTACACACAGATGGCGTGTACTTACAGACGGCATTTGGGAAAAACCATCAACGCCTTCATCCTCCAACTCGCTTACAAATAATTCATTCATTTAGACTATAGAGCTGTGTCACTTAATGTGCGCTGACATCAAGCAGCACACAGGCACCTTTTCGAGCGCGGACCAAATTTATTCCATACATAAGTCGCACCAGTGGATAAGACACGCCAATGAAAACTTCAGAAAAAAAAACGCAACTTATACACCTGAAAATACAGTACATTTGCGTAAAGAAACACGAAATTTCGAAGGCACCTTACGATGTGAATGTGAAAGCACTATTGTGCAATGACCGAACGCGTCCTCTCATTACCATCATCATTGTTCCCCCTTTGCGTCTTTTTCTTCCTTTGTTTGACGAGCCTTCTTTTGAAGGCTTGTACCAGGCAAAGAGTGTCTGCTCCCCTCATCCTGTAACAGCTAGTTGTAATTCTCTGTATAATGTGGCCTAGTTGACGCAATTGTTGCTTGAGGAGGTTGATCTGACGGGTCAATTTGTTGTTGGCTGGAATGTGGAGTCCCATAATGCAGACCTTTTGGTCTTTTGGTATACCTTTTGGTCGTTGATGGTGGGGTAGAGTTGTTGGATTGCAGGGTCTTGAGAATTGCCTTTCTTTGTAAACAGTACTGTCTTTTGAGGTGCGCAATTGAGGCCTGTGGCATGCATGTGTTCGGTATAATATCTGCAGCTTCTTGGACTGTATCTTGTAGCTTGCCCAAAGCGTCCAGTTTGAGGGTTCATAAAGAAATGCCATCTGCATAGAAAGAAGGCTACCTTGAGGTTTGGGATGTGTTGTAGCTTCTGCGGTAAGTGGAGAAGAGTGAGATTGAAAAGGAGTGGAGAGAGGACTGTCTCTTGAAGGGTACCCTGTAACCAATTAAAAGCAAACACTCAAAAAGGTATTGATACAAACTTGGGTTTGAAGAATGGCTACATTACTTACCAAGGTAGAAACCTTTGTAAGCTCCAGGCCTGCCGAATCGGACAGAGCCGTGTGCTGACTCCTGCCAATCTCCTCCTTGGTCGCAGGCTCACAGATGTGCCTAGCCAGGAGATTGACTCATTACATGCCCCAACCGCCTTTTTGCACACAGATGCTGGGTGGCAATGTTGTAACCGAGAATGTTTGATGGAAAAATTTTTGACGAGGTGGCTGGCGGAATACCCATTGCAGCTTCGCTCTAAGCACTTCGCAAGAAAGAGAACAGTCAGCTAACTTGGAGTGCGAAATGTGGTGCTTGTTTACCAATCGACACCCTTGAAAATGTGGAAACTAGCCATACAGTCCAGGAGGCAACAGATGCGTTGATGGTTTCAGCTGCAGGATTGACTTAGAAACAACCAGAGAAGTACAGAGACTTTACATTTTTGAAATTTCTCCCTAGCCATTTTCCTGTGACCTGGAATGTGTAAAAATTACCGTTTTCATACTCCTTTGGAGCAAGCATGTTTGTTACTATTTTTAATCCGTTGTGTTTTTGTCCCTTGATATTATAAAAACCAACCCAAACCAACTAAAAGAGCGCAGGGCCTACTCGTTAGGTACTTGAATTTTGCCTCGAATGTGCACACGGTTTCTTTTGCAGTAAATAATAAGGGAATGTATGACTTAGACCAGCAAATTTAGTTTTTTGGAGCTATTCAGCAGGACCAAATTCAATATACTTCTTTTTGAAAAATGGTTTCAGATGGCTGGAAGGCAGAGTCAAGGGATAGACAGACAAATTTTTGCGCTTAGGTAGTCCAAGAAAGACTATCGTCTCTAGAGCATCGCTGCTGGCACTCCAGTGAGCTGGAAGGGCTCCAAGTTTTTTCTTTCCTTCCTGCTGCAGGATCCCCCTCTTCACCCTCTGTGGGAAGCCACAGGCAGCAACACGGCCTCCCGCCGGGTCGTCGGCTGCTGCAGTGCCAGCAGTGCAGCTTCTCGGCACTGCACCCGAGTCACATGAAGAGGCACCAGCGCTCACACACGGGCGAGCGCCCCTACCAGTGCAGCCACTGCAACAAGGCCTTTGCGATGAAGACCCACCTGGACGTCCACCTGCGCACGCACACGGGCGAGCGTCCCTACCAGTGCAGCCACTGCAACAAGGCCTTTGCGACAAAGACCCAGCTGGACGTCCACCTGCGCACGCACACGGGCGAGCGTCCCTACGAGTGCCACCTGTGCCCCAGCACCTTCACCCACAAAAGCACGCTGGATAGCCATGTGCGCAGCCACACGGGGGAGAGGCCTTTCCGGTGTCGCCTCTGCCCCAAGGCCTTCACTCATCGCCGCTGGCGGAAGGCGCATGAGACGAGGGAGCACAAAACCCAACCACTATAAAATGACCCCATGCTTGATTGCAGCAGGTTTTTTCTTTGTCAGCCTTCAAATTTTTTTATTTCTCCTTGTTTGTGACTAGTGAATTTTAGTGCAAAGGCATGACCTAACATCGGAGGTCAAAACACATGCACTGTCTTGTATCTTGTATCTGTATCTTGGACTTGTATCTTGGACTGTATCTAGTAGCTTGCCCAAAGCATCCCAGTTTGAGGGTTCATCTGTGTAGATAGTAACCTTGAGGTTTGGGATGTGTTGTAGTTTCTTCGGTAGAAGGAGAAGAGTGAGATTGAAAAGGAGTGGAGAGAGGACTGCCTCTTGCGGGGTGCCCCTGTCACCATTAAACTAGTAAGAAAACACTCAAAAAGGTATTGGGAAGAGCCAAACTTGTGTTTGAAGAATGCCTACGTTGCTTACCAAGGTAGAAACTGTTGTAAGCTCCAAGCCTACCAAAGTGGACAAAGAGCCATGTGCTGACTCCTGCCAATCCGATATATACGAGTTGCGAAACTCCCCTTAGGCCCCATGTATCGAAAGCCGGTCTTTGCTTGCCTCTCCTCCGCCGGGGCAAGCACGGGGCAAGTTGACTAGCCTGTCGCCTGTCAACAGGACGTTGAAGCAGTACTGAAGTGCTTGCAGCTGCTGCCATAAGTCATAAAAGGAAAAGCCGCTACAACACAAGTAAATTTCACCTAATTAATGTATTCTAATTAAAAAAAGCAATCTTTGTATTAAAAAAAATTTAATATTAATAGTTTAGCTAAGTTCAGTTTTTGTCTCCTAGGTGCCGCGCGTTGACTTGCCCCTCAGCTTCCACGGAGCACGGGGGCTAGCGCCGTCCGGATTCTGAAGCCGAGTTTCGCAACTATATATTGAGTAACTCTGCTGCCAATCTTCCCCTTGGTCGCAGGCTCACAGATGTGCCTAGCCAGGAGATTGACTCATTACATGCCCCAACCGCCTTTTTGCACGCAGATGCTGGGCGGCAATGTTGGTACCGAGAATGTTTGATGGAAAAATTTTGGATAAGGTAGCTGGCAGAATACCCATTGAAGCTTCAGTCTAAACACTTCGCAAGAAAGAGAACAGTCAGCTAAGCTGGAGTGGGAAATGCGGTGCTAGTTTACCAATTGACACCCTGGCAAGTGTGGAAACTAGCTATAGAGCCCAGGAGGCTACAGGTGTGGCGACGGTTTCAGCTGCAGGATTCACTTAGAAACAAACAGAGACGTACAGAGACTTTTACCTTTTTGAAATTTCTCCCTAGCCTTTTTCCTGCAGCCTGGAATGTGTAGAAATTACTGGTGTCTTACTTGCTTGTAGCATATTTCTTACCATTTTCAATGCACTGTATTTTTGTCTCTTCATGTTATAAAAACAAACCCAAAGTAACTAAAAGAACACAGGACATACCGGTGAAAGGGATGGACAACCAATTTTTGTCGCGTAGATGTTCTCTAGCTCATATGAAAGCCAGCGTTTTATATAGCCCGGGAACCATAAGCAATTTATAAACAAATTGGCAGAAATAATTTTAATTTGGCAGCGAACTTTCTCAAATCGGAAGGGTGGCTGTTTTGTAGTGTCGAAACTTGACACTACAATTAGTGTCCCTGTCACGTGACGTGCAAACCCAGCAGCTACTGTAACTGCTGAAACATTCATTCACTTACTGAAAACCTTTTAACACAAGTATTTGTTTAAGTTTAAATTGTATATGTGTTTTAAATATTCTTTTGAAAATTTTTAAGACACGCCGCCCACCAACGCCTCCCGCCAATGATGGGTTGCTCTCAGTGTGGCTAACTGAGCCTCCATGCCCAGAATCAACGTCAGCGTTCAGTAAACAGACCCAGTAAAGGAGTTTTGACGATTCTGCCTGACTCGGGGGCCTTTGTTCCAGCAAAATATTCTATTTCAGTTTCCAAATACGCCAGCGGCACCTTAAAAAAAAAAAAAAAAAGGACACGCCCAGGGAGAATTGAACTTCTGACCTCCACAACGTGAAGCATGCATTTTACATATCATGCATCCCAACAGATGGCGCCTTCGTGCAGAATAGACGGGTGAATTTATAAAAAAACTCACAAAGGAATAAGAAAGCCTGCGATTCACTTTTTTTTTAGCTCGGCACAAGTTTTTAAATATCGCTTTTCATTTCGCATACAGACAAGTATTTTGCCGCGCTACTGTATATCATGTTTGCCAGCATTATTTTTCGGAGAACACACACGCCTTGTTGATCTAAAAATTTCGATTTAAAAAGTTATTGGGGGTTATCAGCAAAACCGCTTCTCTTTAAGGTGCTTTAAGTGATGCCCTTTCATTTCGGACAGAGAATACATACTCAACAAAAATCGGTTGTCTGTCACTTTAAGCACTTGAATTTTGCCTCATGTGCGCAAGGTTTCTTTTGTGCTAAATAATAAGGGCATGTATGACCTAGGCTAGCAGATTTGGTTGTTTGGAGCTGTTAATAGGATATATGCCACTTTTTGACGAAGGGTTTCCACTTTCGGCTGGGTATTGCGGTGCCGACCATGGGGGCAGGGGTTCGATCCCCAGCCGCGGTGACCACTTTTTTGGTGGAGACAAAAAGCAAAAATGCCATGTGTACAAGATTTTGGTGGTCAAAATTAATCCGGAGCCCTCCAGTACGGCGCACCTCATCGCCTGTGTTGCATCAGTGCGTTAAACCCTACAATCAATCAGTCAACTTTTGGCCGGAAGACTGAGTCGAGGGACAGACAGACAAGCCAAAATTTTTGCATTTAGGTCATCCAAAAAAGACTGTCGTCTCTAAAACGTCGCTGCATGCGCACTGCCACTGCGGTTGTCGTGGAAAAGGCTCCCAGTTTTTTCCTCTCCTCCCTGCTGCAGGATCCCCCTATTCCCCCTCCGTGAAAAGCCAAAGGCAGCAGCCCGGCCCCCCGCCGGGTCGTCAGCTGCTGCAGTGCCAGCAGTGCAGCTTCTCGGCACTGTACCCGAGTTATCTGAAGAGGCACCAGCGCTCACACACGGGCGAGCGCCCCTTCAAGTGCAACCACTGCGGCAAGGCCTTTGCGTGGCAGAACCAGCTGAACGTCCACCTGCGCACGCACACGGGCGAGCGTCCTCACCAGTGCCACCTGTGCCCCAGCGCCTTCACCCACAAAAGCGCGCTGGACAGCCATGTGCGCAGCCACACGGGGGAGAGGCCTTTCCGGTGTCGCCTCTGCCCCAAGGCCTTCACTCGTCGCCGCTGGCGGAAGGCGCATGAGACGAGGGAGCACAAAACCCAGCCACTATAAAATGACACCATGCTTGATTGCAGCAGGTTTTTGTGCTTTGTCAGCCTTTGAAATTTTCAATTTCTCCTCGTTTGTCACTAGTGGATTTAAGTGCAAAGGCATGACCTAACGTCGGAGGTCAAAACACGGGCATTGCCATGGCAGCGAGATGGCGCAAAAAGCAAGACGATCACCAAAATGCCATATTTTGGAATCTTGGTTAGAAAGAGAGAGAGAGAAACATTTGAATTCAGGCATTGCAAGAACTTAAGGCGAAAATGAAGCTCAATTGCCCATGCAAAAGAACTGCATACGATCGACCAGTTGCTTCAAGCGGAAGACAAATGAGAAGAAGGAGTGCAACCACCATGGAGGAAAGAAGGCCCACCCTTGGCAGTTGTTACAAAACAGTGTCCTGCAGCATTACAGGGAATGGGGGACTCAGAGACCCTGTTTTATTGTACATTGGGACTTCACTCTGCGTTGAAAATTGCCACGTTTGTCATCCTGTCGGCGCCTCCACAGCGGGGTGACAATTGTTCCTCGCTGTTGCAGGAAGTGTGATTGTTGGTGCGACCTGTGGCAGACAGTGGCATCCTGTATCAGTCACTGTCAACTCGCGATGAGCGCCTATTTGAATGTGTGTTGCAGCTTTGCTGTTTGACAGGAGCAAGCAGGCACACCAGCTTTTAAGACGTGGGAATCATGATGTGTCACCATTCATGTGCATGCAAGCACACACAGTCTGCATATGTCGCATGTAATTTTCTGCTGTAATTGTGCCTTCTGTCGGTAAACAGCAGTTGATGTCCATGTGCTTTTTCTAGGGATCGTTGTTAAGGTCAGCTGGAAACATTCAGAGAGTGACATAAACTGACGGACAATCAGATAGACATAAGCTGTCACCAACTACGTGATGAAGTTCCTCTGTTTAGAAAATGCTTTGAACAAACAAGTGCAAACTAATGAAAAAAGACAGATAAGTGTAGGGGTCGTTACTTTTTAATAATGGATACCAAACACTGGTTTTAATATCGGGGAAAGCCACGTCCCTCCACACACTTTTGCTGTATGGTTTGCTTCCATTTTTTTTATGTATTTGCTTAACAGTAGTAGTAAACTCCAGTGGTTAGTTCGCATCAGTGAATGTCTGTGTGTGTTTCTTCGATTCCTCAATGTTTCTTGTTGGAACCTTAAAATTTGATCGAAGACGACTTATCCAACAACCTCAGTAGCCGCAAGTTGTACTCTTTCCTGGCATGAGGAGGAGGATGAGGAGGAAGAAACTTCCCTCTCCTCTCTTACTGTGTGTCGAAAATGTCGTCAAATAACTATGCAATCCTGGAACAGAGGTGCACGGACCGTGGGAAAGCATGTCGCACACACGCTTTCACACACCTGCGTTCCAGGAAGTGGCTAAAGCAAACAGATAGACGAGCTCTTGAAACTGACGGCGCATATGCTGACCCCTTCCTTTCCCCTTGCCGGAGTGGTGAGATGAAAGGGAAAAACGAGGGTGAATTCAGAGACGGACAGATGAAGTCTGGGCGGCGGAGCTCGTGGTCCGTCGTCAGCCTCCACGCCAGCATTGGCTTTTAGCCGCCTGATTTCAAATAATTGTATAGTTCGTACTGGCAATTGAGTCGGTTGATAGAAGATCCTTAGTGCTGCGGTGGCTCAGAGGAGAAGCCTCGAGGAAAGAACCAACTGAGATAACTTTCTTGCACTCTTTTCACGCATCAAATGCCTGGAAAGAGTAAAACAGATGGCGGAGACAAAGCGGCTCTTGGTAGCTGCCTCACTAGCCCACCTCCTCATTGCTCCTCATTGAATCCCGAGCTACCAAATGGCTTTCACATAGTCTGCGTGTGAGCGACGGCAAAAAGCATGTTGATAATGTTTTGCCGCTCTGAAGTTTCACTTAAGACCCTACACATTCCTATGGTGTCCAGTAAGACTTTAACACAGGCTGTTTTAGATGCTTGCAGGCAGATCCCCTCGTAGAAGCTTTTGCAACCGAGTTTAGGGGTGTAACCGGTATTTAAAAATTGGTTTGGACATTCGTGTGTCACTTATCAGTGAGTCCCTGAGAAAAATGTGCAGCTTCTTTACTCTTTGAGTCTTCAATTCTCCAATACTACACCTTTAGTTTGCTTACCCTCTGCACATTATCTTCTTCCGGTTAAAAACAAAGTTTCGGGGGAAAGCACATGAGCTCTGCAAATCTCAGTGCCTGGTGAAGTTATTGTCGATCGAATTTGGTGGTAACCGGTTGAGGGTAAATATTTATTTCATCAGCCATTTCACCAAGCCCTGGCCGATTCCCCTCCATTGCTATGTGGTACCGTACACTGGCATGTATGTATTATGGGTCTGCCTTGGAGGACTTCCAACTGGATCAACGTAATTCGGCTGAGCGCACTGTACATGTGCTGGTGCAGCCACCTTGACAGTGCTGAGTCAGCTGGTGCGAATGTTCCGTGCGCGGCAAAGCACCTCCAGTGATGAACACTCCCATTGCTTCCCAACTTAGGCATGAACTTAAGAGGTTTCACCACGATGCGGGAGCTTTTTTAGTGTGAAAGCACTAGACATGCGAAGCCTCGATTGTGAAGTTTCAAAACCCTTATAAGCGAAAGACAGCCGAGCCAGTAAGAAAGAGTAATGTTAGTCCTTGTTGCTAGGCAGTGTTCAGCCACATTAGGCTTGGGTAGAGAAGTTTGCCTGGCACCAAAGGTGACGCTGCCTCCTCTTTCATGCTGGTTCTCTCTCTTATGCCTGACTGTCACCGTGTTTGTCAGTGGAAGGGCTCAGAGTTTCTCTTTCCACCTGTTGCAGGCCCTTCTCCTTTCTTGGGTGGCCACGGTGTGCAGCACAGCCCCCCGCCGGGTCGTCAGCCGCTGCAGTGCCAGCAGTGCAGCTTCATGGCACTGTACCCGAGTTATCTGAAGAGGCACCAGCGCTCGCACACGGGCGAGTGCCCCTTCAGCTGCAGCCACTGCAACAAGGCCTTTGTGACGAAGACCCAGCTGGACGTCCACCTGCGCACGCACACGGGCGAGCGTCCCTACCAGTGCCACCTGTGCCCCAGCACCTTCACCCAGCAGGCCCACCTAGACAGCCATGTGCGCAGCCACACGGGGGAGCAGCCCTTCCGGTGTCGCTTCTGCCCCAAGGCCTTCTCTCGTCGCCTCTTGCAGAAGACGCACGAGGCGAGGGAGCACGAAACCCAGCCACTATAAAATGACACCATGCTTGATTGCAGCGGGTTTTTGTGCTTTGTCAGCCTTTGAAATTTTTAATTTCTCCTCGTTTGTCACTAGTGGATTTTAATGCAAAGGCATGACCTAACGTTGGAGGTCAAAACACGGGCATTGTCATGGCAGCGAGATGGCGCAAAAAGCGAGACGATCACCAAAATGCCATGTTTTGGAATCTTGGTTACAAAGAGAGAGAGAGAAACATTTGAATTCGGGCATTGCAAGAACTTAAGGCGAAAATGAAGCTCAATTGCCCATGCAAAAGAACTGCATACCATCGACCAGTTGCCTCAAGCGGAAGACAAATGAGAAGAAGGAGCCCAACCACCATGGAAGAAAGTAGGCCCCCCTTGGCAGTTGTTACAAAACAGTGTCGTGCAGCATTCCAGGGAGTGGGGGACTCGGAGAGATACCCTGTTTTATTGTACATTGAGATTTCACTCAGAGTGAAAATTGCCACGTTAGTCGTCCTGTCGGCGCCTCCACAGCTGGGTGACAATTGTTCCTCGCTGCTGCGGGAAGTGTGATTGTTGGTGCGACCTGTGGCTGACAGTGGCATCCTGTGTCAGTCACTGTCAACTCGTGATGAGCGCCTATTTGAATGTGTGTTGCAGCTTTGCTGTTCGACAGAAGCAAGCAGACACACCAGCTTTTAAGATGTGGGAATCATGATGTGTCACCATTCATATGCATGCAAGCACACACAGTCTGCATATGTTGCATGTAATTTTCTGCTGTAATTGTGCCTTCTGTCGGTAAACAGCAGTTGATGTCCATGTGCTTTTTCTAGGGATCGTTGTTAAGGTCAGCTGGAAACATTCAGAGAGTGACATAAACTGACGGACAATCAGATAGACATAAGCTGTCACCAACTACGTGATGAAGTTCCTCTGTTTAGGAAATGCTTTGAACAAATGAGTGCAAACTAATTAAGAAAGACAGAAGGGTAGGGGTCGTTTCTTTTTAATAATGGATACCAAACACTGGTTTTAATATCGGGGAAAGCCACGTTCCCCCACACACTTTTGCTGTATGGTTTGCTTCCATTTCTTTGATGTATTTGCTTAATAGTAGTAGTAAACTCCAGTGGTTAGTTTGCATCACTGAATGCCTGTGTGTTACTTCAATTCCCTAATTTTTCTAGCTGAACCTCGAAATTTAATTTACAATGACTTATCCGACAACCTCAGTAGCCGCAAGTTGCACTCTTTCCTGGCGTGAGAAGGAGGAGGAGGAGGAAGAAACTTCCCTCTCCTCCTTACTCTTTGTTGGAAATGTCAAACTAACTGAAATGTCTCTCGACAGAGGAAAGCGTGTTGCGCAGTGCCTTAATTCTTGCGCCGGCTTTTTCTGGAACCGGTCGTATCTGCTCACACTGGATGTTCTGAAAAGCAGCGCGCGCAGAGGCAGAAATGCACGGGTAGATGAGCTCTTGAAACCAAAAGACCATATCCTGACCCCTTCCTTTCCTCTTGCCTGAGTGGTGGGATGAAAGGGAAAAACTAGGGTGAATTCGGAGGCGGACAGATGGGGTCTAAGCGGCAGAGCTCGTGGTCCGTCATCTTAGGCTCCACCCCAGCATTGGTTTTTAGCCGCCTGAATTTAAATAATTGTATAGTTCGTACTGGCAATTGAGTCGGTTGATAGAAGATCCTTGGTGCTGCAGTTGCTCAGAGGAGAAGCCTCAAAGAAAGAACCAACTGAGATAACTTTCTTGCACTCTTTTCACGCGTGAAATGCCTGGATAGAGTAAAACAGATGGCGGAGACAAAGCGGCTCTTGGTAGCTTCCTCACTAGCCCACCTCCTCATTGCTCCTCATTGAATCCCGAGCTACCAAATGGCTTTCACAAAGTCTACGTGTGAGCGACGGCAAAAAGCATGTTGATAATGTTTTGCCGCTCTGAAGTTTCACTTAAGACCCTACACATTCCTATGGTGTCCAGTAAGACTTTAACACAGGCTGTTTTAGATGCTTGCAGGCAGATCCCCTCGTAGAAGCTTTCGCAACCGAGTTTAGGGGTGTAACGAGTATTTAAAAATTGGTTTGGACATTCGTGTGTCACTTATCAGTGAGTCCCTGAGAAAAATGTGCAGCTTCTTTACTCTTTGAGTCTTCAATTCTCCAATATTACACCTTTAGTTAGCTTACCCTCTGCACATTATCGTCTTCCGGTGAAAAACAAAGTTTCAGGGGAAAGCACATGAGCTCTGCAAATCTCAGTGTCTGGTGAAGTTATTGTTGATCGAATTTGGTGGTAACCGGTTGAGGGTAAATATTTTTTTCATCAGCCATTTCACCGAGCCCTGGCCGATTCCCCTGCATTGCTATGTGGTACCGTACACTGGCATGTATGTATTATGGGTCTGCCTTGGAGGACTTCCAACTGGATCAACGTAATACGGCTGAGCACACTGTACATGTGCTGGTGCAGCCACCCTGGCAGTGCGGAGCCAGCTGGTGCGAATGTTCTGTGCGCGGCAAAGCACCTCCAGTCATGAACACTCCCAATCCTTCCCAACTTAGGCATGAACTTAAGAGGTTTCACCACGATGCAAGAGCTTTTTTAGTGTGAAAGCAGTAGACATGCCAAGCCTCGATTGTGAAGTTTCAAAACCCTTCTGAGCGAAAGACAGCCGAGACAGCAAAAAAGAGTAATGTTAGTCCGTGTTGCTAGGCAGTGTTCAGCCACATTAGGCCTGGGTAGAGAAGTTTGCCTGGCACCAAAGGTGACGCTGCCTCCTCTGTCGTGCTGGTTCTCTCCTCTTATGCCTGACTGTCACCGTCTTTGTCAGTGGAAGGGCTCTCAGAGTTTCTCTCTCCTCCTGTTGCAGGCCCTTCTCCTTCCCTGGGAGGCCACGGTGTGCAGCACAGCCCCCCGCCGGGTCGTCAGCCGCTGCAGTGCCAGCAGTGCAGCTTCACGGCACTGCACCCGAGCCACATGAAGAGGCACCAGCGCATACACACGGGCGAGCGCCCCTTCAACTGCAGCCACTGCGGCAAGGGCTTCGGGCAGAGGAGCCACCTGGTCGAGCACCTGCGCATCCACACGGGCGAGCGTCCCTACCAGTGCCACCAGTGCTCCAGCGCCTTCGCCCAGGTCAATGCCCTGTATCGTCACGTGCTCAGCCACACGGACGAGAGGCCCTTCCGCTGCCGCTTCTGCCCCGAGGCTTTCGCACGCCGTATCCAACAGAAGGCACACGAGAAGCAGCACAGCAGCCACCAGTAGTGCAGCCCGAGGGGAACGGCCCAGCAGGGTGTGTGCAGAACTTTGTCGGAGGGCAGTGAGCCCCTCTTGGTGGATCGTTATGAAGCAGTGTGGGACTCTGATCGAGAGCCTGTGTTTTGTACGTTGCGACTTCACTGCAGGCAAAAATTACCAGGTTTGTCAATGCATCGGTGCCTCCGCAGCCGTGTGACAATTGTTCCTCGCTGCTGCAGGAAGTGTGATTGTTGGTGAGACCTGTGCCAGACAGTGCCATCCGGTGTCAGTCACCGGCAACTCGTGATGAGTGCCTGTTTGAATGCAGGCTGCAGCTTTGCTGTTCGACAGAAGCAAGCGGACGCACCACCTTTTAGGAAGTGGGAGTCATGATGTGTCACCATTCATATGCGTGCTAGCACGTGCAGTTTGGATATGTCGCATGCAATTTCGTGCTGTAATTGTGCCGTGTGTCGGTAAACAGCAGTTGATGTCAAGTGCTCGTCGTGTGTGCTCTTTTCTAGAGATGGCTGTAAGGGTCAGATGAAAACATTCAGAGAGTGATAAAAACTTAGACACTATCTATCTGTTAAGTTTGGTTCCACTGTTTAGAAAATGCTTTGAACGAGAGAGTGCAGACTTTAACGAAAAAAGACAGAGAAGGGAGGGGTCGTTACTTTTTATCCCCTTCCCCTTTCGCGATATGGTTTGTTTTCATATTTTATATATTTGCTTAACAGTACTAGTAAACTTCAGTAGTCAGTTGGCATCACGAATGTCTGTGTGTTACTTCAATTCCCTAATTTTTCTAACTGAACCTTAAAATTTAATCTACGATGGGTTATCCAACAACCTCAGTAGCCACAAGTACTCTTTTGTGGCATGAGGAGGAGGAGGAGGAAGAAACTTCCCTCTCCACATCACTCTTTCTTGGACATGTTGACAAACTTCCGTATAAGGTGGAATATAGGGCGACCGACTTACCTTGTGGCCGAGAAATTTGGAAAAAAATTGTTACATATCACCGTTTTGTTGAAGCTGTAAGCACTTTTTTGTCTATCGTAACTCAATAGAGCTGTTTGGAGTCTTGTCGGACTGCCTTTGCCTGGCTGTCTCCCACACAAGTCGTTCTTGGTGCAGTCCGAAGAATTGCTTACGAAGAGCTTTTTAATAACCACTCGCAAGACCATGTCATCAGTTAGCTAGAGCCAAGCATGGGTCACCCATGTGCAGACCTCCGCGGAATTTGGTTTGCGCAAGCCACCAGCAAACGTCTTGTTGTGTCCTTGGCCATCCATTCGTCGAGACGTCGCACAATGCTCGCAGACAAAAGTAGCCACCTTATTCCTCAGTTCTAGGTGCACAGCGCAGCACCCACAAAACGAGGTCCTCTGAGCATTGCATATCGGGAGCTGCCCCTTCAGCTGACGCCAGTAGCGTGCACTCTCTTCGGTGACACTGTACTGGCGGTCTGGAAAGGGAGCTCATGGCTAGGCTCCCCCCCGAGCACTGATTTCTAGCCACATGATTGCAAATAAATGTACGGTTCGTACTGGTGATTGAGTCGGTTGATTGAAGATCCCAGGGATTAGATCCTTGGTACTGCAGCGGTTCAAAGAAGCTTCAGGGAGAGTACCAACTGAGATAACTTTCTTATACTCTTTCATGCCTGAAAAAAGTGAGGGAGACAGCGGATACGAAGCGGCTCTTGGTAGCTGCCTCACCACCACCGTGTTGTCACTGCTATAAGTAGTCGTTAACCTCCTCTTAAATGACGCCTCCAATCCTCCATTTCCACCTTCGTATCTTATATTGTTATGTGACCTGTGTTTCCCGAATGCATTGAACTGAAGCTGCTTGCTTCTCCACAAGACATTTGGAATATGCATTGCATCACGGGGTGCCGAAATGTGCAGCTCCGGTAGATTTGTGGGTCGATACAGCATCTTCTAGTATTAAAACAATGTATTACATTTTTTTTTTTTTATGTAAAGCTCAGGTGATGCACTGTTCCAGTTCATGGAAGTGCGCGCTGTTATGCTTGGAGCCCACCAAGCCCCCACCTCAGATGCCCGGACGTGTACCATCATCATCATCAGCCTATTTACGCCCACTGCTGGGCAGAGGGCTCTCCCATAGATCTCCCAATTATACAGGTCCTGTGCTAACTGCGACCAATTTGTCCCCACAAACTTCTTGACCAGACATGTACACAACACCGGAAAAACACAGACGTGCCCATTTAGGGTAGAATGGTCTGAGAAGTTTTAAACTGTTTAACCACCGCCCAAATGTAATTTTATGATGTTTAGGCCATGCTTAAAGTTTTGGTGTTCCTGTTGCGTGCATTTTTAATAAGAAAAGCACGGTTTAAGTTCTGTTTTGCTCATACCATCCTGCCCACCGAGTTCTTGACTTTGTGACCGCAGAGTGGCCAGTCGTCACGGCTAAATTTAATAAATTGCTGGCATGCTTAGTGCATGTTTGTTATGTGCTATCGTTGTGTGAAGAAACGAAATTTTAACGGCCCCTTACGGTGCTGTGAATGTGGAAGCATTATTTTGCAATGGCTGAACACGTCCTCTCATTACACATTACCATCATTCCTCCTTTGCGTCTTTTCCTTGCCTTCTTTGCACTTTTGCGCACCATCATTTGGGACAGTGCAGTACGACCGCAGGTTTCAGTGATTGCCGCATGGTGGTGCTGGTGTTGAGTACTGAGCAGAGCAGACATTATGCGGAAAGGCACTTTGCTATTCGCTTGATTGCTACTTGTGTAATTAGCATGCCCAACGCACATTTCCGAGTCGAGGCCCACAACGTCGTCACTGCATTTGTCTTTATTAGCTGGAGCCATTTGGTATACGTATGCATGTGATTGTCTCGCATTCCAAACGCCCCGCGTTATATCCCACCAAGGCTCGAATTTTCCAAATTTCCTCTTCAACTCCATTCCTCTACTTCGTATACAAAAGGTTTTTGAGGACCTTGGTACTGCGTTAGCTAATGCCTTCACACCAAAGAGTCAATATTAACAAACAAGAAAGAAGTCAGACCATTTAAGTCTTGACAGGGATTGAAAACACGCTGCACGCTAATATGATGCCATTGCATTGTTTGACGGGGTCGCCGTGATCAGTGCATGGTGTTCTGGTCTTCGGCTGCCTGTTACGTATAACGACTGCAGGTGTTAGGCAAGCAGTCAAATAATCACATGGGTGGAACTTCAGAATACAATCACAAGAAACCTGTATGAGTAGTGTCTACTGAAGTTTTTTGGGCCAACGGCAGGTTTTTTGCTGTATCCTGGCATGACTTTATCTGGTTTATTTGTGGACAGTGCGTCAAGTGTGTGATTTTTGGTGGTAGGTGTTAAAAATCTGGTAAGTGCAAAAAAGTCACCAACATCCACCGTGGCAACATTTAGCCTTTCAATTATGCCCTTGAAAGGAGGTTGCTGGTTCCAGTAAAGATCAGAAGGGTCGGAGTTGCCAGCCACAACAATACAGTTGGTTTAATTGCTCGTCATTGATTCCCGACCTACAAGATGGCTTTCACAGAGGCTGTGTGTGGGTGACAGTAAAGAGCATATTGATAATGTTTTGCCCTTCTTAAATTTCATTTAAGACCCTACACATTCGCATGGTGTCCACTAAGACTTCAACACAGCTTGTATCAGATGCTTGCAGGCAGATCCGGTCGTAGAAACCTTCACAACCGAGTTTAGGGTGTAACTGATACTTGAAAATTGGTTTTGAAATCCGTGTCCCTTATCAGTGAGCCCCTGAGAAAAACATGCAGCTTTTTTACTCTTTAGGCCTTCAATTCTCTAATATTACACCTTTAATCAGCTTACCCTCTCTGCATATTATCTGCTTCCTGTGAAAAGGAACGTTTCGGGGGAAAGCACGTGAGCTCTGCAAATCTCGCTGCCTGGTGAAGTTATTGTTGATTGAATTCGGTGGTAACCGGTTGAGGGAGAAAATTTATTTCATCAACCATTTCACCAAGCCCTGGCCAATTCCCCTCCCTTGCTATGCGATACTGTTCACTTGCATGTATCTATTATGTGCCAATGTATTACGGCTGAGCGCACTGTACATGTGCTGGTGCAGCCACCCTGGCACTGCAGAGCCAGCTGGGGCGAATGTTCCGTGCACGGCAAAGCACCTCCAGTGATGAACACTCCCATTGCTTCCAAACTTAGGCATGAAGTTAGGAGGTTTTAGCACAGTGCATGGTAACGAGAGAAGAGCTTTCTTAGGGTAAAAGCATTAGACATGCCAATCCTGAGAAGCCTCGATTGTGAAGTATCAAACCCCCTTCTGAGCGAAAGACAGCCGAGCGAGCAAGAAAAAGTAGGGTTCGTCCATGTTGGTAGGCAGTGCTCAGGCACATGAGGCTTGAGCAGAGCAGTTTGTCTGGCACCAAAGGTGACGCTGCCTCCTCTGTCATGCTGGTTCTCTCCTCTTATGCCTGACTGTCACCGTGTTTGTCAGTGGAAGGGCTCTCAGTGTTTCTCTGTCCTCCTGTTGCAGGCCCTTCCCCCTCCCGCAGCGGTGCCAGGGTGCAGCACTACCCCCGGGCGGGTCGCCGGATACTGCACTGCCCCCAGTGCAGCTTCACAACACCGCACCCAAGCCACCTAAAGAGGCACCAGCGCATACATACGGGCGAGCGCCCCCACCAGTGCAGCCACTGCGGCAAGGGCTTCGGGCAGAGGAGCCACCTGGTCGACCACCTGCGCACGCACACGGGCGAGCGTCCCTTTCAATGCCACCTGTGCCCCAGTGCCTTTGCCCAGAAGACTAACTTGGTTGCCCACCTGCGCAGCCATGCAGCCGGGCATTTCTTTCGCTGATTCTTTCGCCCCGTGGCCTTCGCTTGCCATCTCCAGCAGACCACGCACAGCAACCACCAGTGGCAGAGCGGGAGAGGAGAAGGGCGATTCGTGTGTGTGCACGCATGATCGAACTGAAGCACGCCCCTTCTTGCAGATCATTACAAAGCTCTTTTATGGAGCATTCCAAGAGGTGGGGGCTTAAGAGGTGGGGGCCTGCTGGGTCCGAGAGAAAATTTTGCCGTCACATCGTGGCCTCACCAGCCGGGTAACAACTGCTCCACGCTGGTGCAGGAAGTGTAATTGTGGGTGGGACCTGTGGAGACAGTGCCGTCTGGTGTTGGTCTCAAGCGGCCGCCGTACAGTGCCCATCTGAACACGTGCTGCAGCTTTGCGGACTGACACAAGCAAAAAGGTGCACTTTTGTTGGGAAGGGCAGTTTCAATGTGTCGCCTTTGATAGAAATGCCTACAAATACATATATGTATTTTGCGTTTACGCCTCTCATGCAATTTTCTTCTGTGATGGTGCTTTCTCTTAGTGAACAGCAGCCGATGTGCTTCTGAAAAGTGCTTCCTGAAAAGGCAATTTCAAGAGGCAGCTAGAAATTGGATGTTCGGCTGTTTTTCGGACGTCCCACGGAAGTCCTTGGTTGCTTAGGCAGTCATCACCGGTTCTAAAACGGCAGTTTAAAATTTCGTCTCCAGCTTTATTTCGCCTCAGGCACTCAAAATTCTCCAACAAACACCCTCAATGTCCCCCATAGAAGTCACCTGGGCTCCTGCGCACGCTGGCCTGGAGGGGAATGAAGTTGCCCACAGTATGGCTCGAGAACTCACCGCCCTAACCAGGCCCAGCTCGTTCCTCTACCATGGCGCCAGGTCCGCTGGAGACCGGATGATTACGTACAATGAAATTACCACCCATTACCGCCTCTCTCGCCATGTATGCCCCCCCGACACACACCCAATTCACCAGCCAGCAAGAACACACATGGCGTCTTTTACAAGCGAACATATTTCCCAATCCCGTTAAATGAGGCCTAATTCACCCAGCCGTATGCAGGGTACGTAGGCTGGGTGCCGGGACTGGCACCCAGCCGAAGGGTGCCAGTCGCTCGGCCCCCTTCAGCACCTTATGTGGGGATGCCCGAGAGATCCCTATCCAAAAATAACCACATGTGAGCCGTGGGAAGAGGCATTGCACTGTCGAGACCAGGAGGTTCAAGCTTACTTCACTGGACGCCCGAGTGGCCACAGTCACCGCCAAAACGGCGGCCACCATCGGCGACTAACTGTGCTCACAAATAAATGTGTTTCTTCTTCTTCTTCTTCCACGATATCTGCAGTTTTGTGGAAATGCAGGGCATTACGTGGCCCTGGCTATGGGGGTACTCAGCAAAGAATGCTACGCATTAAAATAAATTACCATTATTATATTTAAATGGGCATGGTGATGATTATGTGTGGTAGCATATTTTCCGCTCCCCAGGGGATTAGTAGTAGTAGTAGTAGTGCGAGCGATCAAAGCAACTTTATTAAAAATGCCCGCCGAACGATTAGCCGTCCCATGTAAGGAAGGCGTCACCGTGACGCGGCCATGACGTCTTCCCGGCTGTTGCGCCTCTACTCTGGCCGCAGCTTCACTACTCCCTTTGGTCGACTGCGCCTGCCCCTGTTATGGGGTGGCAGCCTCCCTCCGGTTTCGCTCGGTCGTTGCCTTTCGAGGGCCGCCGAGATCTGCTGGACGGCCTGGGCTTGGACTTCTTGATCGTAGCAACGCATTGCGGCCTCGAGCCGCGGCAGGATCATTGTCATCGTTGTAGCTTGGTGCGGGTTCTGGGCACAGTCCCAAAGTATGTGAGCCGCAGTGGCTCTCTCCTTTGGGCACACACAACAAAGGTCACTTACATAAACACGTGGACATCACTTACATAAACACGTGGACACGTGTGCTTCGTCAGCACCGGGGTGAGTAACGACCCTGTCTGTAGTTGTCGATATATTACTGCTTCCTCACGGGTCAAGCCCGGATGAGGTGGTGGCATAGTCCTTCTATCTAGTCTGTACCACTTCACGATTTTATTGTAAGAGGTCATCCTGTCCCTGGTTTCCCACCACCACGTCGGGTCGACCACAGTAGCAGCGGAACGGTTGGTTAGTCCTCGTGCCGCCGCGTTCGCCGTCTCGTTGTGGTTTGCGTTGCCGTGATCCGAGACATCACTGCCCTTGTGCGCCGGAAACCACTTAGTAATTACAACACACCTACTTTCACTCGCGAGATCAATCGCATGCAACACACGTGCGGCTTCACCACACACTCTTCCTCTGGCGTAGTTTTTCACTGCCGTCCTAGAATCACAGAGCACAGTCGCGCAATCGGGGTCGGCGATGTCTAGGGCAATGGCCACTTCTTCTGCTCGATGCGCTGGAAGCGGTCATCGAGAACCTCACGGCATACTTCAACAAATGCTGGCGAGCCGGGTCACTGCCCCGGCAATGGAAAGCTGCCAAGACCATCTTGATTCCCAAAGTGGGCAAGCCACCCAACATTGAGAACCTCCGGCCGATTTCGCTTACATCCTGTGTGGGCAAAGCGTTGGAGCATGTTCTCATGAACAGGTGGCAGAGGTACCTGGAAGATTCGGGGCTTTACCCAAACACCATCATCGGGTTCCGAAACAAGCTCGGAACTCAGGACACCATGATACAACTAAAAAATGAAATCCTCGATGACACTACCAACACGCAAGACAACTGAGCCATCGTGGGTTTAGACCTGCAGAGTGTTTTCGACAAAGTGAGGCACTCAGCAATCCTGGCCCAGGTGTCGCGGCTAAACATGGGCAACAGAACCTATGCGTACATCAAAGATTCCTTGACGGCGCGGACCACCGAGATCAACGCCGGGGACCTGCGGCTCAAAGAGAAGAAGCTCGGCAGTGTCGGGACCCCCCAGGGCTCGGTCTTCTGGCCATTACTTTTCAACCTTGTAATGATTGGGGTGGCCGAGCGGCTCTCGCAAGTCGCGGGGGTCCGACACACCATCTATGCCGATGACATAACGCTATGGGTCCCAGGTGGAAGCGACGGACACATCGAGGGTGCATTGCAAGAGGCAGTTGATGCTATCGAGGAGCAGCTGGGCGGGTCCGGGCTCGTCTGCTCTCCAAGCAAGTCCGAGCTGTTGGTGATTTAACCGAAAGGGGCAGCTAGGAAGGTGAAAGACAACGATCCTGCGAGAGAGCAAGAGAAAATCAAGATCAGGAGGAGCGGCGGTCACACGATCCCAGAGGTAGAGAAGATCCGAGTGCTGGGTATGCTGATTGAGCGCAAACGAGTGAACGGCGAGACGGTGCACCGTCTCGCGGCCAAAGTCACCACGGCAATTCGCCTCATAAAGAGGGTGTCAAACAGAAAAGCAGGCATGAAGGAAGAAAACCTCACCCAGCTAGTGCAATCCTTCTCTATAAGCCACATTACACATTACGTATGTTGCTGCTTTCCACAACTGGAGGCAATGCGAGCGTAATAAGATTAACGCACTCATACTTAAAGCTTACAAGGCAGCACTCGGACTTCTCGACTGCACAAGCACGGAAAAGTTCCTGGCCCTGGGAGTGCATAACACCTTGGAAGAAATCGCCGAGGCGCAGAGGACCGCCCAGCTCGTGTGGCTATCGGAAACAAGAAAGGGCATCAAGTGCTGCGTGACCTAGGCCTGGAGCCAAAAGAAGGGGGACCCGAGAATACAGACGTGCATGTACCAGAAGCAATTAGCAGACGGTTGCGAGTATGTCCTGTGCCAAGAAATATGAACCCCGAGTTCAACAAGAAGCGGCGGGCGGCGAGGGCCAAGGCGCTCATCGATCTCCATGCCAAAGACGGGTGCTGTGTTTGTGGATGCGGCAGAGTATCCAGATGGCAGAAGAGCATTCGCCGCAGCAGTTGTAGGGGCAGCGACCGGTGCAACACGAACGGCGGCGAGTGTGCGGACTCGAGCGGCGCATCGAGTAATAGTAGTAAATACTATTAATTAAAAAAAGACACAAGCAGTTTTTTTTTTTTTTTGAGGAGGGGGGGGGGGGGGGGAGGGACCGAAGGGTGCAGGGGAAGGTAAAATGTCTTAGACATTCACAAGTTCACATAAAAATGTTCCGATGCCACTGGTGGCCAGAATGCGGGAGCACAGATACCGTATTTACTTGTGTAATGAACCCATCCCCCACTTTTCTTTAGAATTTACTTTCTTGCCACCTTGCATAAAAATGCAGTGGGAATATGTTTTTATCTTGTCATGGTTGTTGATGCCGTAGACCAGGGGTTCTCAAGCATGTTGGTCCCAGGGAACCCTGCTAAGTTCCGTTAAGTTCCGTTCCGTTAATTCAACCTTGTTTTGTTGGATTTTATCAGTTATAAGGCCAAGTCTAGGAGTGCCATTGGTGTATGAAGCTACGTTTTTTTTACTCTGGCCAATACAATTTTTCATTACTGCGATCGTGATTTGGTGGTCCCACCAGGATGTAATCGACGCGGTGTGAACCCCAATTCTTGCCCCATGAATTGGGAAAATTCTAAAACCAGAAAACAATTGTTGGTATACGTATACCAACAATTCTTAGCACTCATCTACCTATTATACGTACGTATAATGGGTAGATGAGTGCTAAGAATACGTTATCTTCTTTTATATAAAGACAAATCTTTGTCAGCAGTGTGCGAACGTTAAGGCATCCCCCTTTTTATTGCATGCGCATTTATTCTTCTTGTCGCCACCACAAAATGCACTGATAATCACAATATTAGTGTAACATTTATGTCTGTTGGCACCATTGGCGTTAACAACTCAAATATATTAGCCTCTTTATGTCCATGGAAACAAATACATAATTGCGCGAATTGCCATACGCCTGCGCGTAATTTTCGCTACTTTGTCGATAATGGTTGCCAGTGATATTTGCGCTCGGTCATCCTAAATGGCAGAGAGAGAGAGAGAATTGCTTTATTGAGGTAAGGAGGCCAGAAAACAGCAGTTCAGCCGTTCAGCCGATGCCCACTGTTCATTCACACAGTTCTCTGCATATGCATGCAAAGGCTCGCTGTTCATATGGAGTTCACAGTGAACTCGTTTTTTTTTTTTTTTTTGCTCGCTTCTCACACCTAAACCGGACAGATGGAGCGTGTGTGGTGCACTGTGGGGGAGACTGACAAGTTGCTACACCATTTTGTAGGGATCATTCTCAAGGGTGCATTCGGTAATCATTTCAAGGGTTGGTGGATCTTCCCGCACCCGGCGTATGTGTTCGGATTCGGATGTAGGTACCGGGCCAATGGACGTGCAAAGTGATCGCGGCTGTTTAGATCTTCTCTCGCCCATGATGAGCGGTTGTGGAAGTACCCACCTTACATTTTCCCACCAGATGCCAGTACACCCAGCATAACAACTACAAAAATCACCACACTGACACAGAACAGAACATTACACGTTCAAACGACGACCCTAGCCACCACCATGCTAGCCACAGAACAGGGAGCCCCTAGGCCCCTGCCAACTCTTCACACTATCCCCTGCCCTCTCGCTTCTGTTCCGATGAGTTAAACGGGGGTTTGTTCACCGTAATTCAATTTTCTTGCCTTGTCACTGCTCGTGCCAATCTGCTGGGACAGCGCGCACCGCTTTCTTTATCTCTTGTTTATTGCTCTGCCTAGAACAGCACGAACGCGCAGTCTTTTCCTTTCTGCTTGCTTTTATTTCACACATGCTGAGGTTTTTCTGTCATTTTTAATGCGCCGTTAATTCAAAGAACACGGGTTTTGTCGTTTAAATGTTTACATTGTGACTCGAAGGTGCCTGACGTTTTCTTTGTGAGAAATAATGAGGGCAGGTATGACCTAATATAAACCGGTAGATTTAGATGTTTGGAGCAGTTCTCTTTTCCTGACGAATGTATTCAACTGTGGCCAGAAGGCTGAGTCAAGGGTCAGACAGGCAGACCGGAAGTAAGCTGTTCAAGTAGCCTAAGAAAGCCTTATAATCTTCAAAGCCTCGCTGCTGGTGCACTGCCACTGTGTCAGCGGAAGGGGTTCCAGTTTGTTCCCTCTCTCCTTGCTGCAGGCTCCTCTGCCTCTCCCCCCTTTCCGAATGGCCACAGGGTGCAGCACGACCCCCAGCCGGGTCGCCGGCTTCTGCACTGCCCCCAGTGCAGCTTCGTGGCCGCACGCCCAAGTCATCTGAAGATCCACCAGCGCATCCACTCGGGTGAGCGCCCCCACCAGTGCAGCCACTGCGGCAAGGCATTTGTGCAGAAGGGCAACCTGGTGACCCACCTGCGCCTCCACGCGGGTGAGTGCCCCTTCCGTTGCCTCCTGTGTGCCTGGTGAGCCACGTGTGCAGCCACAGAGTCTGAGAGGCTTTAATAAAACAGCGCGAAGCACGGGACAAAGGAAAGATGAAGACAACACAAGCGCTGACTATCAACTGTTTATTTGAAAGCAAAGAACGAAATATATAGGCGAAATGTTATCAAAGAGTAGCCGCGCGCATTTCGCCTATATATTTCGTTCTTTGCTTTCAAATAAACAGTTGATAGTCAGCGCTTGTGTTGTCTTCATCTTTCCTTTGTCCCGTGCTTCGCGCTGTTTTGTTAAAGTTATGTACCAACTTGCCCAACTACAAACCCTTCTGAGAGGCTCTTGTGCTGCCGCTTTAGCCCCAAGGCCTTCACAAAAGACGCACGAGAAGGCGCGCAGCCACTACCAGTAGTGCAGCTGGGGGAGAAAGGCCCGGCTGTGTGTGTGCGCAAACACTTGCTCAAACGAGATCGAAGGGGAGCGGGCCCTTTTTTTTGCTGATCATTACGAAGCAGTGTATGCTCTGCGGGGCTCAGAAAGAGAGTCTGTTTTATCTTACGACGACACCTGGCTCCGAGCAAAAAAACCATCTGTAGGTGTTCCTAAAAGCAACAGTTCCGAAGTGGTTGTGCACGTGATATAATTGTTACACAAAACTTTCTATGGGCTGATCTTATTTAAAGGGACACTGAAGTGAATTTGTCAAGCTCCCGTTTTTGCTTGCACTGCGTAGACTGGCTCAAATTAGCACACTTTTCATCATCTATCCAGTTGACAAATCAGTAATTATTTTACAAAGCGCGAAAGAAGAAAAACTACCATGCGCGGTTTGCGGCGGCCGCACCAACTAAGCTGTGACGTTGGGAGGAGGGGGCACCGTGATTGGACGATGCCCAAGGTTAGCAATCAAACAAGTTTTGGTTTCGGTTTCGTTTTCGTTTCTGTAAAACAACATATTTGACATCCGATGGTGTCGTTGGATGGGCACTCTCAATATCCCAGTAATCGTAGTACCGCGCTTCTGCCATGTTGTCGGCTGTAAAATGCATAAGATAAGCCTCCCAGGACGGCTTGGAATCGTAGCATTCACTAGCCGAGGCCTACGCAGTGCATGAACGCCCTCCGCGTCCCCGCAGACACACAAATACATGCGCTTTTCCCCCATATTTGGAGCTTGCCTTACTCATGCCTGTATCGTAAAAAGCGTGTTCGCACCAGGCCAAGGGTCTGTTGATTCTGGCTTGTGCCCACTGCCCGCAAGCAGTCGGTGGTTATGGCAACAGCACGCCAACGAAAACTCGCTAGCGCGCCAGTGCCAGGCTGCGCGAGCTCTGCGGGCTAGTTCGTGGAGCAGTGAACGTTGCGGCCCAAAAAAAAGGTGAACGCAGTATAGAAAACATCGGCGAAAAACAAACAAGTTAACTTATAAAAAAAAAAAAAAAAGCTGCACCCGCGGGGATTCGAACTTGTGACGGGCAAAACACTCGCGATCTAAACCAAGCGCTCCAGACCACAGGGCCACGAACGAAAGGCTCCTGACAGTGGAAATATAAGGTATATAATGTATAACCAGTTTACACTTTTATTCAGTTTTAGTATTTCAAGCAGCTTAGGTGGCTATTTGTTGTATTGCGCTCGTGCAGTAAGCGTCCCCCGAGTTTCCACAATAGCTCACATCTAGCAATTGCATTTCTTAGACGGAAAAGCGTTCGCAGATGCGTAGTCGTGCTGCTGACCGCTGTGCTTGTTCACCCAGCGCAAAAAAGTGCTTCCCGCACCCTAGTTTACGCTGTACCCAGCCGAAAAAAACCATTGGCCGACCTATTGGCGTTCCAATTGGTCGGCCAATTGGTCGACCAATTGGCCGGCCAATTGGTCGGCCAATAATGTTTTAGGCACCCATTGGCGTACCCATTGGCCGGCCAATTGGGCGACCCATTGGCCGTCCTATTGGGCGACCTATTGGCCGACCCATTGGAACGCCAATAGGTCTTCCCATTGGCCGCCAACTTGTTGCACTTTTAGTTGGTTCATCCCACTGCCGCAGCCACTCCATCTGAGCTGCCGCTGCAGTGCGTTGGTTACCTGTATCACAAATACAAGAACTCTCGGAATGAATGAATACCTTTATTGCTCTGTTTGTATACACAGCATGCAGACAGTTCGTCGTTTAAGCAATTTTTCACAGGCCATTGTCCATGCCGTGCTCCGCTCGCCGCAGGCTGGCTGGACCTTCACAAAGTGAGTGGCAAAAGCGAACAATGGGTTAAGTTTATGATAAACCGCAGTTTCGCGCATTAAAACAACAAGGCACTGAAATGTTGAAAGACGTGAGCTCACCTCTTCAACAACGTCCCATGCATGGCGAACTGCGTTGCGCGGCGATGTCGTGAACCCGTCAATCGTAACATGAACAGCCCTGAAATATATTTAGGCAGACAAATTAATTCTTAATAACACCGCTCACGCTATGATTGGTGAAAATGGCAAGGAAAACTTACATATAAACAGTATACTCACATAAACAGAGACACTCTTCCTTCGGTGCGAGGCTTAGCGGCGTTCAGCGTAAAGATGCATCTTGAAACACACTGCTATGGGTGTGCGATATCATCGTCGTCACTTCTCACACTCTTGCAGACCACCTTACATTTCCAATGCAATGCAGTCAGAGAAGACTGCGTGTGCAACCGATCAACACGCCTACACTACCTACACCGCCAACACCACGTTGAATATCACTTATCCACTGTCCGTCTATGGATTGGATTCGATTGGATTGGATCGGGGTTTTATTTCAAAACAATTTTGCCAAGGTGTCGGAAAGTTTTCATTAGTGTGTTTGTTATGTTTTTTTAAGAACTTTATCTTGAATTGCTGATTGTAATATCAAAATTAATTGCCTCATAAATATACATTTGTAAAGGTTGCAAGTTTTGAACATTTCTGAAGGTTTCAAATTAAGGGTGAGAGAGAGAATTAAATTTCAGCCATTTGTTGTCGTAATTGAATACTATCCAAATACTATCCAAAATGGCTCCCCGATTGGGTCATCATGTTGGAGCAGTCAGTAGTATTAACTTTATAGTTGGAGCCAATGGGTCCAATTGGCCCAACTGGCCATCCTAATCGGGCCAATGGGCCCAATTCGGATCGCTCCAATAGGTCCAATTGGACCCATTGGGTTTCCATTTGGACCCATTGAGTTTCCATTTGGACCCATTGGGTGGCAAATTGGACCAATTGGTCGGCCAATGGTTTTTTTCGGCTGGGTACGGTAAAAATATCAGTTGATTTTATTTCCTTAGTACCTATATTGACTTCGCTGCCTCTTCTACCCCTTCAAGAGGCCTTATATTTTTCTACTGGCGTACCAGTCAGCGAAGCGTCGCATGTGCGCTTGTGCAGCGCTTGTGTGAAGCGACCTTGACCTGGAGCTAGATACAGAGTACAAACTAACGAAGTAAAGAAAGGCACATTCTTCTATTCACAAACGTGTTGTGGCTTAGTTTCAACTGATCGAGCGAATTGCCATGAGCCGTTGGCAGCCGGCGGACTAAACGTTGGGCCGACTGACTCGGTCGCGGAAGGTCGGCGAGCCTTGCAGTAGCGCAGCCAATTGCGAGCTCGGCTCCTCTCGACGTCACACGAAAACGCCACAGAAAATGGGTGAGCGTAAAGAGGAGCACAGCATTTTCGAATTGATTTTTCTACTAAATAAATTCGCGTAAACGCGCTCAGAGTGGTCGAAACAGGGCCTAGGGACTCCGGACTACAATTTGTGCTCGTAATCCCGCATTGTTTACAAATCACTTCAGTGTCCCTTTAAAAGACAGACATTGCGAGACAGGCTGCTGCCCATGGTGCTTTCTTCATGCTTCAACCAGCCATCATGCTTACAGTTTCGTTTTGGAAAAGCACTGATGCGCAATTAGCGAAGTCGGTAATCTACAACAGTGAACGCAAGAGCCTCTGCAAGCAATGTGAAAGTGGCAACAGGAAGGAGATGCAAGTGGTGAAGCCTGAGCTTCCTATGTTCCGTTCTCAACCTGCGCACATGTTGCTACGGTAAAGTGTTACCGCGCCGGTTAGAACATGTGGGCTTCGTGGGCCTAAGATGGACCATTGTAGGATACGGGGGGTTTTACCACGCCCGCGAAATGACCCTCCCAAAATGCCCCATAGATGTTCGCGGTGTCCGCGAGGGACGCCACGACAGGTTCGACTCACCGAAAAAGGCGACGACAGGCTCCAAAGGGCCAGGACGAACCAGGAGATTTATTGGCCGAGTGGTACAGCGCATATTGATCGCCTCGACAGGTCTAAGAACTACGCAGTATCAACGCCACCTCAAGGCCTGGCCTCAAACGGGCTGCAATGACCAAGGCGACGCGTGGGCTGCCGGCGGGGTAGGACTAGGCCTACCTCCTGTGTCTGTTATTGCGGTCAGGGGCCCCACTCCGGACGGGTGGCGGCGAGGGCATGGACGAGCCGCGTTTCCCCATTTCCTATCCTCGATCCTGCATCTCATTTCCAAGCGCCAAGAGCAAGAGAGCAACCAAGTGAAACGCGCCGTGCTGATAAGGCGCGGGGCAGAGGAGGCAGGTTCCCGGGTGAGGAGGAGCTTCAGCGGCAGAGAGGGGCGGTTTTCCCCACTGGCACGTCGGTCCATGACGTCACGTGCGGCACGGGACAGCGCGCTCGTTTGAAGGCCACGCTTGCGGGAAGAGGAAAGTTAGATTCCCACAAACCTTGCCAGGGTACTTACTGAAGTGGTTATGCGACAAAGTGCTCTTCCCGTAGCCACAAGCCACTGTTGATAATCTGTAAATGGTGCGTCGCGTAGCTCTACCCTTGCAATGTTTGGGCCCACGCGACCAGGGGTGAGCCTCAGCCACGAGGACTACTCGACACGGGGGCCAGAAAAAGAGTGTTTACGTCACGCTATGTTCGTGTGAGAAAATAGAATACCAGATGGTTGTGATCGCCAGACGACGACGCGCACCTGAACAACACCTTGCCAGGGGGCCGCGCTTGCACGATATCTGAAGCAGCGCTCCTCGCTTCTGAAGGGACTTTGTTTGCGGCCGGCTTGACAGGGACTTGGTGTCTGCTGTAGGCGGGCGCACGGGCCACTCGAGAATGAAGTGACAAGAACTTGCTTAAGGCCCTGTCGATTTGAGCGTCCACTTGGTGGGGGATGGAATTGGGAATAACAGCCCTCAGAATTTTTAAAATTTTTGTGTAGGTGTGAACTTTTCACTTTTCAATACAAAAAGGGATATCAGAAGAGATTTTGAAAGTGAAGTTTTATATTGATAAGCAAAAAAAAAAATCTGGTGATCCTGTGTTCGCAGAAAACTCCTCCAGCAAACTTGATAAGCATGCCGTAAAAAAAACGTGGGAAGAGCATTAGAAGTAAGGGGAGGGAGTTTGGCTCAGCTTATCTCTCTCTCTCAGAAGAATGCACGCACAGCAATCGGGCTACTGAGTTAAATACAGATCAAGTGATAACGGCAGGCAGAGGCGACAGGTGTTGTGGGATGAGCAGCGTCAGAGTGGCAGTGACAAAGACTGTCCACAAGTTACTTCGAAAAGGAAGGCCACGCGTCATACGTATTTGCGAGGGGTAGGCAGCTTCCATGAATGAATGAAAATACCACAACCAGGCAATGTGTAATGAAAAAAGCTTTAATGAAGCAAATAACGACAGCATGTTACAGCTTTGCTGGTTACCCACGCGTATGGATTGAATTGCTGCTTTTTGTGTGCTATTTGTGAACAAGCCTTGACTGCGAAGTTTGAAACCCTCCTGAGTGAAAGACCACCAAGCCAGTGAGATAGAGGAGGGTTCGTCTGCATTCAATGCACAGGTGCCGTAGGTCTGCGCAGAGAGGCTCGCCTCGCACCAACAGAGACGCTCCTTCCTCTTTTGTGCTGATTCCTTCCTTTTGTCTTGGTGCACTGCCACCTTATTAATTGGTGCAAGGGCTCTCAGTTTTTTCGCTCTCTTTGTTCGATGCAGGTTTCACCATCCCTTCCCCATCTGTGGATGGCCGAAGTTGGCAGCATCGCCCCCAGCCCGGCCATCGGCTGCTGCGCTGCCAGCAGTGCAACTTCATGGCATCGCGCCCAAGCCACCTGAAGAGGCAGCGCCCCCACCAGTGCAGCCGCTGCGGCAAGGCCTTCATGCGGAAGGGCCACCTGGTCAACCGCCTGCGCCTCCACTCGGGCGAGAGACCCTTCCGCTGCCACCTGTGCTGCATGACCTTCACCCAGAAGTCCGCCCTGGCGAGACATTTGCGCAGCCACACGGCGAAACGATCCTTCCAGTGACTCTTCTGCCCATGGCCTTTGCGTACTGTCTCCAGCAGAGGAAGCACGAGGGGAGGCACCACCATTAGCGCTGGAGGAAAGAAGACCGTGCCCCTTTTTGCAGAACATTACACAGCGGGGTCATACAGCACACCACGATGTGAAGACTGAGAAGTAGAGAGAGCCTGTTTTATCGTGCACTGAAGCTTCACTCCCAGTGAAAATTTTGTCATCGCAGTGTGGCCTCACCATCCGGGTGACGATTGCTCCACTATAGCATCGAACGTGTTAGTGTGGGTGTAACCCAGTCGTGGCAGACAGTGGAGGCCTGTGTTGCTCCCAAGCAGCTTGTGCTGATGGCTGGCCCACCACCGTAGAGGGCCTGTTTGAACGACGCTGTAACGTTGCAGACTGATACAAGGAAAAAAATGGGGAGTCGCTATACTTCACTATGGATAGCTGTGCAAATGTGCATACTGCATGTATGTCTCTCTCTTGCAATTTCCGCTGTGATGGTACCTTTTGTCGGCAAGCAGCAATTGATGTCCAGGGGTTGTACCGGCGTGCTCGTTGTACGGATAGTCTTCAGTGATTCGTTACATTTTTTTTTTTTTTTTTTTAGAATGAACTTCAGGTGTCGCACTTTTTTGGTTTATGGAAATGCGAGCTGCTATGTTTGGAGCCCACCAAGCCTCCCTGTCTAACGTGCACAGATTTGTACGCAACACCGGGAAAATACACATGTGGACTTTTAGTGTGGAATGGTCTGAGCATTTAACCACCTCCCCAAATTTAATTTTTTTATGTCTAGGAGACGTTATGTTTTTCTGGTTGATTTTCATGCCGTCCTAATGAAAAGCATGTTCGAAAGTATTGTTTTCTTCATACCATCCTGCCCGCCCAATTGCTAACATTGTTCGTGACTACACAGTTGCAAATCGGTAGGTCTAAATTTAGTACATTGCTTGAATGTTTAGTGCGTGTTTATCATGTAATACCATATTTTCCTGTCTATAAGTTGCACTTTTGTACAAGTTGCACCCCCCTCAAAACAGCAGATTTTCCAAAAAGAAAACGTATATATAAGTCGCACCGGTGTATAACATGCACCGGTGTACAAAATGCACTTGTTAATCAGGTAAACTATTAGAGGATCAGTTTGCTAGAAAATGCGGCAAAAGTACACGATAGCGGCCGCCGCCTCCTCTGAATGCATCCCCCCGGTAAGCGGTGCTAGATGCGTGCATCTACCATTCAAAGTCCAGACAGAACTAACTACTCAAAAATGGTTTATTGGTACACACAGATGGCGTGTACTTACAGATGGCATTTGGGAAAAACCATCAACGCCTTCATCCTCCAACTCGCTTACAAATAATTCATTCATTTAGACTATAGAGCTGTGTCACTTAATGTGCGCTGACATCAAGCAGCACACAGGCACCTTTTCGAGCGCGGACCAAATTTATTCCATACATAAGTCGCACCAGTGGATAAGACACGCCAATGAAAACTTCAGAAAAAAAAACGCAACTTATACACCTGAAAATACAGTACATTTGCGTAAAGAAACACGAAATTTCGAAGGCACCTTACGATGTGAATGTGAAAGCACTATTGTGCAATGACCGAACGCGTCCTCTCATTACCATCATCATTGTTCCCCCTTTGCGTCTTTTTCTTCCTTTGTTTGACGAGCCTTCTTTTGAAGGCTTGTACCAGGCAAAGAGTGTCTGCTCCCCTCATCCTGTAACAGCTAGTTGTAATTCTCTGTATAATGTGGCCTAGTTGACGCAATTGTTGCTTGAGGAGGTTGATCTGACGGGTCAATTTGTTGTTGGCTGGAATGTGGAGTCCCATAATGCAGACCTTTTGGTCTTTTGGTATACCTTTTGGTCGTTGATGGTGGGGTAGAGTTGTTGGATTGCAGGGTCTTGAGAATTGCCTGTCTTTGTAAACAGTACTGTCTTTTGAGGTGCGCAATTGAGGCCTGTGGCATGCATGTGTTCGGTATAATATCTGCAGCTTCTTGGACTGTATCTTGTAGCTTGCCCAAAGCGTCCAGTTTGAGGGTTCATAAAGAAATGCCATCTGCATAGAAAGAAGGCTACCTTGAGGTTTGGGATGTGTTGTAGCTTCTGCGGTAAGTGGAGAAGAGTGAGATTGAAAAGGAGTGGAGAGAGGACTGTCTCTTGAAGGGTACCCTGTAACCAATTAAAAGCAAACACTCAAAAAGGTATTGATACAAACTTGGGTTTGAAGAATGGCTACATTACTTACCAAGGTAGAAACCTTTGTAAGCTCCAGGCCTGCCGAATCGGACAGAGCCGTGTGCTGACTCCTGCCAATCTCCTCCTTGGTCGCAGGCTCACAGATGTGCCTAGCCAGGAGATTGACTCATTACATGCCCCAACCGCCTTTTTGCACACAGATGCTGGGTGGCAATGTTGTAACCGAGAATGTTTGATGGAAAAATTTTTGACGAGGTGGCTGGCGGAATACCCATTGCAGCTTCGCTCTAAGCACTTCGCAAGAAAGAGAACAGTCAGCTAACTTGGAGTGCGAAATGTGGTGCTTGTTTACCAATCGACACCCTTGAAAATGTGGAAACTAGCCATACAGTCCAGGAGGCAACAGATGCGTTGATCGTTTCAGCTGCAGGATTGACTTAGAAACAACCAGAGAAGTACAGAGACTTTACATTTTTGAAATTTCTCCCTAGCCATTTTCCTGTGACCTGGAATGTGTAAAAATTACCGTTTTCATACTCCTTTGGAGCAAGCATGTTTGTTACTATTTTTAATCCGTTGTGTTTTTGTCCCTTGATATAGTAAAAACCAACCCAAACCAACTAAAAGAGCGCAGGACCTACTCGTTAGGTACTTGAATTTTGCCTCGAATGTGCACACGGTTTCTTTTGCAGTAAATAATAAGGGAATGTATGACTTAGACCAGCAAATTTAGTTTTTTGGAGCTATTCAGCAGGACCAAATTCAATATACTTCTTTTTGAAAAATGGTTTCAGATGGCTGGAAGGCAGAGTCAAGGGATAGACAGACAAATTTTTGCGCTTAGGTAGTCCAAGAAAGACTATCGTCTCTAGAGCATCGCTGCTGGCACTCCAGTGAGCTGGAAGGGCTCCAAGTTTTTTCCTCTCCTTCCTGCTGCAGGATCCCCCTCTTCACCCTCTGTGGGAAGGCACAGGCAGCAACACGGCCCCCCGCCGGGTCGTCGGCTGCTGCAGTGCCAGCAGTGCAGCTTCTCGGCACTGCACCCGAGTCACATGAAGAGGCACCAGCGCTCACACACGGGCGAGCGCCCCTACCAGTGCAGCCACTGCAACAAGGCCTTTGCGATGAAGACCCACCTGGACGTCCACCTGCGCACGCACACGGGCGAGCGTCCCTACCAGTGCAGCCACTGCAACAAGGCCTTTGCGACGAAGACCCAGCTGGACGTCCACCTGCGCACGCACACGGGCGAGCGTCCCTACGAGTGCCACCTGTGCCCCAGCACCTTCACCCACAAAAGCACGCTGGATAGCCATGTGCGCAGCCACACGGGGGAGAGGCCTTTCCGGTGTCGCCTCTGCCCCAAGGCCTTCACTCATCGCCGCTGGCGGAAGGCGCATGAGACGAGGGAGCACAAAACCCAACCACTATAAAATGACCCCATGCTTGATTGCAGCAGGTTTTTTCTTTGTCAGCCTTCAAATTTTTTTATTTCTCCTTGTTTGTGACTAGTGAATTTTAGTGCAAAGGCATGACCTAACATCGGAGGTCAAAACACATGCACTGTCTTGTATCTTGTATCTGTATCTTGGACTTGTATCTTGGACTGTATCTTGTAGCTTGCCCAAAGCATCCCAGTTTGAGGGTTCATCTGTGTAGATAGTAACCTTGAGGTTTGGGATGTGTTGTAGTTTCTTCGGTAGAAGGAGAAGAGTGAGATTGAAAAGGAGTGGAGAGAGGACTGCCTCTTGCGGGGTGCCCCTGTCACCATTAAACTAGTAAGAAAACACTCGAAAAGGTATTGGGAAGAGCCAAACTTGTGTTTGAAGAATGCCTACGTTGCTTACCAAGGTAGAAACTGTTGTAAGCTCCAAGCCTACCAAAGTGGACAAAGAGCCATGTGCTGACTCCTGCCAATCCGATATATACGAGTTGCGAAACTCCCCATAGGCCCCATGTATTGAAAGCCGGTCTTTGGTTGCCTCCCCTGCGCCGGGGCAAGTTGAATAGCCTGTCGCCTGTCAACAGGACGTTGAAGCAGTACTGAAGTGCTTGCAGCTGCTGCCGTAAGTCATAAAAAAAAAGCCGCAAGAACACAAGTAAATTTCACCTAATAATGTATTCTAATTTAAAAAGGAATTTTTATATTACAAAAAAAATTAATATTAATAGTTTAGCGAAGTTCAGTTTTTGTCTTCTAGGTGCCGCGCGCATTGACTTGCCCCTCAGCTTCCACGGAGCACGGGGGCTAGCGCCGTCCGGATTCTGAAGCCGAGTTTCGCAACTATATATTGAGTAACTCTGCTGCCAATCTTCCCCTTGGTCGCAGGCTCATAAATGTGCCTAGCCAGAAGATTGACTCATTACATGCCCCAACCGCCTTTTTGCACGCAGATGCTGGGCGGCAATGTTGTAACTGAGAATGTTTGATGGAAAAATTTTGGATAAGGTAGCTGGCAGAATACCCATTGAAGCTTCAGTCTAAACACTTCGCAAGAAAGAGAACAGTCAGCTAAGCTGGAGTGGGAAATGCGGTGCTAGTTTACCAATTGACACCCTGGCAAGTGTGGAAACTAGCTATAGAGCCCAGGAGGCTACAGGTGTGGCGACGGTTTCAGCTGCAGGATTCACTTAGAAACAACCAGAGACGTACAGAGACTTTTACCTTTTTGAAATTTCTCCCTAGCCTTTTTCCTGCAGCCTGGAATGTGTAGAAATTACTGGTGTCTTACTTGCTTGTAGCATATTTCTTACCATTTTCAATGCACTGTATTTTTGTCTCTTCATGTTATAAAAACAAACCCAAAGTAACTAAAAGAACACAGGACATACCGGTGAAAGGGATGGACAACCAATTTTTGTCGCGTAGATGTTCTCTAGCTCATATGAAAGCCAGCGTTTTATATAGCCCGGGAACCATAAGCAATTTATAAACAAATTGGCAGAAATAATTTTAATTTGGCAGCGAACTTTCTCAAATCGGAAGGGTGGCGGTTTTGTAGTGTCGAAACTTGACACTACAATTAGTGTCCCTGTCACGTGACGTGCAAACCCAACAGCTACTGTAACTGCTGAAACATTCATTCACTTACTGAAAACCTTTTAACACAAGTATTTGTTTAAGTTTAAATTGTATATGTATTTTAAATATTTTGAAAATTTTTAAGACACGCCGCCCACCAACGCCTCCCGCCAATGATGGGTTGCTCTCAGTGTGGCTAACTGAGCCTCCATGCCCAGAATCAACGTCGGCGTTCAGTAAACAGACCCAGTAAAGGAGCTTTGACGATTCTGCCTGACTCGGGGGCCTTTGTTCCAGCAAAATATTCTATTTCAGTTTCCAAATACACCAGCGGCACCTTAAAAAAAAAAAAAAAAAGGACCCGCCCAGGGAGAATTGAACTTCTGACCTGCACAACGTGAAGCATGCATTTTACATATCATGCATCCCAACAGATGGCGCCTTCGTGCAGAATGGACGGGTGAATTTATAAAAAAACTCACAAAGGAATAAGAAAGCCTGCGATTCACTTTTTTTTTAGCTCGGCACAAGTTTTTAAATATCGCTTTTCATTTCGCATACAGACAAGTATTTTGCCGCGCTACTGTATATCATGTTTGCCAGCATTATTTTTTGGAGAACACACACGCCTTGTTGACCTAAAAATTTTGATTTAAAAAGTTATTGGGGGTTATCAGCAAAACCGCTTCTCTTTAAGGTGCTTTAAGTGATGCCCTTTCATTTCGGACAGAGAATACATACTCAACAAAAATCGGTTGTCTGTCCCTTTAAGCACTTGAATTTTGCCTCATGTGCGCAAGGTTTCTTTTGTGCTTAATAATAAGGGCATGTATGACCTAGGCTAGCAGATTTGGTTGTTTGGAGCTGTTAATAGGATATATGCCACTTTTTGACGAAGGGTTTCCACTTTCGGCTGGGTATTGCGGTGCCGACCATGGGGGCAGGGGTTCGATCCCCAGCCGCGGTGGCCACTTTTTTGGTGGAGACAAAAAGCAAAAATGCCATGTGTACAAGATTTTGGTGGTCAGAATTAATCCGGAGCCCTCCAGTACGGCGCACCTCATCGCCTGTGTTGCATCAGTGCGTTAAACCCTACAATCAATCAGTCAACTTTTGGCCGGAAGACTGAGTCGAGGGACAGACAGACAAGCCAAAATTTTTGCATTTAGGTCATCCAAAAAAGACTGTCGTCTCTAAAACGTCGCTGCATGCGCACTGCCACTGCGGTTGTCGTGAAAAAGGCTCCAAGTTTTTTCCTCTCTTCTCCCTGCTGCAGGATCCCCCTGTTCCCCCTCCGTGGGAAGCCACAGGCAGCAGCACGGCCCCCCGCCGGGTCGTCGGCTGCTGCAGTGCCAGCAGTGCAGCTTTTCGGCACTGCAGCCGAGTCACATGAAGAGGCACCAGCGCTCACACACGGGCGAGCGCCCCTACCAGTGCAGCCACTGCAACAAGGCCTTTGTGACGAAGACCCAGCTGGACGTCCACCTGCGCACGCACACGGGCGAGCGTCCCTACCAGTGCCACCTGTGCCCCAGCGCCTTCGCCCAGCAGGCCCACCTAGACAGCCATGTGCGCAGCCACACGGGGGAGCAGCCCTTCCGGTGTCGCTTCTGCCCCAAGGCCTTCTCTCGTCGCCTCTTGCAGAAGACGCACGAGGCGAGAGAGCACGAAACCCAGCCACTATAAAATGACACCATGCTTGATTGCAGCGGGTTTTTGTGCTTTGTCAGCCTTTGAAATTTTTAATTTCTCCTCGTTTGTCACTAGTGGATTTTAATGCAAAGGCATGACCTAACGTTGGAGGTCAAAACACGGGCATTGTCATGGCAGCGAGATGGCGCAAAAAGCGAGACGATCACCAAAATGCCATGTTTTGGAATCTTGGTTACAAAGAGAGAGAGAGAAACATTTGAATTCAGGCATTGCAAGAACTTAAGGCGAAAATGAAGCTCAATTGCCCATGCAAAAGAACTGCATACCATCGACCAGTTGCCTCAAGCGGAAGACAAATGAGAAGAAGGAGCCCAACCACCATGGAAGAAAGTAGGCCCCCCTTGGCAGTTGTTACAAAACAGTGTCGTGCAGCATTCCAGGGAGTGGGGGACTCGGAGAGATACCCTGTTTTATTGTACATTGAGATTTCACTCAGAGTGAAAATTGCCACGTTAGTCGTCCTGTCGGCGCCTCCACAGCTGGGTGACAATTGTTCCTCGCTGCTGCGGGAAGTGTGATTGTTGGTGCGACCTGTGGCTGACAGTGGCATCCTGTGTCAGTCACTGTCAACTCGTGATGAGCGCCTATTTGAATGTGTGTTGCAGCTTTGCTGTTCGACAGAAGCAAGCAGACACACCAGCTTTTAAGATGTGGGAATCATGATGTGTCACCATTCATATGCATGCAAGCACACACAGTCTGCATATGTCGCATGTAATTTTCTGCTGTAATTGTGCCTTCTGTCGGTAAACAGCAGTTGATGTCCATGTGCTTTTTCTAGGGATCGTTGTAAAGGTCAGCTGGAAACATTCAGAGAGTGTCATAAACTGACAGACAATCAGATAGACATAAGCTGTCACCAACTACGTGATGAAGTTCCTCTGTTTAGAAAATGCTTTGAACAAACAAGTGCAAACTAATGAAAAAAGACAGAGAAGTGTAGGGGTCGTTACTTTTTAATAACGGATACCAAACACTGGTTTTAATATCGGGGAAAGCCACGTCCCTCCACACACTTTTGCTGTATGGTTTGCTTCCATTTTTTTATGTATTTGCTTAACAGTAGTAGTAAACTCCAGTGGTTAGTTCGCATCAGTGAATGTCTGTGTGTGTTTCTTCGATTCCTCAATGTTTCTTGTTGGAACCTTAAAATTTGATCGAAGACGACTTATCCAACAACCTCAGTAGCCGCAAGTTGTACTCTTTCCTGGCATGAGGAGGAGGATGAGGAGGAAGAAACTTCCCTCTCCTCCTTAGTGTGTGTCGAAAATGTCGTCAAATAACTATGCAATCCTGGAACAGAGGTGCACGGACCGTGGGAAAGCATGTCGCACACACGCTTTCACACACCTGCGTTCCAGGAAGTGGCTAAAGCACACAGATAGACAAGCTCTTGAAACTGACGGCGCATATGCTGACCCCTTCCTTTCCCCTTGCCGGAGTGGTGAGATGAAAGGGAAAAACGAGGGTGAATTCAGAGACGGACAGATGAAGTCTGGGCGGCGGAGCTCGTGGTCCGTCGTCAGCCTCCACGCCAGCATTGGTTTTTAGCCGCCTGATTTCAAATAATTGTATAGTTCGTACTGGCAATTGAGTCGGTTGATAGAAGATCCTTGGTGCTGCGGTTGCTCAGAGGAGAAGCCTCAAGGAAAGAACCAATTGAGATAACTTTCTTGCACTCTTTTCACACATGAGATGCCTGGATAGAGTAAAACAGATGGCGGAGACAAAGCGGCTCTTGGTAGCTGCCTCACTAGCCCACCTCCTCATTGCTCCTCATTGAATCCCGAGCTACCAAATGGCTTTCACATAGTCTACGTGTGAGTGACGGCAAAAAGCATGTTGATAATGTTTTGCCGCTCTGAAGTTTCACTTAAGACCCTACACATTCCTATGGTGTCCAGTAAGACTTTAACACAGGCTGTTTTAGATGCTTGCAGGCAGATCCCCTCGTAGAAGCTTTCACAACCGAGTTTAGGGGTGTAACCGGTATTTAAAAATTGGTTTGGACATTCGTGTGTGACTTATCAGTGAGTCCCTGAGAAAAATGTGCAGCTTCTTTACTCTTTGAGTCTTCAATTCTCCAATATTACACCTTTAGTTAGCTTACCCTCTGCACATTATCTTCTTCCGGTGAAAAACAACGTTTCGGGGGAAAGCACATGAGCTCTGCAAATCTCGGTGCCTGGTGAAGTTATTGGTGATCGAATTTGGCAGCAACCGGTTGAGGGTAAATATTTATTTCATCAGCCATTTCACCGAGCCCTGGCCGATTCCCCTCCATTGCTATGTGGTACCGTACACTGGCATGTATGTATTATGGGTCTGCCTTGGAGGACTTCCAACTGGATCAACGTAATACGGCTGAGCACACTTTACATGTGCTGGTGCAGCCACCTTGACAGTGCTGAGTCAGCTGGTGCGAATGTTCCGTGCGCGGCAAAGCACCTCCAGTGATGAACACTCCCATTGCTTCCCAACTTAGGCATGAACTTAAGAGGTTTCACCACGATGCGGGAGCTTTTTTAGTGTGAAAGCACTAGACATGCGAAGCCTCGATTGTGAAGTTTCAAAACCCTTATAAGTGAAAGACAGCCGAGCCAGAAAGAAAGAGTAATGTTAGTCCTTGTTGCTAGGCAGTGTTCAGCCACATTAGGCTTGGGTAGAGAAGTTTGCCTGGCACCAAAGGTGACGCTGCCTCCTCTTTCATGCTGGTTCTCTCTCTTATGCCTGACTGTCACCGTGTTTGTCAGTGGAAGGGCTCAGAGTTTCTCTTTCCACCTGTTGCAGGCCCTTCTCCTTTCTTGGGTGGCCACGGTGTGCAGCACAGCCCCCCGCCGGGTCGTCAGCCGCTGCAGTGCCAGCAGTGCAGCTTCATGGCGCTGTACCCGAGTTATCTGAAGAGGCACCAGCGCTCGCACACGGGCGAGCGCCCCTTCAGCTGCAGCCACTGCAACAAGGCCTTTGTGACGAAGACCCAGCTGGACGTCCACCTGCGCACGCACACGGGCGAGCGTCCCTACCAGTGCCACCTGTGCCCCAGCACCTTCACCCAGCAGGCCCACCTAGACAGCCATGTGCGCAGCCACACGGGGGAGCAGCCCTTCCGGTGTCGCTTCTGCCCCAAGGCCTTCTCTCGTCGCCTCTTGCAGAAGACGCACGAGGCGAGAGAGCACGAAACCCAGCCACTATAAAATGACACCATGCTTGATTGCAGCGGGTTTTTGTGCTTTGTCAGCCTTTGAAATTTTTAATTTCTCCTCGTTTGTCACTAGTGGATTTTAATGCAAAGGCATGACCTAACGTTGGAGGTCAAAACACGGGCATTGTCATGGCAGCGAGATGGCGCAAAAAGCGAGACGATCACCAAAATGCCATGTTTTGGAATCTTGGTTACAAAGAGAGAGAGAGAAACATTTGAATTCAGGCATTGCAAGAACTTAAGGCGAAAATGAAGCTCAATTGCCCATGCAAAAGAACTGCATACCATCGACCAGTTGCCTCAAGCGGAAGACAAATGAGAAGAAGGAGCCCAACCACCATGGAAGAAAGTAGGCCCCCCTTGGCAGTTGTTACAAAACAGTGTCGTGCAGCATTCCAGGGAGTGGGGGACTCGGAGAGATACCCTGTTTTATTGTACATTGAGATTTCACTCAGAGTGAAAATTGCCACGTTAGTCGTCCTGTCGGCGCCTCCACAGCTGGGTGACAATTGTTCCTCGCTGCTGCGGGAAGTGTGATTGTTGGTGCGACCTGTGGCTGACAGTGGCATCCTGTGTCAGTCACTGTCAACTCGTGATGAGCGCCTATTTGAATGTGTGTTGCAGCTTTGCTGTTCGACAGAAGCAAGCAGACACACCAGCTTTTAAGATGTGGGAATCATGATGTGTCACCATTCATATGCATGCAAGCACACACAGTCTGCATATGTTGCATGTAATTTTCTGCTGTAATTGTGCCTTCTGTCGGTAAACAGCAGTTGATGTCCATGTGCTTTTTCTAGGGATCGTTGTTAAGGTCAGCTGGAAACATTCAGAGAGTGACATAAACTGACGGACAATCAGATAGACATAAGCTGTCACCAACTACGTGATGAAGTTCCTCTGTTTAGGAAATGCTTTGAACAAATGAGTGCAAACTAATTAAGAAAGACAGAAGGGTAGGGGTCGTTTCTTTTTAATAATGGATACCAAACACTGGTTTTAATATCGGGGAAAGCCACGTTCCCCCACACACTTTTGCTGTATGGTTTGCTTCCATTTCTTTGATGTATTTGCTTAATAGTAGTAGTAAACTCCAGTGGTTAGTTTGCATCACTGAATGCCTGTGTGTTACTTCAATTCCCTAATTTTTCTAGCTGAACCTCGAAATTTAATTTACAATGACTTATCCGACAACCTCAGTAGCCGCAAGTTGCACTCTTTCCTGGCGTGAGAAGGAGGAGGAGGAGGAAGAAACTTCCCTCTCCTCCTTACTCTTTGTTGGAAATGTCAAACTAACTGAAATGTCTCTCGACAGAGGAAAGCGTGTTGCGCAGTGCCTTAATTCTTGCGCCGGCTTTTTCTGGAACCGGTCGTATCTGCTCACACTGGATGTTCTGAAAAGCAGCGCGCGCAGAGGCAGAAATGCACGGGTAGATGAGCTCTTGAAACCAAAAGACCATATCCTGACCCCTTCCTTTCCTCTTGCCTGAGTGGTGGGATGAAAGGGAAAAACTAGGGTGAATTCGGAGGCGGACAGATGGGGTCTAAGCGGCAGAGCTCGTGGTCCGTCATCTTAGGCTCCACCCCAGCATTGGTTTTTAGCCGCCTGAATTTAAATAATTGTATAGTTCGTACTGGCAATTGAGTCGGTTGATAGAAGATCCTTGGTGCTGCAGTTGCTCAGAGGAGAAGCCTCAAAGAAAGAACCAACTGAGATAACTTTCTTGCACTCTTTTCACGCGTGAAATGCCTGGATAGAGTAAAACAGATGGCGGAGACAAAGCGGCTCTTGGTAGCTTCCTCACTAGCCCACCTCCTCATTGCTCCTCATTGAATCCCGAGCTACCAAATGGCTTTCACAAAGTCTACGTGTGAGCGACGGCAAAAAGCATGTTGATAATGTTTTGCCGCTCTGAAGTTTCACTTAAGACCCTACACATTCCTATGGTGTCCAGTAAGACTTTAACACAGGCTGTTTTAGATGCTTGCAGGCAGATCCCCTCGTAGAAGCTTTCGCAACCGAGTTTAGGGGTGTAACGAGTATTTAAAAATTGGTTTGGACATTCGTGTGTCACTTATCAGTGAGTCCCTGAGAAAAATGTGCAGCTTCTTTACTCTTTGAGTCTTCAATTCTCCAATATTACACCTTTAGTTAGCTTACCCTCTGCACATTATCGTCTTCCGGTGAAAAACAAAGTTTCAGGGGAAAGCACATGAGCTCTGCAAATCTCAGTGTCTGGTGAAGTTATTGTTGATCGAATTTGGTGGTAACCGGTTGAGGGTAAATATTTTTTTCATCAGCCATTTCACCGAGCCCTGGCCGATTCCCCTGCATTGCTATGTGGTACCGTACACTGGCATGTATGTATTATGGGTCTGCCTTGGAGGACTTCCAACTGGATCAACGTAATACGGCTGAGCACACTGTACATGTGCTGGTGCAGCCACCCTGGCAGTGCGGAGCCAGCTGGTGCGAATGTTCTGTGCGCGGCAAAGCACCTCCAGTCATGAACACTCCCAATCCTTCCCAACTTAGGCATGAACTTAAGAGGTTTCACCACGATGCAAGAGCTTTTTTAGTGTGAAAGCAGTAGACATGCCAAGCCTCGATTGTGAAGTTTCAAAACCCTTCTGAGCGAAAGACAGCCGAGACAGCAAAAAAGAGTAATGTTAGTCCGTGTTGCTAGGCAGTGTTCAGCCACATTAGGCCTGGGTAGAGAAGTTTGCCTGGCACCAAAGGTGACGCTGCCTCCTCTGTCGTGCTGGTTCTCTCCTCTTATGCCTGACTGTCACCGTCTTTGTCAGTGGAAGGGCTCTCAGAGTTTCTCTCTCCTCCTGTTGCAGGCCCTTCTCCTTCCCTGGGAGGCCACGGTGTGCAGCACAGCCCCCCGCCGGGTCGTCAGCCGCTGCAGTGCCAGCAGTGCAGCTTCACGGCACTGCACCCGAGCCACATGAAGAGGCACCAGCGCATACACACGGGCGAGCGCCCCTTCAACTGCAGCCACTGCGGCAAGGGCTTCGGGCAGAGGAGCCACCTGGTCGAGCACCTGCGCATCCACACGGGCGAGCGTCCCTACCAGTGCCACCAGTGCTCCAGCGCCTTCGCCCAGGTCAATGCCCTGTATCGTCACGTGCTCAGCCACACGGACGAGAGGCCCTTCCGCTGCCGCTTCTGCCCCGAGGCTTTCGCACGCCGTATCCAACAGAAGGCACACGAGAAGCAGCACAGCAGCCACCAGTAGTGCAGCCCGAGGGGAACGGCCCAGCAGGGTGTGTGCAGAACTTTGTCGGAGGGCAGTGAGCCCCTCTTGGTGGATCGTTATGAAGCAGTGTGGGACTCTGATCGAGAGCCTGTGTTTTGTACGTTGCGACTTCACTGCAGGCAAAAATTACCAGGTTTGTCAATGCGTCGGTGCCTCCGCAGCCGTGTGACAATTGTTCCTCGCTGCTGCAGGAAGTGTGATTGTTGGTGAGACCTGTGCCAGACAGTGCCATCCGGTGTCAGTCACCGGCAACTCGTGATGAGTGCCTGTTTGAATGCAGGCTGCAGCTTTGCTGTTCGACAGAAGCAAGCGGACGCACCACCTTTTAGGAAGTGGGAGTCATGATGTGTCACCATTCATATGCGTGCTAGCACGTGCAGTTTGGATATGTCGCATGCAATTTCGTGCTGTAATTGTGCCGTGTGTCGGTAAACAGCAGTTGATGTCAAGTGCTCGTCGTGTGTGCTCTTTTCTAGAGATGGCTGTAAGGGTCAGATGAAAACATTCAGAGAGTGATAAAAACTTAGACACTATCTATCTGTTAAGTTTGGTTCCACTGTTTAGAAAATGCTTTGAACGAGAGAGTGCAGACTTTAACGAAAAAAGACAGAGAAGGGAGGGGTCGTTACTTTTTATCCCCTTCCCCTTTCGCGATATGGTTTGTTTTCATATTTTATATATTTGCTTAACAGTACTAGTAAACTTCAGTAGTCAGTTGGCATCACGAATGTCTGTGTGTTACTTCAATTCCCTAATTTTTCTAACTGAACCTTAAAATTTAATCTACGATGGGTTATCCAACAACCTCAGTAGCCACAAGTACTCTTTTGTGGCATGAGGAGGAGGAGGAGGAAGAAACTTCCCTCTCCACATCACTCTTTCTTGGACATGTTGACAAACTTCCGTATAAGGTGGAATATAGGGCGACCGACTTACCTTGTGGCCGAGAAATTTGGAAAAAAATTGTTACATATCACCGTTTTGTTGAAGCTGTAAGCACTTTTTTGTCTATCGTAACTCAATAGAGCTGTTTGGAGTCTTGTCGGACTGCCTTTGCCTGGCTGTCTCCCACACAAGTCGTTCTTGGTGCAGTCCGAAGAATTGCTTACGAAGAGCTTTTTAATAACCACTCGCAAGACCATGTCATCAGTTAGCTAGAGCCAAGCATGGGTCACCCATGTGCAGACCTCCGCGGAATTTGGTTTGCGCAAGCCACCAGCAAACGTCTTGTTGTGTCCTTGGCCATCCATTCGTCGAGACGTCGCACAATGCTCGCAGACAAAAGTAGCCACCTTATTCCTCAGTTCTAGGTGCACAGCGCAGCACCCACAAAACGAGGTCCTCTGAGCATTGCATATCGGGAGCTGCCCCTTCAGCTGACGCCAGTAGCGTGCACTCTCTTCGGTGACACTGTACTGGCGGTCTGGAAAGGGAGCTCATGGCTAGGCTCCCCCCCGAGCACTGATTTCTAGCCACATGATTGCAAATAAATGTACGGTTCGTACTGGTGATTGAGTCGGTTGATTGAAGATCCCAGGGATTAGATCCTTGGTACTGCAGCGGTTCAAAGAAGCTTCAGGGAGAGTACCAACTGAGATAACTTTCTTATACTCTTTCATGCCTGAAAAAAGTGAGGGAGACAGCGGATACGAAGCGGCTCTTGGTAGCTGCCTCACCACCACCGTGTTGTCACTGCTATAAGTAGTCGTTAACCTCCTCTTAAATGACGCCTCCAATCCTCCATTTCCACCTTCGTATCTTATATTGTTATGTGACCTGTGTTTCCCGAATGCATTGAACTGAAGCTGCTTGCTTCTCCACAAGACATTTGGAATATGCATTGCATCACGGGGTGCCGAAATGTGCAGCTCCGGTAGATTTGTGGGTCGATACAGCATCTTCTAGTATTAAAACAATGTATTACATTTTTTTTTTTTTATGTAAAGCTCAGGTGATGCACTGTTCCAGTTCATGGAAGTGCGCGCTGTTATGCTTGGAGCCCACCAAGCCCCCACCTCAGATGCCCGGACGTGTACCATCATCATCATCAGCCTATTTACGCCCACTGCTGGGCAGAGGGCTCTCCCATAGATCTCCCAATTATACAGGTCCTGTGCTAACTGCGACCAATTTGTCCCCACAAACTTCTTGACCAGACATGTACACAACACCGGAAAAACACAGACGTGCCCATTTAGGGTAGAATGGTCTGAGAAGTTTTAAACTGTTTAACCACCGCCCAAATGTAATTTTATGATGTTTAGGCCATGCTTAAAGTTTTGGTGTTCCTGTTGCGTGCATTTTTAATAAGAAAAGCACGGTTTAAGTTCTGTTTTGCTCATACCATCCTGCCCACCGAGTTCTTGACTTTGTGACCGCAGAGTGGCCAGTCGTCACGGCTAAATTTAATAAATTGCTGGCATGCTTAGTGCATGTTTGTTATGTGCTATCGTTGTGTGAAGAAACGAAATTTTAACGGCCCCTTACGGTGCTGTGAATGTGGAAGCATTATTTTGCAATGGCTGAACACGTCCTCTCATTACACATTACCATCATTCCTCCTTTGCGTCTTTTCCTTGCCTTCTTTGCACTTTTGCGCACCATCATTTGGGACAGTGCAGTACGACCGCAGGTTTCAGTGATTGCCGCATGGTGGTGCTGGTGTTGAGTACTGAGCAGAGCAGACATTATGCGGAAAGGCACTTTGCTATTCGCTTGATTGCTACTTGTGTAATTAGCATGCCCAACGCACATTTCCGAGTCGAGGCCCACAACGTCGTCACTGCATTTGTCTTTATTAGCTGGAGCCATTTGGTATACGTATGCATGTGATTGTCTCGCATTCCAAACGCCCCGCGTTATATCCCACCAAGGCTCGAATTTTCCAAATTTCCTCTTCAACTCCATTCCTCTACTTCGTATACAAAAGGTTTTTGAGGACCTTGGTACTGCGTTAGCTAATGCCTTCACACCAAAGAGTCAATATTAACAAACAAGAAAGAAGTCAGACCATTTAAGTCTTGACAGGGATTGAAAACACGCTGCACGCTAATATGATGCCATTGCATTGTTTGACGGGGTCGCCGTGATCAGTGCATGGTGTTCTGGTCTTCGGCTGCCTGTTACGTATAACGACTGCAGGTGTTAGGCAAGCAGTCAAATAATCACATGGGTGGAACTTCAGAATACAATCACAAGAAACCTGTATGAGTAGTGTCTACTGAAGTTTTTTGGGCCAACGGCAGGTTTTTTGCTGTATCCTGGCATGACTTTATCTGGTTTATTTGTGGACAGTGCGTCAAGTGTGTGATTTTTGGTGGTAGGTGTTAAAAATCTGGTAAGTGCAAAAAAGTCACCAACATCCACCGTGGCAACATTTAGCCTTTCAATTATGCCCTTGAAAGGAGGTTGCTGGTTCCAGTAAAGATCAGAAGGGTCGGAGTTGCCAGCCACAACAATACAGTTGGTTTAATTGCTCGTCATTGATTCCCGACCTACAAGATGGCTTTCACAGAGGCTGTGTGTGGGTGACAGTAAAGAGCATATTGATAATGTTTTGCCCTTCTTAAATTTCATTTAAGACCCTACACATTCGCATGGTGTCCACTAAGACTTCAACACAGCTTGTATCAGATGCTTGCAGGCAGATCCGGTCGTAGAAACCTTCACAACCGAGTTTAGGGTGTAACTGATACTTGAAAATTGGTTTTGAAATCCGTGTCCCTTATCAGTGAGCCCCTGAGAAAAACATGCAGCTTTTTTACTCTTTAGGCCTTCAATTCTCTAATATTACACCTTTAATCAGCTTACCCTCTCTGCATATTATCTGCTTCCTGTGAAAAGGAACGTTTCGGGGGAAAGCACGTGAGCTCTGCAAATCTCGCTGCCTGGTGAAGTTATTGTTGATTGAATTCGGTGGTAACCGGTTGAGGGAGAAAATTTATTTCATCAACCATTTCACCAAGCCCTGGCCAATTCCCCTCCCTTGCTATGCGATACTGTTCACTTGCATGTATCTATTATGTGCCAATGTATTACGGCTGAGCGCACTGTACATGTGCTGGTGCAGCCACCCTGGCACTGCAGAGCCAGCTGGGGCGAATGTTCCGTGCACGGCAAAGCACCTCCAGTGATGAACACTCCCATTGCTTCCAAACTTAGGCATGAAGTTAGGAGGTTTTAGCACAGTGCATGGTAACGAGAGAAGAGCTTTCTTAGGGTAAAAGCATTAGACATGCCAATCCTGAGAAGCCTCGATTGTGAAGTATCAAACCCCCTTCTGAGCGAAAGACAGCCGAGCGAGCAAGAAAAAGTAGGGTTCGTCCATGTTGGTAGGCAGTGCTCAGGCACATGAGGCTTGAGCAGAGCAGTTTGTCTGGCACCAAAGGTGACGCTGCCTCCTCTGTCATGCTGGTTCTCTCCTCTTATGCCTGACTGTCACCGTGTTTGTCAGTGGAAGGGCTCTCAGTGTTTCTCTGTCCTCCTGTTGCAGGCCCTTCCCCCTCCCGCAGCGGTGCCAGGGTGCAGCACTACCCCCGGGCGGGTCGCCGGATACTGCACTGCCCCCAGTGCAGCTTCACAACACCGCACCCAAGCCACCTAAAGAGGCACCAGCGCATACATACGGGCGAGCGCCCCCACCAGTGCAGCCACTGCGGCAAGGGCTTCGGGCAGAGGAGCCACCTGGTCGACCACCTGCGCACGCACACGGGCGAGCGTCCCTTTCAATGCCACCTGTGCCCCAGTGCCTTTGCCCAGAAGACTAACTTGGTTGCCCACCTGCGCAGCCATGCAGCCGGGCATTTCTTTCGCTGATTCTTTCGCCCCGTGGCCTTCGCTTGCCATCTCCAGCAGACCACGCACAGCAACCACCAGTGGCAGAGCGGGAGAGGAGAAGGGCGATTCGTGTGTGTGCACGCATGATCGAACTGAAGCACGCCCCTTCTTGCAGATCATTACAAAGCTCTTTTATGGAGCATTCCAAGAGGTGGGGGCTTAAGAGGTGGGGGCCTGCTGGGTCCGAGAGAAAATTTTGCCGTCACATCGTGGCCTCACCAGCCGGGTAACAACTGCTCCACGCTGGTGCAGGAAGTGTAATTGTGGGTGGGACCTGTGGAGACAGTGCCGTCTGGTGTTGGTCTCAAGCGGCCGCCGTACAGTGCCCATCTGAACACGTGCTGCAGCTTTGCGGACTGACACAAGCAAAAAGGTGCACTTTTGTTGGGAAGGGCAGTTTCAATGTGTCGCCTTTGATAGAAATGCCTACAAATACATATATGTATTTTGCGTTTACGCCTCTCATTGCAATTTTCTTCTGTGATGGTGCTTTCTCTTAGTGAACAGCAGCCGATGTGCTTCTGAAAAGTGCTTCCTGAAAAGGCAATTTCAAGAGGCAGCTAGAAATTGGATGTTCGGCTGTTTTTCGGACGTCCCACGGAAGTCCTTGGTTGCTTAGGCAGTCATCACCGGTTCTAAAACGGCAGTTTAAAATTTCGTCTCCAGCTTTATTTCGCCTCAGGCACTCAAAATTCTCCAACAAACACCCTCAATGTCCCCCATAGAAGTCACCTGGGCTCCTGCGCACGCTGGCCTGGAGGGGAATGAAGTTGCCCAC